>NW_023270807.1:28330900-28559904 GCF_011800145.1 Mirounga leonina | reverse complement strand
AGACGCTTAACCAACTGAGCCATCCAGGCGCCCTTTCCCTTTTGATAACTTAAAGTCAACTAATTGGGAAATTTAATTGCATCTGCAAAATCACTTACCCTTTTTCATATAACATAACCTAATCATGGAAATATTCCATGGTATTTATATGTCCCACTGTTACTCAAAGGGAGAGAATTAGACAGGTCTGTTCACTGGGAACTAGAAATCTTGTGGATTATCTTATAATTATGGGTACCAAAGTTAAGTATTGTGTCTCTTTCAGAGATACTTCTATTATCCTCATATCCTCAGAGCATTTCCCTTGTCAGTATGTCATCCAAGTGAGATTGATGCACAAGTTAAGAGAATTAATAATGTTACAATTTTAGAAAGTTTTCTTTCCAAAGAACCAAAAGCACTGCCAAATTATGTCATGTCAAAATAAATGATGTATTAAAACAGTCATGTTCTCAATAGGATAGCAAAGAAAAGTTTTAGACATTTGAGAAGCTAACCGATAAAATATGAAATTAAAACATTAACTTGTTGATGAACACTTTCACTCTTGTGATATATTTCCAATTCAAACTCATAGCAGTTGTTCCATAACACAAGTAGAAGGTAGACGTAGAAAGTTGGAATAAAAATCTATAAAATTATATTTAAAACACATATGTTTATAAAAGTTGTTAATTATACCATTTAAATTCTCTACCTATATTCAGATTTCACTACTGCATTACTCTGTGTATTTAAGCAAAATTGGTCTACTTTAAAAAAAATAAGGTGAGAGAGAGGGTCCCAGAATCTGTTGGGTGGGCACAAGATGAAGGGTACGATATGAGCTCTAGCCTTTGTGGGTAGAATCACATGCACAGAGAACAGACCAAGAATAAGGATGCAAGAACCAAAATGTCTCTTGGGCCCCCCACCATTCTCAGGTCTCCCTGGAGGCAGCAGTGTCAGGAGCACAGTTTACAGCAATGAACAGTAGTGGGAACTGAAGAAACACTTTGAGAAGAGCAAGTACCAAGTGTAGGTGTGGTTCAAGCACCGGGGGACTAAATACTCAAGGTAGCAAGCAGCTAGCTGTAGCAACAACTCCAGCAATTGTGGGTCTAGATGCTGGACGAGGCTGGGAAGTTAGCACTGATCTGGGCAAGGACCCCAGAGCTGTTCCCCTTGCATGTCCTCTGTTTCCAGGAGTGGGGGGCTGAGGGTGGTAGGTTTCTGCAAGCCCCTCTGTCTAGCCCCTTTGAAGTCTTCCAGCCCCCTCTCTGTTTCCAACCACAGCTACGCCCTGGGTAGCCCCTGTGCAGAGTGCCTAGCAGGGAGCTCTGGCTGCCCCCATCCCAGCCCTAGCTTCACCTCAGGATCCTTTGCAGACTCCATGTTATTCCGTGACATGGCAGGTCAACTGTCTCCCCAAGACCCTTTGGGGGCCCTCCATTTCCTCATAATATCTGAGTACCAAGAAGGGGATGGCTTTGTGGACAAGAACTCCAACCTCAGGACCTTACTGAACTTATAGAGGAGCCTGTCCCTTCCTTATCCTGTAGATCCTGAAGAGAGGATAAGGCACTGTACTCCTGCACACTGAGTCTGCCCAGGTGCCTGAAGCATGAGTGGCTGGTCTTCACCGCTGGTTCCACGGCATGAATGCACCACCATTTCTCTACCCAACCTGCTGATAGTACACCTTTGCATGTTTTCACTGTGCTGTTATCCTAAGCTGTGTCGCTATGAATGTTTTGGAGAGGAATTGATACCTTCACAATATTGAGCTGTCTAAACTAAGAATATTATTTTTGTTCACTCATTTGTTTTTTTTTTAATAAAGTCTCTCCACAAAGTGTTATTATTTAAGCATAGAGATCTTACATATATCTTTCTGTATATTTATTTCTGGCACTTCATCTTTACTATTGCCCGACATTTTAGATGATAAATATCATTTTCATCTATTTGTCTTGTATACGGGATTCGGTTCTTATATTTATATTTATTTTGTATTGGGGAACCTAGCTCAACTCTTTTTAATTCTAATAATTTATCTTGACATTGTCTTGGACATTACAATTTGAAAATTAATAAAGTTCATGCTAATCTTGAAAAAAATGTATTTAAGGAATACAGAGAAATAAATATTGTTTTTCATATTTCTTGAGTTTGATGAAAAATAATTATAACTAAAGGAAAAATAATTAGTATTCCTGAAAGCAAAACACATTTTTTAAGTAGGCTCCACACGCCCAGCATGGAGCCCAACATTTGACTTGAACTCACACCCTCAGATTAAGACCTGAGCTGAGATCAAGAGTCAGATGCTTAACCCACTGAGCCACCCAGCCACCTCTCAAAACACACTTTAAAAGACAAAGAAAATAAATTACACAAATCAGGAAAACACAAAATGAATATAATAACATTAATAAGACTTGAGACCAGCCATACCAGACATAAAATATATCAAATAGTCTTAACTCACAAAGCAAAACCAAATTTTATAGTAATTCCAAGAGACAGGATTTCAAAAGGAAGTGGGGAAAAAGGCTAAAACAACAGGATTGGTAAAAGTACCCCAAACAGCTTTCAAAAAAAAAAGAAAGAAAGAAAGAAAGAAAGAAGAAAGAAAGAAAGAAAGAAAGAAAGAAAGAAAGAAAGAAAGAAAGAAAGAAAGAAAGAGAGAAAGAATCAGGAATTAGAATCCTGATATAAGACAAAGTAGAATTTTGCCTCAAAAGTTAATTGAGAGAAAGAAAAATTTATACTAAAGACCACAATTCATATTGCATATATGACAGTTATGAATACCCAAGCATTGAAAAAGACAGCTACTCATAAAACAAAACCTCAAGAGATAGAATAGGAAATAACCATAAATATTCTGTTATCAATTACCTACTGTTGTACGATAACACCCCCAAACTTAATGGATTAAAACAATATCACATATTCATTTATTTCACTGTGAATTTTAAGGTTGGTAATTTAAGATGAGTTCAACTGAGTTCTTATGGTTTGATCTTGGCTGCCTCATGCACTAGTGGTTAACTAACAGGCTGTCTCAGAGGCCCTTCTTGGGCTTGGCTGACTATTAGCTGGCATGCCTCAACTCTCCTTCAAGTGGTTTCTCATCCTCCATCAGGCTAACTTGGGCTTGCTTTCCTCTCAGAAGAAGGCATCTGCAACATGGTAGAAATGGACAAGATTTCTTTTTTTTTTTTTTAAAGATTTTATTTATTTATTTGACAGAGAGAGAGACACAACGAGAGAGGGAACACAAGCAGGGGGAGTGGGAGAAGGAGAAGCAGACTTCCCGCGGAGCAGGGAGCCCGATGCGGGGCTCGATCCCAGGACCTGGAATCATGACCTGAGCCGAAGGCAGATGCTTAACGACTGAGCCACCCAGGCGCCCGATGGACAAGATTTCTTGAGTCTAAGCGTAAAAAGTCCTTATTACATTTCCTAAGCCAGTGAAGTAAGACCAGCCCAGATTCAGGGCATACAGAAATAAACTCCACTTCTTAGGGAAAGATGCTGACAAGTTACCTTGCAAAGGGCATGGATAGACATACAGAGGGTTGGGTTGGTTTTGCAGTTAACCTATAACAGTGCAGTAACCTACAACAGTCCTTTGTATGTGTGCAAATATTTATATCAACCTCACATGCAAACACACTATCCACATCTCCAAATCTCTCAAAATCTCCATTTAATTTGGTATCACACTAAAAGCATTAGTATCTTGAAACCTACATCTTCTCTGAACTCAATTCTTCTTTATATGGAGACCTATAACATGAAATGACAGATATCTTCACCCCACCTCAGTCTCTTAATAAAACATGATGAAGTGGTACAGGATAACTTTAACTCATATTTTAAAAGGGAAAGAATTAGAGATAAATTAGCAAATCTATAACAACTCTATAAGATGGCAGGTAAAATGCTGCCAGATCATCCCCACTCTAAAGACAATGAATATTTCTTGATTAATCCTAGTGTTGTTCCCTGGGAGTAGCTTCCCAGTCAATGGCTCTCCAATAGTCTGAGTTCTTTGCTTTACACTCTTGACCCCACCCTTTCAGATATTCTTTCTTTCCCATTACACTTTTTATCCACTTCTGTAGAAATCACCTGTGTTAGATGAGTACATTTACGATCCTGCCCCCTGCACGTAGAAAATCAGTAGTGTTAGAATCCTTATAATTTCAGCCCTGCTTAGTCCAGGCTGGAAACACTTTTGTTAGTATTAATCCCTTAAAATGTTGTAAGTATTCTATGTAACAAATTGAAACAACTGTTTTTTTTTTTTTAAATAAACTTTTTTTTCAAGCATTTTTTTAGGTTCAGAGGAAAATTAAGCAGAAAGTACAGAGATTTCCTATACACCCCAAGCACCCATATATGCATAACATCCACCATTACCAATATTCCCCATCAGAGTGGTCTATTGTTACAACTAATGAACCACATTGATACATCATTATCACCTAAAATCTATAGTTAATATTAGGGTTCACTCTTGGTGTTATACACTTAGGGTTTTGGACAAATATATAATGATATATATCCATCATTACACTATCACGAAAAACAGTTTAACTACCTTAAAAATACTCTGTGCTCTGCCTATTCATCTTTTCATCCCTCATCAGCTCTGGCAAGCACTGATGTTTTTGCTGTCTCCACTATTTTGCCTTTTCCAGAATGTCATAAAGTTAGAAGTATACGGGTTGTAGTCCTCTCAGATTGGTTTCTTGCATTCACTATATTTGCATTTAAATTTCCTCTGTGTTTTTTTCTTGGCTTCATAGCTTACATTTTTAAAATTGCTGAATGATATTCCAATGTCTAGATCTACCACAGTTTATCCATTTACCTACTGAAGGACATCATAGCTGTTTCCAAGTTTTGACAATTATGAATAAAGCTGCTATAAACATCCATGTGCAGGTTTTTTTGTGGGCATAAGTTTTCAATTCCTTTGGGTAAAAACCAAGAAGTGAAGTTGCTGGATCATAAGGCAAGAGTATGTTTAGTTTTGTAAGAAACCATCTAGCTGTCTTCTGAAGTTGTTCTACCATTTCACATTTTCACCAGCAACTAATGAGAATTTCCCTTGTTCCACGTGCTTTCCAACATTTGACGTTGTCAGTGTTCCAGATTTTGACCATTCCAATAGGGGTGTAATAATATCACATAATTGCTTTAATATGCATTCCCCTGGTGACATATGATGTGGAACACCTTTTCGTGTACTTACTTTCCATCTGTATATATTTTTTAGTGAGGTATCTGTTAAGGTTTTTGGCTAATTTTTAAATTAGATTGTTTTTTATTGCTGAGTTTTGAGAGTTTTTATGTATATTTTGGATAATAGTCATTTATTACATATGTATTTTACAAGTATTTCCTCCTACTCTGTGGTTTGCCCTCTTATTCTCTGAACAATGTTTTTTGCAGAGCAGAAAATTTTAATTTCAATGAGGTCCAGTTTATCAATTCTTTCTTTCCTGGATCATGCCTTTGGTTTTTGTACCATCAGCAAACCAAAGATCATCTAGATTTTTCTCCTTTGTTATTTTCCAGAAATTTTCCTGTTTGTTTTTTTTTTTCAGAAGTTTTCTAGTTTTATACTTTACATTTAGATTTATACTTTACATTTACATTTATACTGATCCATTGTGAGTTAGTTTCTGTGAAGGTTGTGAGGTCTGTGTCTAGATTCATTTTCCCAATTGCTTAAAAATAGGTAGATAACAGAGGGATGGATGCATAGGTAGATAGAGAGATACATAGATAATAGATAATAGAATCTCTTTAACTACTTACTTCTACTTTAGTAATAGGCTTCTTGGGGAGTGTATCCTTCTATAAACCTTGTGGTCTAAGTGGTAGGGTTTACATGGCACTGCCTTAATTCTTTTGGAGGTCTTATCATATGGGTTTATAGCCACAACCTCAAATTGGAACTATTATTCCAGGCTATATTTTATTTTTTTATTTTTTTATTTTTTTTTTCAGGCTATATTTTATAGTTAAAATGTTTGTAGAATGGGAGGCTGAACTTGAGAAACAGTTTTATTTTCCAATCCAAAAACTCCTTGCCACACCATGCTCTCCTTGTATTCTGCTAATTATCCACTTCTTTCTTTAGATTGCTCTTGCAGTTCCATAGTATATGCTATCTATCTAACTATATATAGTTAGATATATAACTAATAATAACCCTTGAATAACTGCATAAATATTCTGCTAGGAGATCACCTCACTAAGGTTCAAAGTTTATAAGGTATATTTTCTAGCTTCCACACTATTATGAGAAACAGTTCAGTCAAATATTTTAAGATTGTATAGCACGGACTATCATTTTCCAACCTTTGCTTGCCACCTAGTCCTAAAGCAAAGATCACATATTTAGGATTTGATAGGACAGTGCCCCACATCTAGGTACCAATATCTGTATGAATAACATTTTGAACTACAGACAACTTAAGACATCCATCATTTATTTAGCCCACAATTTTTTGTCAGCAAGTCAGGCTAGGATCAGCTGGATGTTTTTCCTATCCTTGTATGGCTCTCTTTTTATATTTGTAGTGAGCTGGAGATTATCTAGGAGGCACTGCTTTTGTAGGTTGGTTGGTAGTCAGGTAGATTTCCTTCCAGCTTGTCAACTTGGGCTTAATTTCATGGTGAAGACAGGGTCTAAGAAAGGGTAGAAACACACAAGATCTCTGGGGTTCTAGGCTTGGACCAAGTATACACTCATTTCTGTCATATTCTGTTGGCCAAATTGAGTCACAAAGCCAGCCTAGATTTAAGAAGCATGGAAGGACTGAACTCTTGATGGTACGAGTTGCAAGTTCACATCATAAAGGGCCACAGGACTGGGGAGAAGATCACATCCATTATTTTTCTACCAATCTACTAAAAACACTAATAATAGGAGTATTTAGCACACTGAAGTCAATTTAAGACAGTTCAAGCAGATAAAAGAATTGGTCAGGATTTAGAAGAACTTAAGAATACCAATGGATCTTATGAATATGTTCTTAAGTGTAAATAGAACATTTACTAAAATTGACCATACACTATGTTGTGTATTAAGTATAAATAATTCCATATAGGAAAAATAAAACACTCAGATCACATTACAATTCTACAAAATATAAATAACAAAATGTCCTTCCACACTAAAATTAAAAATATATTCTCTCTTGGCAAAAGAGAGAATACAAGCAGAAATGTCAACATTTCTCGAAATAGAAAAAGAAAAAACATAATTTGTCTGTAGCATATATTCAAAACAACAATACAAGGAGAATTCATTACCTTAAACAACCACATCAATAAAAATAAAGTAACATAAATCAATAAACACAAGCCCCTAATCAAAAACCTGGAATCAGCATCAAAGTAAACCGTAAGGGAAGCAGAAGGAAGCAAATACTATATATAATTTTTTTTAAAAAAAGGGAGAAACAGAAAATAGTAGAAATAGTAAGTGAATAAATGAATCATAAATAATAAATGAAATGCTAATTCCTTGAAAAAACCTCAACAAAAGAGATAATCAAAAGGTAGAAAGAACAAATAGTAAATAAGAACTAACAAAAGCGAAATAAGATTTTTTTTTTTAAATATCATCACTAAACTCCACGTAAAACATTTGCTAAAATAGATGATTCAGATTAAGTCCTAGGAAAAATTGTTATAAAATCTGAAGTTAATGGAGTTTAAATCTTATACAGAGCAATTTCAAAGAAAAAACATATCAAGTTATTTGAGTACTAACTCATAAGAAATTACTAACCCCAGATTATGTTAGGGTAATTTTATAAAATCATCGAAGGCCAGAAAATTGTGATATTTTATAAACAAATCCAGAGAAGATTAAAAAGGATGAAAACTTCCAAATTCCTTTCTGAAGGAATTATAACATTAAAATTTAAAACTGATAAATATAGCCCCAGGTAGATGGATAGATATTTATCATCTCACCTAAAATACCCATGGAACAAACCTAAATAAAATTTTCATGAACAGAATTTTTAACATCACATTAAATTATAAATCTAGAGTCACCTTATGAATATACACAAATATATATATTTATTTAAGGGTTATTGAATATCAGGAAACCACTTGATACAGCTCACTGTATTAATAGATCTAAGAAGAGAAGTCAACAACACAGACTCTCAAAAGATGTTTGGTAACATTAGACACCTAATGATATGAAAGCCTTTTTATTTATACATATTTACATTTAGAAATTATGGAAAGCATGGGAAAAGCACAGAGTTCCATACTACTATATAACCTGGGGTGTTGAGAGAACAGCAAAGGCTTTCCTGATAATGTACATTTAAAGAAGTATCTGTATGAAAAGCAGGGGTTAGAGGTGAAGTGGTTAGAGGATCTGGTACTTCATAGAATAGCCTGTGTGGATAGCCGAGAAAGAAAACAAAAACCTACTATGTCAAGTGAACTAAAAGAAGGCCAGTATTTGGGAGGTGGAGACAGGATTTAGAGAAGTAAGCTAAGACCAGACTAAATAAGACTTGTAGCCCTGGAAAGAATATACCAACACATCCGTATATTCAGTAATGTGACAAAAAAGCTCTTATGTGTGATCCTAAGAAAAGAACTAAAAATAAGTACAGACATAAGTGAAGCATATTCAGCACTTATATATGATACAAAATGGACAATAGGTAATTAATTAAATTATGTTGTATTCATAGGTGAAATATTTAAAGTAATACAATGTTCTAGAAGAAATACTGCTTATAAAAAAAAACATGTTCATTATACATTGTTTGAGTTGGAGAATGGACTCTTCCATATTCCCAAAAGTTTCTGATTTTACTATATATTTGATTTTCACTGATATTCAAAAATGACATTTTTGCACTTTAAATCCAAACACAATTTGTTAATGGAACCATACATAAGAAAGACACAATTTTACATTTACTAATTATGCCTAATAATTTTTAGGAAATGCAAATGTCCTGTTTGGTATTTTGCATATTTATTAAGTTGGAATGACTTTATTGTTAATGATAACTAACATTAGAGCTTATAAGTCTTTAAATATGATCAATGTTATTATTTTCAGAGTTTATATATCATGTTTTATAGTTTTCACAGAGCATTTCAAGTTTATGGAAATTGACAGAAATTCCTCATTAGAATGCTAATCAACAATTCATGACTAATTCCTTAAAAATAGAATTTAAGTTTTAACAGTAATTAAGTATACTGAAGTTATGTTAGACAGTTATAAATGTCAATTGTGTTCTTGTTAACTTCAGTTTAAAAATTACTCACATTTATATTGCTTGTCAATTAAAGAGTAGTCAGTATATGTAAACATTTTATGTAAAATTTTATTATCTTTCATATTTCTCAATCACTGGTGATGACTAATAAATTATATAAAAAAATCCTTATTAATCATGAAGTAATTATAAGTTAACTATAAACTACTCCTTTTCAAACTACAATAGCAAATACAGACAATTCTTCTCTGAGTAATTCAGACAAGGAGACTTTAAAACAACTTTCTGGAAAATAAATAAAAAATTAAATGTGCCCTAAAAATAATTGTCTTATTTTTTTCTTCTATTAAAAAAGTTATCTCTTGGGGCGTCTGGGTGGTTCAGTCGGTTGAGCGGCTGCCTTCGGCTCGGGTCGTGATCCCAGAGTCCTGGGATTGAGCCCCACATCTGGCTCCCTGCTCAGTGGAGAGCCTGCTTCTCCCTCTCCCTCTGCTTGCCTCTCTGCCTACTTGTGCTTTCTCTCTCTCTCTGTCAAATAAATAAATAAAATCTTAAAAAAAAAAGTTATCTCTTAGAAGAAGTAAGATTTCAATATTAAATAAATTTTATATTTGCCTCTGACATTAATAATGATGTTTCAGGACTATTTCATCAATTTTTTTTTCTGACTCAAAGATCCTACATCCATTAAATCTAATTAGATTGGATCATAGAACAATTCAACAATAAGCAATATTTTTTAACAGTCATTCTTAAAATTCTCAGAGGTCCATTTGGATTTCACATAAGAAATTTTAGCAAGTCACATTTATTACTGATAATTCAAAATTTAGGGAAACTAATTTTAGAATATTACACTATTTATAAGAAAACCTCCAATCCTTTAAAAAACCTAAGGCCAGAAATTTGTTCAGGAAGAACTTTATCTATTAACCTTTTATCTATCTATATGTATAGTATCATAAATAGCACATGACAGCACTCTGATATAACTGATGTCTTTGGGCTGCTATAACAAAAATATCATAGACTAGTGGCTTATAAACAATAAACATTTGTTTCTTATAATTCTGGTGGCTGGAAAGTCTAAGACCAATATTCTGAGTCTGATGAGAGCTCTCTTCCTGGTTCATAAAAGGCCATTTTTTGTCTATGTTCTTGCATGGTGGAAGGCCTTCTGGGATCTCTTTTATAATGGCATTAATCCTATCAATGAGGGCTCCACTATCATGTCCTAATCACCTCCTATAGCCCCCCCCCCCCCGTAAATACCAACACATTAAAGGTTAGGTTTCCACATATGAATTTTTGGGGAGGGACACAAATATTCAATCTATAGCAATCGAATACTCTGTGCTTCACTTAGCATAATTTTTAATTTTGTTCTAGCAAACATAGACAGAATTTTGGATGGAGAGACCCCAAACCAGAAAAAAAGAAAGAACAAAAAATTAAAGTGGGAGAAGAGGAAGAATATTATACCACTTCAAATTCGCTCCCTAAGAGGAGAGATTTTCATTCATATGAAAGTTAACCTGATTTTCAGGTGTATGGAGTTCGACTGAAGTAACACATATACGAGTACAAACACAGTTCATACAAATAAAACGTTATTACGTAGTTTAGTGGTGGAAGCAACTCTACATTAACAACGGGCTTGCAGAGTTTAGGATAAAATAACATGTAATGAATATTTTGGGGGTGCCTGGTAGAGCAGTCGGTTAAGTGGCCCACTCTTGGTTTCACCTCAGGTCATGATCTCAGAGTCCTGAGATCCAGCCCCACATCAGGAGTTTGTTTGAGATTCTCTTTCCCTCTCCCTCTGCCCCTCCTGCTCACACACTCTCTCTCTCAAATAAATACATAGACCTTTTTAAAAAATGAATATTTTGTCTAACACATAGTTTAATTAGCTTCAATATAATTAACCTACTTTAAAGTAATATTTTGAGAAGAAAAACTACCATTCAATAAATTTGTGTGGAAATAATATGGAAATATCCTCCAGGCTCACATAAAGAAACTAGAAATGCTGGTAAACCTCTTTAGCATCTTGTATTAGGGAAGTTCCTTGTTAACAAAATGATCTATTTTGCTGATAACATTTGCTTTTGTCAAGTTTATTAATTGGGATAACTATGGCACGAGTACAACAGTGCAGCAACTTACTAAGAATTTCCCTAAGTCAGGTGCGCCTGGGTGGCTCAGTGGGTTAAGCATCTACCCTCGGCTCAGGTCACAGTCCCAGAGTCCTGAGATCGAGCCCAGTGGGGAGCCTGCTTCTCCCTCTCCCTCTGCTGTTTCCCCTGCGTGTTCTCTCTGGCTCTCTCTCTGTCAAATAAATAAATAAAATCTTTAAAAAAAAATTTCCATAAATCAGATTGCATTATGCTCCATGCGAACGTAAACCAGATATTTGACATTTTTTCATCAGTGTTGTGCAGTGATGTTATTTTCTTAATCTTTAACTAAATAAAAGTAAATTTATTCTAACTGAAAGCAAAAACAGAATGTTCTTCTCTAAGTCATGGTATAGCCATTTAAACAGACATTGACATTTGAAAGACGTTTGTACACTGAAATTAACTCATGGAGAATGCTTTCGATTCCATTTTTTAATAATAAATTTATGATGAAAGGAGTCTGAAGAAACAAAATTCGTAAGTAGAAAAACAAAACCACAACATTGTCTCTTTATTGTACTCATTAACTTATGCACCCAGCTCTTGACTCACCTCCTCCTTTGGCTATGACAACCAGGGGACTACAATATGCAAAACTGGATGGGAATTCATGAGCTACTTAGGAAAATTGCTAGCACTTAATTTGCAAAAAGGTGGCATTTTGCCTTATTGTGGATTTGGATACATGATGAACAGTTTGAGATTTCGGGTAAGCACCTTAGAATCTCTCCTTTAACTGCTGCCAAAAGGGAGTTATTAAGCCTTTATTTGTAAGCCTGGGGAGCATAAACATTCAACCGTAGTCAAGAAGAAGATGACAGATCTCTTTTCTGAAGACACTGGTAGGAAAAATTTTGGCCTTCCAATAAGAATTGTGACACAATAAAGTGTTATAAAGAATTGTGTCTCGGGGCGCCTGGGTGGCTCAGTCGTTGGGCGTCTGCCTTCAGCTCAGGTCGTGATCTTGGGACCCTGGGATCGAGCCCCACATCGGGCTCCCTGCTCCACGGGGAAGCCTGCTTCTCCCTCTCCCACTCCCCCTGCTTGTGTTCCCTCTCTCGCTATGTCTCTGTCAAATAAATAAATAAAATCTTTAAAAAAAAAAAAAAAAGAATTGTGTCTCTGATGAATCTTTGATATAAATGAAAACATATCTTGAAAGACTGTATAATGTTCTACTTGCCCTAAAAAGAGTAAGCATTTCTATTTTAAAATAACATCTAGCCCTGATGCACCTCTTCTCAAATTCACACTAAAATATCTATGGGAACATGCACGTACACACATACGTAGGGAGAGAAACAAACAAAAACACTGAAAAACAAAGAAAATGAAAACTGAAAGTGAACTTACTGCTAAAATTAGTGGTTGACTGTCCAGTATCTACAAAGCTGATAGAAATTCAAAGTGCTTAGTTACTAAAAACCAATTAAATCTGCTATCTTAAAGAAGAAAAATAGAAGCAGGAAGCCCTTACTTTTTGCTCTAATGTCTACTTACTATCTCATAATTTCATTATCAATTTTTTTTTGAAGATTTTATTTATTTTTCAACAGAGAGACAGCGAGAGAGGGAACACAAGCAGGGGGAGTGGGAGAGGGCGAGGGAGAAGCAGGTTTCCCTCCGAGCAGCCCGATGTGGGACTCGATCCCAGGACCCCGGGATCATGACCTGAGCCGAAGGCAGACGCTTAACGACTGAGCCACCCAGGCACCCCTCACTGTCTATTTTTCCATTTAATATTTGCCATGCATAGAAAACTCTTTTCCCATTTTTAAATAAAGTTATATTTTACTTTATTTTATTGTGGTAAGAACACTACCATGAGATCTATCGTTATTAACAATTTCTAAAAAGATTTTATTTATTTATTTGACAGAGAGAGATCACAAGTAGGCAGATAGGCAGGCAGAGGGAGAGGGAGAAGGGGAGAAGCAGGCTCCCCGCTGAGCATGGAGCCTGATGCAGGGCTGATCCCTGGACCCCAGGATCATGACCTGAAGGCAGAAACTTAACCGACTGAGCCACCAAAGAGCCCCAACAATTTTTAAGTGTACAATATATTATTGTTGACTAGAGGTACAGTAGATCTCTAGAGCTTATTCATTTGGCTTAGCTGAAACCACATGCCCATTTATTAGGAATTCCTTGTGTAAAGGCGGGTGCTAGAATTCAGGAATAGCTGATTCCATGCTATTATAGAATAGGAGTGAGAAGATAAGAGTGACACTGCAAAATTCATACATATTGAGAATTATAAGTGTTTGTTTTTACCTCTTTATTCATAATCTCAGAAAATCAAGCAGTAAGAATAAAGGGTTGTTCTCAATTTAAATGAATGTTTAACAGACCAGAGTATTAGACTTAATGAAGACTTCTCATTCAGCCTCCTGAATACCTCTTAATTCTGTCCACTTCTTTCTGATAACATCATAACTATTGTAAAATAAAACAGTATCTCTTGCAATACTCCCCTAATTGAGTCTTTTGCCTGTAATCTTCTTCTTACCCGTCCACTTGCCAGGCTGGAACAAGGTGATCTTTCTAAAATTTATGTATGCATATATCATTCTCTTTATTAAAACTTTAAGTTGTGACTCATCATTTTTTGAGGGCAGTTCAAAGTTCCTAATAGTATTTATAAGGCTCCTGTATTTTATGGATCATTTTTATTATTTCAGCTCCATTTCCTGCTACAGCCAGAAAACAGTAAGGTAGACAGAAAAATGGCTCACCAAAGATTTTTACATCCTAATTCCCCAAAAGCTGTGGATCTGCTACTTCAGACGGAAAAGGGACTTTGTAGATGTGATTAAATGAAGGGTCTTGAAATAGGGAGATTATCTTGGATTGTCCGGGTAGACCCAATATAATCATAAGAAGGGTCAGAGTGAGGAAAGGGACATATAACAACAACAAAGGTGATTGGAAGAGAAAGAGAGGTTAATTTTGAACTTCCAACCTTCAGAACTGTAAGATGATAATACGTTTGTGCTGTTTTTAAGCCACTATGATTGCAGTTCGTGTACAGCATCAGTAGGAAACTAAATAGTAAACACAAAAAAACCCTAAAAACAGTAAGTAAATCAAATCTATGAAGCAATAGAAAGCATGAGGCAGAGATTAGATAGGAGGAACCATAGTAGAGAAGAATGATGGACACTGGAAAAAAAAAATAAGGAAGCCCTAAATAAATATATGTGAACTGAAAGACACAATATTTTTAAGATTTAAATTCTTACCAAGTTAACATGTTTAATGTCATCCCAATCAAAATCTCAAAAGCCATTTATATTAAATGACAAAGTGGTACTGAAATGTATTTGGAAACACAAAAGATCTAGATAGAGTAAGATAATCTTGATAAAAGAGGATTTATACTGTCACATTCTAAGACTCAATATAACATTTTAAAAATTGAGATAGAAGCATTGAAATAGTAGTGTTGGAACAGAATGGAGAGTATAGAAACAGATTCACACCTATATAGTCACTTGATTTCCAAAAAAGACAGTAAAGCAATTCCATAGACAAAAGAGCCATTTTCATTAAACTCTGCTGGAGCAGCTGGATATTTTTCTTAAAAAAAAAAAAATTAAAAAATAATGACTCAACCTCATAAACACTCAAAAATTAATTTAAAAAATATGAAAGCTAAAACTGTAAGGCATCTAGAAGAAAGAGAAAATCTTTGAAGCCTCAAGGAAGGCAACGATATGTCAGATAGGACATAATAGCATTAACTTTAAAAAAAAAAATATGGATAAAAGAATTTCCACCACCCATATGTGAGTTCCTAAACTTCTCAGGAGCTTTGGGGTGTAATCTGAAACTAGCCCTCATGTGGAGGGAAGGGAGAGACCGAGTCAGGCCACTGCACATTCACAGGTGAAAGATTTCATAAACAAGAAAACTTACTTATAAGGCTTGTACCGGGCAGCTGTAAGACAGGTAGATCTCCACACCTGCCCACCAAATCTTAAAAGGTTATATGGAAGCCTTAGGGGTTCAGGCACGTGTACCTTCCAGATGATCTCAGGGCCCCACTATCTCAAGACTATATCCTCTGGGCAGTCTCTAGGAGTGGGGAAAGCAAGTGAAAGCCACACTCCAAGGACAGGGGAGAAGGTGATAAGCCTCTGATCGCTGGGGTCTAGCTCATGGGTCAACTGACAGTCATGTCTTCTCATGTCTCCCAATACTCCATCCCCCTGCCCCAGTGACCGCTCTTATAGTCGCACATGCCCCCCTCTTCTGCAACTGGCCTGGAGCTGTCAACAAGGGGCTTCACTAGTTAAAGGCTCTTTTGACAGCTATCTGGCTGCATTGGAAGCAGATGTCACAGCAATAATACAGGCACAAGTAAGAGAAAACACAGATTAAACAATGATTCCCAAAGTCAGTGACAACATTTTCCACCAAGAGTACCACGTTCTGAACTCTTGATTTATCAAGACCCCTATGATGGGGGTTGGACCAGTCAGCGTGTTGACTTGTATCCTTGTGGGATTTAATAAAAATGATATATTAACAGACTCATCAGGTATGAACGTAGATCATTCTGTTTGGATAATGGCACGGGTGTCTCCTTGTGAGGCAATAGGCAGTAATAATGTCCAAGGCCATTCAATTTTGAGGAGCACCTCTTTTCATTAGAGACATTTTAGGGTAAGTAAGTAAGGGCTGTGTTGCTATCATGCAAGGCTTGCTGGGTGAATTTAGCAAGGGCAACTTCCTCCAGGCCACTGGAGGGAACAAGGACAGCAGACAAATAGTACGAGTGGAAAACAGAACATGTCCACCTGGCCTTAAAAAGAGAGAGACTGGCAGCTTTAGTAACTTGAGCTGGTTGTGCATACCATATATGTTGGCCAGGGGCAGCAGCCCTGTTAGGAGTGAGGAGATAAACTGGGGGAAGGATATTCCAGAACAGAACCCCTACCCTCTCCCCTCCTTCAATGGTGTGTGTTCCATTCCAGTCATAGTGCATTTCAACAGGTCCAGCTCATAGCAGGGCAATGGGATCCCAGTGGGAGTTGTGGAGTTTCCCCTCACCCACAGATGTGAAGTAAGTCATGAAAGATGCCCCATTGCAAATCCCAGTAGATAATTCCTTTCCCAGGTGTGATGGGCTTTGGTGCTCTCAGCACATAGAGACTTAATCGATGGTGAGAGTCAAGGCAATGGTTGTTTTCCACAACTTCTATACCTTTATAATATAGGGTACCTTGGCAAGGCCTCCCAGTCTGGCATATGGGACCACAGGCCCTTCTGATTAATCATTCAAATGTCTTAAAGCCTGGGAGAGTACTTTAGTCCAACAGGTGAAAATTGTTTTACCTGTTAATAAGTTAAACTGTTGCTTTAATATTCCATTTTTCTTTTTTACCAATCCTATTGTTCATAGGTTGTGGGGGAGATGGAACCTCTATTTACAGTCATGTTCTCTTGCTCAGTCTTGCATATCATGACCTTTGAAATGTGACTCTTGATCACTGTCTAGTCCCTGAGGGAATCTATACATGGTTCTTAGCTTTTTTAATCCCGTCATGGTGGCAGCCTGGTTTGCATAGTGACAGGAAAAGCTTGGATTAGGCCAGATGCAGTGTCCCCATAAACCAAGGCATATATAATACCTCACTAGGAGGGAGGGAGCCAATAAAATCCGTTCACAAATCCCTTACCAGCTGGGACCTCCAGTGGATGGCCACAGACTTCTTTGGCCATTGCCTTGGACATTTGTTTAAAACATACAGAACATGCTGTTACTGCATTAACCAAGTCATTGTACTTCGAGGGCAATCTGGCATCCTTGGCAAGAAAAGGCACTGCGGTGGCCTTTCAATCCATGTAACCAATCTGCTTTATCTACTAAAGGGTCAGTCGCTAGGGCTTATATGCTAGCGAGGGCATCAGCTTCTTAAATGCCAAACAGTATCATTGCCTTATGAGCTGGGACATGGCAGACGTGAGGACTGCCTCAGGCTCTTGCAGGTGAACCCAATGTCCTTCCACATATCCTGAGCCCACAAGGGCTTACTCATGATCATCCACCCTCCAGCTTCCCATTGTCCAAACCATAGGGTTGTGAAAATTAATAAAAGGAAACCTCATTTAAAATGGCATCTGGATGCCAGCAAGGGGTGCTCTCATTCCCTACCATTCCTTGTCCGTTGTTAGTTGCAGACCCAACAGGATGCAATATGCCTTCCAAGCTGATACTACTTGGTCTCCAACTTTACTACCCCAGCAGGAGGAAGAAAGGCTTTCCTCTCTCACCCAGCAACCAAGTCAATGAGAGACTGTCACAACTCAGCCAATGAGAAGGCACTATACTTGGAACTCCCAGTTTACTCAACTCGACTTTTTGTTTGTAACACCCTTTCCAGCTACCCCTTTCCTCTATGAAAAGGTAATCTTTTCCTTTCTTCTGAAGATTTGCCTATGATTTTGCCACAGATTGCTTGTCCTGGATTGCAGTCCTCTGCTGTTCCCAAATAAACACATTTTTTTTTTTTTTGCTCATAAAATAATGGCAGTTTTAATTTTAAGGTTAACAATAGGGTTAATCCCCGTTAGAACTGCCCAACTGTCAGTGCAAAGAGTTAAGTGCCAGGGCTCCTGAGTGACCACCAGCTAAACTGCACTGAGCTCGGCCCACTGGCCGCTGAGCTAGCTGCTGTGTGGGAGGCTCTACCCCGAGGAGCACTGTGTACACTGCCAGATGCCATTGTGCTGGGGGAGGGGGGTAATCCCAGATTTCTGGGCCGCAAATCCTAGCCATATTCTCCCCTTCTGTTGCCTCCACCACAGCGTCTGACCCATACCTTCCAGGGTCCCAAACACATCTCACTCAAATGGTGGCCCTGCTTAGGAGATGCCCGAAGCTTTAATCTGTTTTACTAGTATTTTTACCTCTCAAAGGTGGCTTGTTGTTCTGATCCACAGTCCTACACATGCCCTTTATCAGGTGGTATAAGGGATGAGAGCCCTGTGCCAGGTGAAAAATAAAAGCCTCCCAACCCCCAAATCCCTACAAAGTCTTGCACCTCTTTCGCATTCTTAGTGGTTGGATAAGCTGACACCTGATCAATCACAACTTGTAGAACAATATGCATCATACGCAACCAGATGACTTCTAAAATCTTATGGTGGTGCCGGGGCTTTACATTTTCTATGGGTTCACTGGCAATCCTCTCCTTTGCAGATGTCCTCAGAGTATCCTGAGGCAGAGACAAGTCTTTACATGTCAACATTATATCCTCAATGTAATAGGCCCATTTCACTGATGTAGAGAACAGGGACAGATCTCAGGCTACCACCTTATGACACACCGGGAGGTTCTACAGGTAGCCTTGGAGAAGCACTTGAAAGGTTCATTATTGTCCCTCCCACATGAAAGCAAATGGATCTTAGTTATCAGAAACCTGTCAAAGCCTTTCCAAAGAATCTCCCTGAAGAAGAAGCACATTTGCAGGAATAAACCTTTTTTTTTTTTTTTTTGCCAAAGCATCAGACTAAAACAATAACTGTCTGCAAATGACAAAAGATTTTAAAATGGCTATGGTTGAAGATCTGATGAAAGTTCATTCTAATGTAACTGATAAAGGAATTCAGTTATTTCTGTGACATAGATTTTAAAATGACTGATAACATTCTACCAGGACTATATCATATTTAAGGAATTTTATTCATATACACTCTAAAGATAGAGCATCACTTCTTTCTTAACCATGGTTCCCATGTAATTTAACATATGCAAAAAGTTACATAGTTGGAAAAAGAGCTTTTCTTTTACAAATCAATTTTGGCAAAGAAATTTCTACAGCAGTCTGTATTTTAAAAAGCTGCTTTTCCCCCTCTTTTTTTTTTTTTTTTTTCCTTCTGTCTCTGAGGGCAATGTTTTGGTTATCTCCTGGGGTGTTTACATCTCAAAGAGGTGATAAGATTTACAACCTCAAGGGATGGGGAAAGAATCCAAATTTACTCCTAGGAGTTTGGGGTAATTGTTCCCTAAATTTTTCCTTAGTACTAGATGTCAGAAGTCATGGGGCATTTCAATTACTGCAATATTTCTTCTTCATTTTTGCCACTTTCTCAGAGATTTCGCCTCTTAGCATCCTAATTAGGCTTTGTCACAAGTGCCCGAGTCTTAATCCCAGGCATTTTGTGCCCTCCCTCCAAGAGCTTTGTAAAATGGCACTCTAAGTTCTCCAACTGTGCTCTCCCACTTTGTCTGCCAGCCCTGGAAGAGGAGTGGACAATTACATGTCCTTCTCTAATTTCAGCTCTTCCAACTTTCAGTTTGAGCTTCAGCTTCTAGCTGGGCATCGGTGTCCAGTCGAACTGCCCACAGCAGAGGTCAGGCCCCTGCACAGCCATGCGTTTGCCTTTTTTGCTGCAGTGTGCTATGCACATGTCCTCAAACCAACCCCTTAAAGAAGCCAGTGTCTCTGTACTCATGTGGCAGTCCAAAAGCATCCAACATACGGACCACTCTCCCCACATAGTGGTCCATAACCAACATGGGATTTCCCCCACAGATACCTCTATCCCAAGGCCCATTTTTTCTGTCTCCTGGCTGGCTTGCCAATGGTTGGTTTGCAACCAGCTTGGGAGCTTCACAGGTGAAACCTAAAACTGGCCTCATATGCAGCGGACAGGGAGAGACCAAAGAAGAGGCAGGCCACTCCAAGTTCATAGGTAGCAGGTTTAGTAAGCAAAGGGAACTTACAGATGGAGCTTATCTGGGGCCGCCACAAGATGAGTAAATCTCTGCACACTTCTGCCAAATCTCAAAAGTCCATATGGAAGCCTTAACTAGCTTAGGCCATGTATTCCATCCAAATGGTCTCAGTACCACATCCCTATCTCAAGGCTGTGTCCTTGGAGCAAACTCTGGGAGTGGGGGAGGCAAGCACACCCCACATTCCGAGGACAGGGAAGAGGGTAAGGAACCTCCAGTTGCTGAAATCCAGATCACAGGTCAACTGACAATCACCTCTTCCCAATGACCTCCTCCTGTACCTTGTTATTTCACTCAGGACCATCTCTGTTTAGTAAGCACGAAAGCCCTAAATACTATTCTGATTTTTTTTCCAGAGATTTTTTTTTTTATGCTCTTGAAATTTTTATAAATGTAACTATGTGGTGTCTATTCTTTTGTTCTTGGCTTTTTTTCACTCAATATAATGTTTTCTGGATTAGTCCATTTATTATTCTGTGTATCAGAAGTTCCTTCAATGTCATCACTGAGTAGTACTGCATTGTGCAATTATACTACATAGTTGTTTAACCATTCTCATCTTTTGGACATTCGGGTCATTTTTAAGTTATAAACATTGTTGAACAAGTGCTTTTATGTGTGAATATTTGTTTCCACTTCTCTTTGATAAATATGAGTCATAGAGTAGACACACATTTAACTTTACAAAAAATTGCCAAACAGTTCATCAAATGATCATTCTATTCTATACTCTCACTAGCAATATGTGAGTATTTCAACGTTTTTTTACCCTTGATATCGTCAGCCATTTTGCTTTTAACCATCCTAGTAGTTGTGAAATATGGTTTTAATTTGCATTTCCCTTAAGGCTAATTAAGTAGAGCATATTTTCATGCATGTTTTGGCCATTCTTCTGTATGCTCTTGGGTGATGTGTGTTGCTCATTCTGTTTCTTTCCCTGCTTTTCAATTGTTTTTGATTGTAGAATTCCATATAAATTCATTTGTCTGATATATGCAGTGAAAATATATTTCTCCATAGTCTGTGGCTTTCTAATCCATTACCTATATTGTATATTTAATAAAAAATATTTAACTATAATGAAGTCCTATATATAATTTGTTTCCTTTATGGTTTATAATTTGTTGTTGCATCCATGAAAATTTTGCCTTCCCCAAAGTTGCAAAGGCATTCATGTTTTCTTTAGAAAACTTGTGGTTTACTGTTTTTGGTTTATATCTATGATCCGCTTCAATTTTGTGTGTGTTTCAATTGAGAGAGGGGTTGAATTTTATGTTTTTCCATTGAGTGACCAGTGATTTGATGGTATATATTTGGTTCTATTTCTCTACAATCTGTTCCATACCATGTAGACATTCTTCTTATCCTACTTGGGCTCTTTCTCTCCCCAGTGAGAAATCCTCCTTATACTGATCAGACTCTAATATTCCACAATAGACCACAACTGTCTCCTTTCTGTGTAGGTGTCCAAGTAGTTTTATGCTATTTTGAATTGAACTGTTTGGGAAATTTTATTTTCCAATTATTTATAGCTAGAATATAGAAACATAGTTTTGTTTATTTAACTGGTTTCTGGTTTTGTTAAATTTATGCATTATTTCTAGTATTTTTGTAGACTCCACATGTTTTTCTACATAACCTATTCAGTCATCTGTGAACTACATATATGAAATTTCATATTTCATTTACAATGTATATGTTATATGTTAAAATTAGTTTAACTATTACACCAATGATTTTTAAAATATTATCACATGAAAATCACACCTCAGCAAAGTATTGTCATCATGAAAAATACTTAATAACATGAAATCTAAATCATAAAATTGAAAATATCTGAATTTATAATAGTATTATATTTACAGTTTATTTTTAATTTGTTTCTAACAATTATATTTTACCATGTGGCAAAAAACACTTTAATGCATGTAGAATATTAATTGCTTCATTCTATAAACATTTGTTGAGCATCACACGTCTTGTCACAAATGATTAACCTCAATTTTAAAAGAGAATATGATACCTAATTGATATTGTGCTGAATGTTCTCTTCTGTTAATAGAACACTTTTTAAAGTGATGTATGTGCATTCATGCATATGGCTAATTATATAAACAGATATGAATATAATAAGCTTTTATATAAATGTATGCTTATATATAGAAAGCTATGCATTTATTTTGACCAGGTATAAAATAAATACATAGATTAATTATTATATAGATTTTTACAAATATTTTGAAATTTAATAAATACCATCTTTAAAGGAACTTAAGAACCTTGTTCACTAAGGTTACACACAAAAAGGACAAGACATTGCAAACCAAGTACTACATGATCTCATTTATATGTGGAATCTAAAACAGTCAAACTCAGAAGCAGAGAGTCCGGTGGTAGTTACCAGGAGCTGGGGTAAAGGAGGCATGGGAAGATTTTCATTAAGGAGTACAAATTTTCAATTATAAAATACAGCTAAAATGTAGAGATCAAATATTCAAAATTGTGACTATAGGTAGCAATATTGTATTGTATATTTAAAATGTGGTAAAGGGTAGATATTAAGTGTTCTCACCACACACAGAAAGAGAAGAAAGGAAGGAAGGAAGGAAGGAAGGAAGAAAGAAAGAAAGAAAGAAAGAAAGAAAGAAAGAAAGAAAGAAAGAAAGAAGAAACAAAGAAAAAGGAAGAAAGAAAGAAAGAAATGGTAACTATGTGAGATAATGCATATGTTGTGTTTATTTCACAAAGCATATGTATATCAAATCATGCAGTTCTGCACCTTAAATATGTACAATTTTTAATTGTCAATGATACTTCAATAAAGCTGGGGAAAATAGTGAAATACTTTAAAGTAACTGAGACACAGTGGGAAGAATGTTTTTTAATTTCCAGAAAAAAACCTACTAGCCAAATTAAAAAACCTCTCATTCTAGTTCACCTGCTCTTATTACCATAATATATTTTATTTAATTAGTAAATAAACACAAGCTGAAGGATAATTGCATGAAGAGAACCACTAGAAGAACCTACAAAAGGAAAAACTTCCTTTATATGTATTCCAACATTTTTCTAGTTATCAGAGAAAGACATAGAAGAGTAAGTAAATACTGCCAACCCCATGAATAAAATTAACATTTAATGAAATTATCCTCATATATCACCATTCACAGTACCATTTTTTGTTTACAAATATGTTATGTTGGAGAAAAATTCATTTAAGATGAGATATCTATATATGTATATATATAGATACATATTTTAAGATGTTATATTTTCAGTGGAAGACTGGGTTTATTCAAGTAATGCAAAGTTGTGTTAACATAAGAAATATTAAAAATGTTTTCTTTAAAATTAGGAAGAAGTCATGGGGCGCCTGGGTGGCTCAGTCGGTTGAGCGTCTGCCTTTGGCTCAGGTCATGATCCTGGGGTCCTGGGATCGAGGCCCGCATCGGGCTCCTTGCTCTGCGGGAAGCCTGCTTCTCCCTCTCCCTCTGCTGTTCCCCATGCTTGTGTTCCCTCTCTCTCTCTCTGTCAAATAAATAAATAAAATCTTTAAAAAATAAATAAATAAATAAATAAATAAATAAAATTAGGAAGAAGTCTAGGGTGTTCAACATGACCACTTTTCCTCAAGTGAATAAATTAATTAATTGTATATTATATCATTATATGTTAAGAAATGTGCAAAAAAGCTACAAATAAATTATTAGAAATTAAAGAAATTTAGTAATTTCGATGGATACTAAATGTTATGCAAGTCTATTGTATTTTTATTTAGCAGAAAAATTATTCAGACTATATAATTTTTAAAATTAGCATTTATACTTACAAAAAGAACCCCACACAAATGAATCTATCACATGATTTTTAAATAGATTTTGTAAATTTAATTAAAAATGTTATAGTAATATCATATATAAATGTATTATTTCATGCAATTAATTATATTAAGTGTAATAAATTATGATATCAATATCTTTAATAATATAATTGTTTTATAATTTGTTTTATATTATAAATTACATTATAAAACAAAAATAATATATAAGACAATTGATGGTTTTTATTAGTTAATTAATAAATTAATAAATTAAAAGACCATACATGGTGTACACACACACATAAGTACATGCAAACACACATATTCACACATTGGGGGACTGAATATTGTCTATATAATTCTCTCTAATTTTTCTTACAGATTTCATGC
Source organism: Mirounga leonina (assembly GCF_011800145.1). Classification (NCBI taxonomy): domain Eukaryota; kingdom Metazoa; phylum Chordata; class Mammalia; order Carnivora; family Phocidae; genus Mirounga; species Mirounga leonina. The sequence continues at coordinate 28,535,487 of NW_023270807.1, read as the reverse complement.
ATCCTAATTAATATTGTAATAATTTTTGTTTGAACTTGAAATGGTCATTGTCCATTTTATACAGAAGAGCAGATAGCCAAGAATGAACTACAAGCATGAAAAAGAACAAGGTGAGCAGTCATTTGCTATTAGATGTCAAAAAATACTGTACAACTCTACTTAAGAAAAATGGAGACTTAGAACAAAGCAGATAGTCAATAGGTAATGGAAGTCATTTGTGCTATATTTTATGACATAATGAATCTTTTTTTTTTTAAGATTTTGTATTTATTTATTTGATAGAGAGAGAGATGGCAAGAGCAGGAACACAAGCAGGGGGAGTGGGAGAGGGAGAAGCAGGCTTCCCGCCGAGCAGGGAGCCCGATGTGGGACTCGATCCCAGGACCCTGGGATCATGATCTGAGCCGAAGGCAGACGCTTAATGACTGAGCCACCCAGGCGCCCGACATAATGAATCTTAAACAAATATCAATATGATATCGTTGAATCTCAAACAAAACAAGTAGTGATCAAGTCATAGAAAGATGCATACACTATGATCGTATCTATATAAAAAAAGGCAAAGCTTTGTAACATGTTTTCTAGGAAGAGAGTAAAATAAAGACCATCAAGAGTAAAACTACTACAAAATTCAGTATAATGGTTCTTGTGGAGATGAGGAAGAGGAATATAATGGGGGAAGGGGTGAATGTAGGTCTTTAATCACTGTTAAAACGTCTTATTTCTCCAGCTGTGTGGTGGCTGGATATGGGTGGTAGTTGATAGAGCAAGGTGCTTCTAGTGGCAAAATAAATGGTGTTCCAATAAGAAAATAGTATGGTTTATATAATTATGTGAGACTGTGTTCTTGTGAGCTGTAGAAAATCCTCACATTTGTTCACTGTCTGTGGAGTAATAACCATCATGTTCAGACAAAACCATTGGTCTCTTTCTTCAGTGCATAATACTAGATCAGAAGCAATGCTATTTACCAGCCTCAAACACTTAAAGGATGCATAAAGAATGTCTCTGTCAACAACCCATTTTATTCACAGAAATGGACCTTCCAAAAACCTTACAGTTTCCTTTATAGGCCACGGAAGATGGTGGTGGACCACTATGAAACTAATCAACTGTTAACCCCAACTGCAGCCTCTATCTCAGATGTTCTGTCTTTACCAGAAAAGATCAACACAGCCTCTAAATCTTGGCACGTACCTATCCATAGTGAGAATGCAATTTTCATTTCCCATCAGTAAAGAAGAGCAAAAGCTATTAACATTCAACTGGGATTTTCAGCAATAAAGATTTACTGCCTTGCCCAGCACTAGGTTGAGCAGTCTGCCATTGGTTTGATTGCCTGGGATATTCCGGAAGCTATTCTCCAAAAATAAAGAACAATCTACTACCAAGAAAGTGGCTATATCCTTAGTATAACTCTAAGCATTTTGGAGACATGTAGCCCCTTAGGATTATTGTTCTAGTTGATTTATCAGGTGAATTAGAAAACTATGAATTTTAAGGACCCAGGACAAGAAAAGGGACTGCAGGTTTTGCACTGATGCATCTCTTTCAACATATACTTATGACCTCACAGATGATCCTTTATGACCTGCTGTTAGGGGAGGAAAAGAATCCTAGAAGGGTCATATCAACATTTTGATGTAGGATGAAAAAGAATCACTACTATATACTGTATAGCTCCAACGAGTGGTGGTTCTAAGAGGTAGTGATGAAGGCTGACATATTTTCAGTGAGCATACATTTGAACATTTCCTATTTTTGGGGGGGAAGGGGTTACTAGTTTGGCTCAATCAGCAAAGCCTTAAATAGAGAAAAAAATGGAAAGATCAGAAACAAAATGGATAGAGGAAATGACATGTGGATAGACCTATGGAGGGTGGAGGAGACTAAGTATGAAGATTTTTGAGTCTCCTCTGAATACTCTGTAGCAACCACCACATGGGAGGCACTTAATCATCAGGTGCACAAAATAACTTTTCCAGTGAAAGTCAGTCTTTATGCAGTCCCTTCAGTGCTTGCATAATGGGTCCATGAATTAAGTAGTCATAACGGCAGAGATGGAGACTATGCATGGGCTTCACAACGTTGTCTCTCTCTTACCAGAGATGATCTAGCGACTATTGGTGCTCAGTGTCTGACTCACCTGCAGCACAGACCAATGCTGAACCCTCACTATCATAGCATCCCTTGAAGAGATCAAACAGGGCGTGGTGGAAAGTGATTCTGTAAGACCATTTCCAACTTGAGATGTTAATGGTTTGTCTTGACTGGAATTAGTATATATTTAGTTATGGATTTCTCTTTCCTGGACAACATTTGCTCTACTAGCACCTCTTTTAGAAAGATTACAGGATGTCTTATTAACTAAAATGGGATCCTCTAGAACAATACCTCAGACCAAGGGGTTGACACTCTCATGAAGGCAATAGAAAAATGCATACTGGAACATAGGATTCACTTTTCCTATTTTATATCATTCAGAAGTTACATTCATGATAAATCATTGAGATGACCTTTTAAAGACTCTGTTAAAATTCCAATTTGAGGATGAATCTAGAAATATTAGAGTAATGTGGCCCAAAATGCAATGTCTATATTAAACTAATAGTCTTATCTGGTGCTTAATTGATTTCCTGTCTGGTTTCAGGAACCAGGCAGTGAAAATAAAATTGACTATACTCACCAAAACCCTACTGACTTATTTGGAAATGTATGCTTCCTTTGCAAATTAGTCTCTACAGTTTTAGGAGGCTAGGTAACTAATGATGTAATGCTTCCTCCAGGGGACACAAGGAGGTTTCCACAGGACCTGGATCTAGATCTAGGACTGATAACTGAACATTTTAGCTCCTCATGTTGAAGTCAGCAGGAAAAGAAAGTAATTATGCCCTTGGTAGGAGTAATCAATCCTGGTTATCATTAAGAGTCAGTACTGCTGTTATATAATGGAGGCAATAAAAAGTATGTCTGTGACTAAAAGGTTTCACTAGAACACTTCTTGGTGCTTGCATGCCTGGTGCAACAACCACAGCATGGCAAGGTCATGGTTTCCAGAAGTCTCAGACACTCCATAGCTAAAAGGTATTATTAATCCCAACAAATGAGCAACTCAAATAAGCAGACATGCTGGCTATGGTAATGATGATCTAGAATGAGTAGTAGCAAAGAGAAACGATAACTGTCAAATCTGAGCTGGACACTAACTGTGAGCAAGGAATGTCATTTTCCCCACTCTTCTTGTTATAATTACTTTTTTTTTAAAGATTTTATTTATTTATTTGACAGAGAGAGTCACAGCGAGAGAGGGAACACAAGCAGGGGGAGTGGCAGAGGGAGAAGCAGGCTCCCCGCCGAGCAGGGAGCCCAATGTGGGGCTCGATCCCAGGACCCTGGGATCATGACCTGAGCCGAAGGCAGCCATTTAACGACTGATCCACCCAGGCGCCCTGTTATAATTACTTTTATCAGAAATAATGATTAGGCACCAACTTGTAGAATCAGTTAAAGGATATTGTTGATTTAATATGGGGTGCAAGTGGAGCTGAGTGGTGCAAGGGGTGATTTCTTGAGCAGATACCATCAACGCCTCACATTTTCCTTTGGCCCACTTCAGTGTCTATCAGCCTGGTGAACAGTCCCTGCTGCAGGAGCATTTCCAGTCCACCCAGTGAAGATGCGATCCAAGTGCAGGGATTTAATACTCCAGAAGCAACATTCAACCAGTTAGGTTCTAGAGTTGGTGGATCATTGTCCCATGTTCTTTAATCCTCAGTGGAACAATTCTGAGTATATTCTACACAGCCTTATACACAGTCCCCAGTGAGGTGGAGCCCCAGTTGCCTCAGCAATAATCAATTTCTTAACACGGACTTTTTGGAGAGTTTTTTGTTCTTTTCTCATTCCTCTGTTTCCCTACCATGCTTTCTAGGATCACCTCCCAAGTAGTGAACCACACATGTGAACAGTTCTCTCAGGGGCTGGTTTTATAAGTTATTATATTCCCCTTTAGTTAAAAAATAAATTATAGCTCATACTCAACTTTTAACATAGATTATAGTCAATTGTTCCATGTATATATGGGCATTTATCAAAAACATATCAGAGAATTCCTGTGCAGTTACAAAAGGATCTCTGTGTGTGTGTATTCAAACAGACACACACACACACACACACAGAGAATAGTGCTTTTTTTTCTTAACAGTGCATTTTAGTTATACATTCCATAGCCATGCAAAAATCATGTAAACTATTAAAATATAACTGAAATAGTGATGACTGCAAACTAATATTAGTAAATACAAATAGTGTTTATGATTACCTATGAAATACGATACAAAAATACATTGAAATCAGATTTTCAGTGTCTTACGTCATATTATGTTTACTGTAATATAAATGGCTGGCTATGTGTTTTTCTATCCCAGGTTTACCAACAATTATAAAGTAAATGACACTAATTTCTCAACTTGCCCTAAGGGATGCACTGACATACCAATAGAAAATTTAAGTAAGCACGAGACACTTATTTAAGGTTTCTAGAAAGGTCTTTAGCATATCCGCTGCATTATAACATAGTGCACCATTAACTAAACATGCCTCTGCACATAATATAAAAGTTGCTATAGAATGTTAAAAATTACATTCTTTTTCTTATGCAACTTGTGGTTTGAAATAGAAGAGAGCATATACCCATGAATTACAGTATTCCTTCATCTTGTATATGGTAGGTTCACAAAGAAGAACAAGAGAATTTTGAAATGAATTTAAAGAAGGACTAAAGAGGAGTTACACACACATTTATATATCATTATAAAATCATCTAGGAAAGCGAAGCTTCATGTAACTATAGAAGCACACGTTTCCTGTATAGTGACCCTTTCCAAATGTGGATATATATTAGCAAAACCTTAGAAGCTAAGACATAGGATTCCCCAGACCACATTAGAGATAATGATTCAAAATAAGCAAAAGCCCAGAAGACTATAAAAGCCTCACTTCTCCCATAATATTTCTTCTCACACAAGCTCTGGAAAGAAGATATGATGGTCTCCTTTCTTATATATGAGGGAATTGAAACTTATATATAAGGGAATGGTGAAAGACATTTTCAGTTGCACATGAGTAATGTTGTACATAATTTTACATGATTTTTGATAGTAATATTTGTCATGAATCAAATGCTGCAAATCCAAGCAAATAAATTCAATCTAGGAGGAATCATTAACAAACACCTGTTTTAAGAGCTACCCATCCCAAAAAGATTAGGTCTATACTTCTATTCCACAGAACACATCTAACCTGGAACTACAGTGTGGCATAATAAAAGGTCTGGAGAATCTGGTCACTTCTTTTTTTTTTTTTTTTTTCTTTTGAGTCTATTACCCTGATTAATAGTCATCTTTTCCTTTTTAAGTGCCTGATGTTTAAAACTTCTTACTTTGTTAAACTACTTTGGAGGGGTAAGAAGAATTGAAATAGGTTGTAAATTATTAAAATTGTACCACAGATGCCATTCTTCAATAGAGGATATTTAATAATCCTAAGGTCAAAAAAGTAGTAAGTGGCAGAGCTAGAATTCAAAGTTCTGTCTGAATGCAAAATTCTTGATTCTTTTTTCCCCAGTACTTAGACTCTGTACAAATCCACTCCGAAGTAACTACTGGGACCATTCAGTTCAAATGGCTTCCTCTGGTGATGGCCCACTGGACTCTTGCTCTATTATATAGGCATGGATGCATATGCATGCAACACAGAACAAGCCCAAGTTCTCGGCCTTCCTGCCAAATGGATACCAGTGAGTCTTCCCTCTCTGACATCCCCCGATACCAATACTGACTTAAACAGAGCAAACATATGCTTGAGACAGGAGCCGTTAAGCCTAAAATGTCTCCTTTCAATAGCCCCATTTGGACAGTACTTAAGACAGTGAAATTGTATCACAGGGTAGAAAAGTGGGGAATGATGGAGAGCCCTGTTGGAAGAGCTGAGTCCAGCGTGCCACTGAGTCTGGGTGGCAGAGAGACTGAATTCCTTCACAGCAGTGGTGCGTCTGGAGGCTATGTCTAAATGACACTTGCTCCTAGCCCCACCCCCAATTTCTTTACATCAAATACCACTGCAAACTAACTGGCCCTATGATTGCTCATACATAAAACCCATGCTTCCATGATTTGTCCATCACCCACATAGGTCAGTCTCAGAAATGCCTAAATAGCATTAAAAAAATCTCCCTTAGCCTGGAATATACATGTAGCTCCTCTGAGAGTGAAAGGGCAACTGCCTATTCCTTTGCTAAGTGTGTCCCTCACCACCAGAGGGAGCGGTGAAAATTTGTTCCACTAGCTGCAGACACCGGATAGGCAGCTCAGCTTTCCAAGAAACCTTCAAGTTATATGAGGCTAGCCCACTCCCAGCTCATGATTAACACCCCAACTGGATAGCCACATGGGAGGGTCACTAGCTTCCTGGGTGGCCAGTGGGTGGACACCACTCCAGAGGACCTCACCCCTGAGATGAATTTATCACTGGAAAGGACATTGCCCCAGTCCAAGAATCTGTCATTGGAGATAACTATACCCCTATACCAGAGGTAACACCCCAGGGATGTATCACCAGAAGGAGATGTCGTTGATCACCAGGGTGGCCTCAATTCCCAGTTACCAAGAACTCAGCAAGACATCACAATTTGGATTGAGATTTTTCCAGAATAACGGATTAAATGCACTGCCTTGGTGAACTCAGGAAATCCATGGGAATAGTATTTTCTTGAATTTGCCTTTGTTTTCGTGCTGACCCTACCCTATCCCAACATGCCGTCAAACTGTGAGTATATCCTCTGCCAACTACAAGACAGCATTACATCATATTTCCCCACTGTGGCAGGCCAGGATGTGCAATCAGAACCATACAGCTCTCCTGCCTAGAAACAGCTTAGATTGCTTGCCTTTGTCTATTCTCCTGAACTTCCACTTCTGAGTGCTTACATGGGAATCCTCAATCATAACTTTTGCTGATCCCCTGCTTTCTCTAGGTAGACCATGGGTTTCTCTTCACCAACTACACATCCTTTGTACCTGACTCCAGTACTTTCCCTTCAACACCATAATCCCATGACACAGACACCCTGCATTGGAATTTAGAGATTGCTGGGAGATTGGTTTTGTTTGTCAAGCTGTTTATTGATCTCCATTTCAGGAGTTTAGTTTTGGTATTTTTGTTTGGTGGTGCCATATTTCTAGGAATATTGGTGATCCTTATGTTGATATCTACAAATGAAGTAGACACTTTGAAGAAGTAGGTACCTCTTCTAGTCTCTACTGACTGGTTTTGGCAGAGAAAGTTCTTTACTAGTTAACCCATCCAGAAATTTTGGGTGAGTCAACTGGTGGATTGCTGCAAGAATCCTCAATAGGTTGGCCTGGTACTTGAGTCCTTGTGGATAGGCTTGCCAATGGGGCAGGCCTGAAGCCTGTGTTTCAGGGACCACCCAAGAGGCGGACTCTATGGATGTTGGACCAGAACCTGGGACCAGGAGGGCCAGCCTAGAGGCTGGGTCTGTGAGTGCTGGCCTGTAACCTGCATCTGCAGGGGTGGGCCTAATGTCTGGGGCTGTGGGATGGGCCTGGTGCTGGGGTGGATCTGGAGCTTGGGTCCCTGAGGAGTCACTTGGTCTGGCCTAGCATTGAAGTTCACTGGAGTAGTCCGGGTGGGCCTAGCACTGGGGTTCACTGGAGTGGGCCTGGTGCTGGTGTCCATAGCAAAGTTGGGTGCTCATTTCAATCTCCTTCCTTCAAGTAGAGGGTATTTTTCTTGGTGCTACACTGTCCAAGCTTGGGGGAGAATACTTTGGTAATCTGAAACTCTTTTTCCTACCCTCTTCAATTCATTTTATTTTTGTTCTATAATCTCTTACTTAGGTTCCTTAGCTCTTGTGAAGGTATTTTCACATTGGATAGTTGTTAAAATTGATGTTTCTGCAAGAGGATGGATGCTGGAAACTCCTATTCTACCATCTTGTTGACATCATTCTTCACATTGTTTGTTTTAAATTCCCTGTCAGTAACTCCAACTTCTGCGGCATATCTGAATCTGTACTGATGATTGCTTTTTCTCTTGAGATTGTGGTGATATTTCTTTCCTTTTCATATATCCCTTAATATTTTCTTCAAGTCTGGACATATTGTGTAGAACAGTAGACACTGAGGTAAATAGGTTTTAAGTCTGGAAATGAGCCCACTTTTCCTTTGGCTGGATCTTCAGTGTGGGGTTAGTGTTAATCTGGATAAGAGATGGACTAAGTTTAAGATTTGTTGTTGCTATGGTTACGCACAGTGCATCAAAGTTTTCAAGTTCCCGTAGAGATATTTTTTGTCTAAAGTGGAGTGAGGTCTACCAGGTCACTTTCTGTTGAATTCTGAGGTTTAGGTCATTCCTTTTTTCTGTGCCTCAGAATCAGTCTCTATGCACGCTTGTTGTTTCCTAGTCCTCTCTCATTAGTATTCTGCTGTTACTTGTGATTAGAGACTTAGTTTGGCAGTGGAGGGTGGAGGAGAATTAGGCAGTGAATCTGTGCAATCTGTTATTCCGGTTCAGTCTCAGATATGTGCCCTGTCTCTGGGACTCAAAGGTGTGGCCTCCTCAATGCATCAGCCCCTCCCTTAGTTACAGTTGTGGGCTCAGTGTACACTATTGCTCCTCTTTCAAGAATAGATTCTTATTTCTTTTAATTTTTAAAAGTTTTTATTTATTTGAAAGAGAGAGAGGCAGAGACAGAGACAGAACATGAGCAGGGGGAGGAGGCAGGGGGAGAGGGAGAAGCAGACTCCCCACTGAGCAGCGAGCCCGATGTGGGGCTCCATCCCAGACCCTGAGATCATGACCTGAGCCAAAGGCAGGCGCTTAATTGACGGAGCCACCCAGGCGCCCCAAGAATAGATTTTTATACCCTTCCCGTTTCCTTCCACTTATTGCAGTAGATGTTTACCAGTGTTCACAGTCACTAGTGCTATTGCATGTCTCGTGATAGAAGAAAGCTTTTATTCCGTAGTGGAAATAGCAGAGAAGTATTTAAGCAGTGTTGTTCTCTTCCTCAGGTCTGTACTGTAAGTGATACTTCTTAGGGTTTTCTGAGATCCTTTCTGTGAGTGTCTGGTCGGATTTCTGGAGGAAGAGCCTGCCAAGATAGTACAGACGCCTCCAGTTTTCACACTGTCCCTGTAGTCCACACTCAGCCTTCACCAAATTGGGAGCTATTCTAGCCAAATGGTTCCTATCGATATCTGGTTTCATATTTCCAGGAAAACACATGACTTGGTTCCGTTATCCCTTGAAACACTTTCTCTCCTTGAATTTTAGGGTCATTACTTGTTCTATGACCAAAATGCTCCAGTGCATTCGGAAAAAAAGGCATGAATTTGACATTAGTCAAGCTCTTTTCTGTTGTAATGGTGGAGAGATGCCACTACTTATAGTTCTATATATCATGAAGTTGAAACCTGAGACTTCATTAGTCTTTTGGAATACTAATGTTTTTCTTTTCTATTAAACGATGCACAAGTATTAGCCTCCAATTGAATCCACACAAAGCAATCAACAGGCTGAAATATTGCTCATTTGGTGTTTAATAAGACAAGATCAGAAGATCCTGGAAGACCTTTGTATTTATAAGTAAAATAATATTTTTATAATTAAAAAGCTAGCTCTCTAGGTTATTAAAATATAATTTATATCCTACAGATTTTCAATTTGAGGAATTCTTTAATATTAAAATTATTGAAATAGGAAAACTAAAAAAGAAAGCAAAAGAAAAATGTAGGGATCCAAAGTTCATGAACAAAGAGAAAAACTAGATGTACAACACATCTGTTTGAATTCGTTATTACATTCCAGCATTTAATTGAATTCTGAACTTTCTGGCAGGCAAGGCAGAAATCTAGGCTTGTTATCAGTCAGGTAAGGTTCTGTTTTGAATACCACTTCTGTGTTGTAATAGCCACTTTCCCTTCTCTAGGGTTTCAGGTATACATTAGCAGTATATTAATTTAGGGAATGAACCCTGCCTATACACTGATGAAAGCATACACCTAGAGGGAAATCCTTGCTATTTGCACAGAAATGATTCCCTAATCCTACCTAAGGGAAGACCAACCTAATAAAGGTGGCAATATATATAACTTAGATACAATACCCCCTCAGGAAAATGTCTTACTCATGAAAGTAAAATCTTTTAAACATTCTGCAGAATCTTTTCTTTCTTAAACAAGTACCCCAACTTCTGACAAATGTGACTGTCTGGTGTTACACAGAGAATTCAAGATGAGTGAATACTTTGATTTAAAAAATACTTTATAAAAGCTACATTTATTTTCTGTTTTATATACACATATATAATATACATAATATATAAATATTTAAGTTATATGATTAAAGTACAAATTAGATAATTTTCCAGTTAAATAGTAAAAGCTTTATGTGACTTTCTGGCCTGACTGAATTTGTATCTGTGTGTGTGTGTGTGTGTGAATGCATATGGTGGGTACATGTGTGTGCATGTTTGTGTGTAAATACATATGTGCATGTGTACATGTGTGTATCTTCTACAATTAAAATCAATATGCTTAAATACAAAAGTTCTATAGATACCTTAAGATACCATAGGTAATTGTTTTTGCTTTAAAAGCTCCTTGATGCAAAGTTTACTAATCTGGCGGGGGAGGTTCTAGGTAACATTTGGCTCCCCAAAATAGTATGTAATTATAGAGAAGAAGAATAGAAAAGTAAGGAAGAAGAAAGTCCACACACACACACTCATACATACAAAAATTGATAGAAATGAGCCTAATTTTATCACTTGGTTGTGAGCAAAGAAGCTTAGAAATAGATAAAAATACAAATAAGTATAAAAATCAGCCTGAAATTTAGGACAATGCAATGTTATGTGAGTTGTACCTTCAAGAAGCTACTGTATTAATCATTTCGAATGAATTTTGGCAGGTAAATTATTTAAAGGAAATAGTTTATTTTTTAAGTATTTAGTAACTGATAATTTAGAAAAAAATAGAACTGGACTCTGGTAAACCAATATCATATCTTAATGACTGGGTTAAGTTTCATTGTTTTCTGAATACAATATCAGAATTTCAGCAGAAAAATGTCTTTCTTATTTAACCACATATCCACTTTCATTATAAGAGAGCAAGATACTGGTAGCAATATCATCAGTAGTCCTGATTTATTTAAAATCTACTCAGAATTTGATGACAAATAATTTTTACGTATCTCAGTAATATTTTGGAGACCTTTAGAACATGCCTTAAACAAAAACCTAAGATATGAAAGAAACATTAAAAATGCATGTTAATTATAATTATACTACAACCTCATTTTCCAAAAATCCGAGCTTCTTTGAAAATATGTTTTATTTCTGGGGTGCCTGGGTGGCTCAGTGGGTTGAGCGCAAGACTCTTGATTTCAGCTCAGGCTCTGATCTCGGGGTCATGAGATCAAGTTCCACATCAGGCTCCCTGCGTAGTGGGAGTCTGATTGAGATTCTCTCTCTCCGTCTCCCTCTGTCCCTCCCTTCCCTTGCGCGTGCACCCTCTCTCTCTTTAAAATAAATAAATAAATACATAAAATCTTAAAAAGAACATATAAAATATGTTTCATTTCCAACAACTGTTTGATATCTATAGAATAGACTTCACTTTCGCCTTTGAGTTTTAGAAAGAAAAAGTTGGTTTTCCCTCTGGTACTTTGTTAAAAATTAAGTACTACATTTAACCTTCACTTTAAATATTAAGAATTATATTGAGTTAGCAATTTAATTGATCATCACAAGTTAGTAAAGTTCATTTTGATTTTTTAAAAATTAAGTCTATGAAGAACACTTATTTTATATAAAAATGACTGATAATAACAGAACTCCTTGAGGACAATATCAGGAAAGGTAATTTCTTCCTTTACTCTTACTCTACCTTTTAAATACATTCTTTATGCAGTGATAGAAAACAAGGATGTTTATTTCTTCCTATTTGAGTAGCCACTTTAACCAGTGTCCCGAGCACTCCAATATTTTGTTTTACCCTATCATTAATATAATGATGTGTAGTTATTGACTTATGACTTTAAATTTTTTTTTCCTCTTCAACTATGAAGTAAAATTTCCATGTATTAACAGCCCTTAATATTACTATGATGTATGGGTCATCAGATTTAATGAAACCACCATGATTAATGGCACTATAATGGTTTAATTAAAATAAATGAGTAAAAAGTAGACAAGATGAAATATAGTATAAGGATATATAAGTCACAGTCAGTTAAACAAATGAACTTAATACAAATTAAAGTATTTAAAATACGAATAATTGACCTCACAAGAAATTTGACCATGATACAATACAAATTAATGTTTGCAAATATATTAACTAGCACTTCAATAAATATCCCCTAAACACCTTCCCTGTACACTGCTAGACAATAAGGAAAGTCAAGATGGAATTATGTTGCATTAGAATATATTATATTGCATTACTAAAACTTAAAGAATCTCTTAATATAATGTGATAATATGTGCTAAAAGACATGGTCTTAGTCAGTCTGGGCTTTTATTTCTTTCTATTAAAAAAGAATTATTTATTTATTTATTTATTTATTTATTTATTTATTTATTTATTTGAGAGAGAGAGAGAAAGAGAGAGAGATTGAGGGTGGGAAGACAGAGGGAGAGAGAAACTGAAGCAGACTCCCACTGAGTGTGGAGCCTATCACAGGGCTTCATCTCGCCACCCTGAGATCACAATCCTGAGATCATGACCTGACCTGAGCTGAAACAGAGTCGGACTCTTAACCAACTGTGCCACCCAGGCGACCCATTTTATAAAAAATCCCCATAAACTGGCAAGTTTAAACAACAGGCAGTTATTTCTCACAGTTCTGAAGCCTGGGAAGTCTAAGATCAAGGTTCTGGAGGATCTGTTGTATGGTGAGAACCAGCTTCCTGGTCACGGATGACTTCCTTCTTGCTATATGTGAAAGAGAGAGAGAAAGAAGAGGCAAGATCTCTCCTGTTTCTTCTTTTAAGGCCATTAATCTTATTCATGAGGACTCCACCCTCATTACCTAATTAATTTCTCAAAGGCCCTACCTCCAAACATTGGGGATTGGGCTTCAACATATGAACTTTGGAGGGACACATTCAGTCCAGCACTCACATCCAGATAAAAATGGATAAGAACAATGATAGCAATAAGAATAAAATGCTATGGGATGAAATTGTAGGCAGACTCTTATTAACTTGGGAAAATAACAAAAACTCCATGGAGTCAGAGACATATTTAAGTTTTAAAATGGTAATTCTGAAATTATGGAGCAAGCTAGAGTAATTTAATATCAAAATTTTTAATTAAAACTGATTACTTCCTTCAGATGTCCAAATAGTTCACAGTCTTTTCATATCTTGACTTAAATGGCAGGAAAGAACATTAGGTATTAAAAATAAGATTCTCTCCAAAAATAAAGAGCTACAAACTCATTTGTACTTTCCCCTTGTTTTCATTCAAGAACAGGAACCCAAATAGTGGCCTTTTTGACCAGAGTTGAAGATCCTAGGACTAATTACATAGCCTTAATATTTCCTTTAAGCAATGTGACTACTTAGGATGTGTATGAGTTAGTGTATGTATGTTTGAGTGCATGTACATGTGTGTGTCTATGTGTGTACATGTATGCTCAATTTACAATATCAATTGAAGTTCAAATTTATTATACCAATAAACCAGTTTCTTTATATCTCAATGATATACACATTCAAGAAATGTTTTCTGGAAGATTTTCCTTCTTGTCTGTCTTCCTGTATTCCTTTCCTGCCTCTGTCCTTTTCTCATTCCTTCTTTGCTCAAACAGATATTGATTGTGGCTACTACGTAGAAAACATTCATTTCTAGAAAAGTTTATAAATATCTCCCTTATGCATAATGAACAACAAATAGATAGATGATGATGATAGATAGATAGATAGATAGATAGATGTATACATGTACATGCACACATACTCATGATTACATGCATACACACACATACCACACACATATATATAGTAATGACTGTCAGTTTTTCTGGACATATCAAACTCTCTAAATAATACATTGTTAATTTTCTATATAGTATTTTAGACTCATTAATCCAGTCCATATATTTCTTAAGCACATGAGATAGACATATATGATAGGTACTCTTTACGGCAAGCTGGACACAACAGCAAACAAAACAAAATAGACTCCGGCCTACTGTTTCTTTTTTATTCCAGTAGAAATGAGAGAGACAGTAACCAATTACAAATACACATTGTGCTCATAAATACTTTGAAGAAAAATAAAGGGAAGTAAATGATAAGATTGCGTTGGTGCTCTCTTAGATGAGGAGGTCAGGAATGACCTCTTTGGGAAGATGAGATTGAAGAAGAGATTTTATTGAAATGAGAAAAAGCAGGCATGTTTCAGTCAGAGGGAGCAGCATGTGCAAGGTCCCTGAGCACGACTGTGTGTGGTGCATTCGAAGAACAGTAAAAAGGCAAAAGTGTCTGAAGGACAAAGACTGCAAAGGAGACCATCCGTAACTGAGACTGGAGAGCTGATTAGGAACCATGGTAAGGAATTGGATTCATACTTATATTGGTAAACACTGGAGGAATTTATTGTTTGAAATGATCTCTCTGGCTCTGTGGAGCCCATATTATATGGGATCTGAACAGAAAGGGAAACAAGGAACTGGCAGTTTTGTGGAAGTATAGGTAAGGAGCATGGTGGCACAGACTATGGTAACAGTGCTGGACATGGTAAGTATACATCTAAAAAAATAAACAAATTATGATTATATAGGTTGATGCATACTCACAAAATGAACACATTCCCCCAGAGTGACCAGAAGCCCAAAACAAAAAAACAGAGCACTGCCAGCCTCCAGAATGATCACCAGAAGAAACTACCTGCCCACAAAAGTGACCATGCTTCCAATTTCTAACACTGTAAGTTCATATTGTCCATTTTGGGTTTTTTTGCTCAGTATTTTGTTTCTGCAATTCATTCATTTTATTGCATGTAGCATATTTTATTTACTCTCATTACAGTATAATATGCTATGGTATATTTATTTACATTTAGGTCATTACCAGTTGTGGGAAACAGAATGCCACAACGACCACGGGTGCATATTCGCTCAGACTCCAAGATCTCTGAGAAAACTCGAGATTGCAGGGTTAAAAATAACCTGAAAGGATCAGAGTGAAATGCCCTTGGGACGTGTGTGGTCAGTTCTAAAGTACGCAGCAGAAGATGTTTTGTAGATAGGAAGCCAGCTCTAAACAGCACACTGTGCACTCCCCTCTTTGTTCCTTTATTCTGTTTTTAAAGATTCTTACGTGCTTGACTAATCCTGGGTACGAGGAGGAATGTGCCTTACTACGCCCCTGCTGTAAATCATTATAGATCTATATCGCTGTAGAAGGTATATAAGATTATGGAAAATAAACCTCGGGACCTCGGGCTGTTTGCTCGGGGTCCCCTGTGCCTCGCTATACTGTCGTGTCTTTTTCTCAGTTCCTTCACTGCCCCAGGTCCCCAACTCTCAGAGGTCGACAATCAGTTTATGAAATTCTTGTACATATTTTTGGTTTCATAAACACTCTTATCTTTGGGGTTTATTACTAGGCATAGAATTGCTAATCATAGGATACTAACAATTTTCCAAAATGATTGTACCACCTACTAATGGTGTCTGAGAGTTCTGATCACTCCACGTCCTCACCAATAATACATGTTCTTTGTCTTTCTTTTTTAGCTACTCTGGTGGGTGTATACATTAATGTAACATAGGAATTTAATTTATATTTTTTTGATATCCAATAAAATAGGCAAGATTTAATTATTTATAGGCCATTGACTATCCTTCAACGTGAAGTGCTCTTTCAAATTTTTAGTCCATTTTTGTATTGGGTTGGTTTTTATTTTTCTTACTGATTTGTAGGAATTTTGAATATATTTGTAAAATGTGTTTAATTTGAACATTTCCCTTTCTGTGCCTCACCTTAATGGTGTCTTTTGATGAACAGATGTTCCTAATTTTAGTTTTACTGATGTCCATATTATCAATTATTTCCTTTGTAATTAATGTTTTTGTATTTCTATTTTTAAGAAGTCTTTGCCTATCCCATGGTCAGAAAGACGTTCTCTTATGTTTTCTTCTAAAAGCTGTGTGGTTTTAGTTTTGAAGGGGAGCAAAATATACCACCCAAAATGTGCGTGTTTGACGTGAGAATTATTTCAGGCTAATTATTTTTAAGAAACAGGAGACATAGGAAAAGCTCTGAAACTCAATAGAAATTATCCTTTTATAAAGAAACATTTTCATTTATAAGGGAAATCTTCATTTACAAGGGTATCTCCTTCTCTGTACCAGGAAGAAGAGGATGTCTAAATCTTCAGAAATTCTTATCAGTGGAGAAGGTAAGGACTTAAATCTGTAAAACAACCATATCTTTGATTATTTCACTTTGCCTGGTAACTTCCTTTCCCTAACATCTTCTTTGGTCTTTAGCTAGAGATAGTATTTAAGGTGGTGGCTTGGGCTGTTTGGGAGACTAACCAAACCAAAGGGAGTCTGTCTACCAATAAAGCTGGAAGCCAATAAAAACTGACATATGGCTTTTGCTAGATAGGCAGTTTATCAGTGTGACATCACCCGGGAGAATGGGGACCTAATGTTCCAAAGTTCCAAAGTTCCCAATGGCTCGCAAGTGAGAGTTTTTAAGGGGATATTTTGGAGTAGGGGTCTCCTGAGAAGCTGGAGACCATTGAGTGGAGGTCATGCTAGCAGGGGCTTTGATGCTACTTCATCTGGTCCCTTGGAGGTCTTTACCCTCTCAAGAGAATTGGAATATGAAAAATATCTTTATTCTTTTTTTTTTTTTTAAAGATTTTATTTATTTATTTGAGACAGAGAGCATGAGAGGGAGGAGGGTCAGAGGGAGAAGCAGACTCCCTGCTGAGCAGGGAGCCCGATGCGGGACTCGATCCAGGGACTCCAGGATCATGACCTGAGCCGAAGGCAGTCGCTCAACCAACTGAGCCACCCAGGTGCCCAAAAATATTTTTATTCTTAATGTTAGAGATTTTGTTTAGCGTGATTACTTTTAAGCTAGTGGAGCTGCATTCCTACATGTGCCTTTGAATGTTAAGCAAGCACTCCCATCTCTTGAACCTAGGCCTGTGTGTTCCTTGGCCCGTCCAGCCATGCCTAGGGACAATATGACCTCTTAATGTTCATTCTTTCATCTGAACTGGTAAGATTGACTTTGTCTTCAAGAGTTACCCAGTTTTCTGTTATCAGTAGCTGTGTCCAGGTAGGGGGATTAAAGTGATTTTTGTTTTTCTTTGTTATTTATGCATTTGGTACATTTTTGACACATTCTTTTAAATTAAAAAAAAAAAAATTGAAAATTGAAAAAAAAAAACCTTAGTTTTCCTGAGTCTTTTCTATGTATACAGGAGGTAAACATGTTATTAAACTTCTATTTTTATGTTTCTCCTATTAGTCTGTCTTTATTATGGTGGGGATTCTTAGCCAAGAACCTAGAAAGGTAAAGGAAAAGTTATTTTTTCTCCTTCACCTTTTCATATTTCTAAACTAATTTTTGAGTATTGTAAGGTAGAAGTAAAGATTCACTCTCTTCCTTGTGGATATCCAATTGACACAACACTATTTATGAGCAGATTATCTTTCTTCCAGTGAATCATATAAATCATACATAAATTAGGTGATGGTAAATGTTGGGTCTGTCCTTATGTCAATGGTGAGTCCCACTCCTCAGCCTTGGTTCTTGCATTCCACCAAGAAGGACTTCAGAGCCAAACTCTTAAGCAAGCATTTAATAGTAGTTTGAGGGAAAACACACTCCCAGGATGGCAGAGAGGACAGGCCCAGGGGTGGCAGCTGCATCAGGGCATGGGGTTGTCTTTTCTTTTTATGTTTGAGTAGGTTATGGGTCTTTGGTAGGGTGGTTCCTGACTAAGTTTGCAGCCAGTCATCTAAGGGACTCCTCCTACCTATCAGGAGGGGGACTTTTTGACCTTATATAGTCCTTGTCAGAACTGTCATGGCAGCTTTCTCTTGGGGGGGGAAGGGTTAAAACCACAATGCAAATGTATTATAATGAAGCTTTAGTTTACCTTAAGACAGTGGTTATAGGGAAGAATGCACCGTGTCTGTCCCAGCTGCTTGGACCTTGGTTTCTGCCCTTTTATCAGTCCAAAAGCCCTTGCTCCCTGCTCATAGCTAACTAACTGCCTACTTTATTACCTAGGCTCTTCCTCTGTTTTTCTTCTTCTTTTTCTTTCTTTTGGTCTCTGTATATTTCCTTGAGCCAATACTACCTTAATTCATGTCACCGTATCATCAGTCTTAATATCTAGTAATATACAGCTTTGTCCTTCTAAATTAGCTTGACTATTCTGTTTAGATACATTATTTTTTTTTTTGGCAAACTGATTGAGATAGGCTTCAATTTTATAGATTTAATTAAATTTTCATCTTTCAGAATAGTACATGTTGGATAAAAACTATGGAAATTTTAATAAAATTATCAAATATTTAAAATTGTGACAAATGTTATACAAGTAATAGACTTAAAATTAGGTAATAAACACGACTAACAGCAAACATCTGAGTCTTTAATCCACATTTGATTTTCTTCCTTCGTTTTTGTTGATGTTTTAAGTTAGAAATTATAAATGCTGTATTAAAATTTCTTGGAAGTAAACTTGTAAAGAAAAAGCACTCTTGTTTTTCTTTACTCACTCTCCACTACTTCACTCACACTTAGAACACTCCATAGAACTTCTGACACTAGATATGTGGGGACTGCCCCCAACCCAGCAATTCTGTGACACCTGCCTGATGTCCTACAATCATTGTGCTTCTAGCTGACTGGCTATAAATCAGAGATTCCTACAATCCTGTCTTGGGTTTGATTAATTTGTTAGAACAATTCACAAAACTCAAGAAAACATTTTACTTGCTAGGTTGCCAATTTAATTATAAATGGATATAATTCAGGAACAGCAAGATAAAAGGAATGCATAGGGCAGGTGTGCGGCAAGGGGCATGGCCTCTTCTGGGTCTGCCACACTCCCAGAACCTCTGCGCAGATCAACCTGGAAGCTCTCCGAACCCCATCATTTTTAGGATTTTGTAGAGGTTTCATTACATAGTCATGATTGATTAAATTATCGACCACTGATGACTAATTCAATCTTCAGTACCTCTCCCCTCCCCCAGAGGTCAGGGGTTGGGGCTAAAAGTTACAACCTTCTAATCACATGGTTATTTCCCTTGGCAACCAGTTCCCAGCTTTAGAGGCTGTCCAAAGGTCATCTCATTAACATAAACTCAGCCTAGTAGAAAGGGTCTTGCTATGAATGACAAAAGAAACTCATTTCACCTTCATGCTCTGGAGCAATTTCAGAAACTGGGAACAAAACTAAGTATTCTAACAAAAGAGGATCCCATGACTCTTACATAGAAATTTTCAAGGGTTTTAGGAGCTATGTGCCAGGAACAGTGGACAAAGAGAAAATATGTATTTCTTTTTATAAATCACAAAATTCAAAGATAAATAATGTTGGGTTTATTGCATTATAAAATACTGGATGGGCAACTTTAAATCATTGTCAGTGTTAAAAATTGATGAGAATTTGAATTCAGACTCATCGCTTAATATTTTCCGTAGAAAGTTAATAACACAATTTCTTTTTAGAGCTCAAAATCCTAGTAAGAAATTAAAATAAATATTTTCTGTCATTTTTAAAATTAATCTTGTCTTCAGTTCTAACTTTATAACTTTCTTTGAGAGATTAGCAGCAGAATAAACTGGAAAAGTCAACAACACTCATCCAGTTTCTCCAGCTAAAATGTCTGGAGTCATCTCTGATTTACTTGTTTATATTCTTATCTAATCAATCAGCACATTTACTCAGCTCCAACAATGTAATACATATGGAATCTGCCTGCTTCTCATCATCTTCACCTTTACCATCCATGTTCAGCTTTACCTGGACTCTGGCAAATACATAATTGGTCTAATGTCCTCTCTTGGGGAAGTCTATTTTCCACAAAACAGTGAAGACTTTTAAAAATCATATTCAGATCATGTCAAGTCTTGCTCAAAAATCTCAATAATAAACTTCATGACACACTTAGACTTGAATCCAAATGCTCACATGATCTGTGATGGGGTTCAGGACATACCACCCTAAAATATAACACCTTGACATATTGAATATCTTAAGCTGAAGAAATTTGAGAAAATGGCAGAAGCAGGGAGCTCACTCTTGATTTCCCTTCCCTCACTCTTTTTCTCTGACACAAGTCATAAAATTCTCATGTGAGAGAAGCCCTCCCTATATGCAGGAGGGAGGAAGATATATATATATTTTTTTAAGATTTTATTTATTTGACAGAGAGAAACACAGTGAGAGAGGGAACACAAGCAGGGGGAGTGGGAGAGGGAGAAGCAGACTTCCCTCCAAGAAGGGAGCCCGACGTGGGGCTCAATCCCAGGACCCTGGGATCATGACCTGAGCCGAAAGCAGACGCTTAACGACTGAGCCACTGGGCGCCCCGAGGAAGATATTTTTATCACCAGAGACAGGGAGGGAGTTTGGGGCTAAAAATCTGTACAAACCAACCTTGCTAAACTAACCTTTATCTTCCCAGATACTTCATCATTTGCTATCCCTAGCCCAAGCCCCTTTGTTTTGTCAATTCCTCACAAATTTATTGTTCATTTGCCTAACAGGTATAAAAACATCCTGCTTAATCACTTCCTGGGTCTTTATTCTCTTGAGAAGGCTCCCATAAACATGTAAAAATTCAATGAAATTGGGCGCCTGTGTGGCTCAGTCGTTGAGCGTCTGCCTTCGGCTCAGGTCATGATCCCAGGGTCCTGGGATCGAATCCCGCATCGGGCTCCCTGCTCGGCAGGAAGCCTGCTTCTCGCTCTCCCACTCCTCCTGCTTGTGTTCCTGCTCTCGCTATCTCTCTCTCTGTCAAATAAATAAATAAAATCTTTAAAAAAATAAAATAAAATAAAAATTCAATGAAATTTTGTATGTTTTTCTCTTGCTAATCTGTCTTCATGAGTTTAGTTTTTGGACCCAACCAGGGACCCTAAGAGAGGTGAGGAAAACTTTTTCCCCTCCTACAACTATAGAATGTCACTGCCTGATATGTTTAAAACAGTATCTTCCCACTTTTTCTTAAGTCACATGTGCTTGCTGAGTCCGTCTTCTTACCTTCTTTAAGTATGTGAAGCGTACTCCCACCTCAGGTCTTCTGTATTTGCTGTTTCCTCTTTTTGAAATGTTTTCTCCTGAGATATTTGCATACCTTGCTCTTTGATTTATATCTCCTCTTAGGTGTCACTGATGCACAGGACATCCTCACTCAATCTAAAATAACACCAGATTCTTCTGGAGTTCCTAACACTTTCTTGCATACTATCCATTTGCTTTTTAAAATTGTTACTGTCTTTCTTGCTAGTTTAAGTGTAAGCGGTGTGAGACTAGGGCAACATTGTCCCCTGATGTTTAGAATAGATCCTGGCAGAGAAATGTGTCTAATAAATATTTGTCAACTACGTGAATGGATCATGCATCCTAACTTTTTAGAGGTTCCTAACTCTGAAAATGCAAATGCACATACCTATTGTTCTACCTTTCTATGAAACCTTATTTCCTAATGACATGAAAAAAAATCATGGATGTCTGAGCTCTAAACTTCATTAAATTCCTCCATTGAAACTAATAATTACCTCTGGGTGAACATTATATAAAAAAATCAGCATATCTTATTAATTCAATATAAATTTATTAAGTTCAAACATATAAGTTATTGGAGATTCAAATACATCTAATGCATTATCCACTGTCTCGCAGCATTTAGTCAAGTGGAGGAGACAGATGTTAAAAAGAAAAGCACAGGCCCCAAATGGCATCACCTTGGCCAAGAACTTAATACCTAACTGGATTGCAGTTTCAACCTCCCCCAGAAATGTAGTTTTAACAAGTTAGTCAGGAATTTTCTGATAAGCACCCATGAGGTAATCTGTCACATAGGCCCCTTCTATTCCCCAAAGGAAGATGAGGTACACCTACATGATAAAACATTCCATTTTGTCCAACTTCTTGGAGTTCCCCCCTACTTGCTAGATGGGATGCTGCCGAATTCATGAATCATTTAATAAAGCCAATTAGATCTTCAAATTTACTCAGTTGAATTTTGTTTTTTAACACAAACAAATCAGCTAGTAAGTGTATAAAATAATGAGATAGAGGATAACACATGGTTTTATATGAACACAATAAGAGAGGCCCCTCATCTAAAATTGTAGTTCAGAATGGATTCTCAGGGAAGATGATGCCTGCATTATTAAAAGAACTCAAAATTATTTTTCACTGCAATACTATCTTCTAATTTCTCAATTTTTAGCCAACTAAGGTACATTTAGGTTTGACATTTTATTTTCTAAGCTATTGCTAAAAATATTATAGATTATATCAAGTGAAGATTGGCAGAACTGGTAAACTTCTCTGAATCAATACTGAATTACGAATTGTTAATCATTGTGTTTATGTTCCTGGACAGCAGAATACCTACACAATAATAACATTATCTAAACCATTCAGTGCTCTCAATGAAAAAAAAAATGTCATTTGAAAGAGAAATAATTGCTTTCCTGGAGACAAGATGGATCATATTTGCCCTTTCTTGCTATCGACAAAGCTTATCACGTTGTCATAGAAAGAAATTTGTTTGACAAGCATGTGTCTTACTTGTGATTTCTTTTAAAAAGCAAGAACATTGGGGTGCCTGGGTGACTCAGACGGTTAAGTGTCTGCCTTCGGCTCGGGTCATGATCCCAGCGTCCTGGGATCGAGTCCCGCATCAGGCTTTCTGCTCAGCAGGAAGTCTGCTTCTCCCTCTCCCTCTGCCTCTCCCCCTGCTTGTACACTCTCTCTGTCCCTCTGTCAAAAATAAATAAAATCTAAAAAAAAAAAAAAAAAGCAAGAACATTTTTTAAGATGCATTCAATGAGTTTTAATAATTCTTGTTACCTTCAAAATCTGAGAAATTTAAATGTACACGAAATATCAAAAATACGAACATAAACCAAATGTTTTCAACTTCAGTCACTATTTTGAGCTAAATAAAAATGACAGGATAATAATATGAATAAAAAAAAACAAATTCAGAATAAAGATTCAAGGACATATTTTAATGTAGAGAACTGTAAGTTTCAGGTTTGGCATAAATAGTAGTCATTCTCATTGAAGAAATAAGAAGAATCAGTGTTGAATGTTAAATTCTTTGCAAGAGTAAAGTAGTATTGAAATAGAAAAGGAAAGGAGTGTGGAGAGAAAATAGAAGCTTTTCTTAGTTGGGTAAAACTTCATAATTACTCCATTCAGAATAATAATAAAATGAGCCTGAATAAAAGTAAGGATATTGAAATTTTTCTAATTAATGAAATATAATTTAAGATAGTTGGGACTGTTGGGAGCAAGAATTACTGTCCCCTTCACGAGGTCCTAAAGATGTGGGAAACAAAGGCAAAAGAAAAATTAAATTTTCTTATTACTTACAGCCCATTGACAAATCCTTGAAACAGGCAGAGTGATCTTCCCCCAGGAGCTCAGCTGCCTCTTGGTACTTTGCTAAGGGCAAGAGGCAATCTTAGCACTGCGCGCCACCCCCACCCCTAGGCTGTGAGTCTACTTTAATATGTAATAATTCCTTCAGAAACTTCCTTTATCTCTACCCCCTAAGATACATGTTGGCAATCACCCCCCAAGCATAAGACCCACTGATATGCACCTGAAGGGTCTCATGACTAAGGTTTTATTAGACAGTAATAAATGACCTTTTCATAGCAATAGCTAGCCCCCTCAGGATCCTGGAAACCTTGCTTCCAAATTCCTTAGAGACTTATGCTATCCCTAACCCCCTCCCAATTTGAAAGTATATAATCAGTCACCTGTCACAACTCCAGTGTGGCTCTTTCTGCACATGGGTCCTGTTCCCGTGCTTTAATAAAACCATGTTTTGTTCTTTCTTGGCTGTAGGCTCTGAACCTCAACATTTTCCTACATCACTTCTAGCTCGACTAAGAATCAAATTGACATGAGGCAGATTAACTGGAGAAAATAAAACTTAGTAGTGTATGTATGGGGAATCCACACAGACATGGAAAGACAGTCAGGCAAAATAAGGTGTGTATGTCATTCTGAACTAAGGAGAAGGGGGTAGGGATCTGGGACATCAGAGGAAAGGAATGCACTTCACAGGGTGATAAGAAGAGCAGATGTTTGGTAATTAGATATTTGCCCTGCCATAAAGATGGGCCATTCAGATAAAATTTATCTCTCTTAATAACCCTTATTCTGGGAAAGACT
This sequence comes from Mirounga leonina, assembly GCF_011800145.1. Taxonomy (NCBI): domain Eukaryota; kingdom Metazoa; phylum Chordata; class Mammalia; order Carnivora; family Phocidae; genus Mirounga; species Mirounga leonina. Next base: position 28,510,981 of record NW_023270807.1, on the reverse strand, counting down.
CCCCATTTTAGCTTATTATATGTAGTAAGAGAGGGACTGAAGTTTCTCTTGAGCTCTTTGGGTCTCAACCGCCTTCAGCTTGGAATAATCTTCATGTCAAGATTTTGAGGTGGCTTGCCCTTGGCCCTTACAAAACATACTTCAGATTTTTTGTAGCCAAAAATATATGCTTTCATAGACTAAATTAATATCTAGAAGTTCCTAAACAACTCCTTTTTATTTTATGTTGTGTAGACAGTAAAAGAGACACCTACTTATTTTCTTTTAATCTAATAAAAATGCCCCGAGATTGAAGGATAATGGTCTTAACTCGTAAAGTCTGTTTTGACTGGCAAGAGTTTAAATTTAAATTTAATAGATAACTCATTTTAAGAAGCACAGTGTAAATCTAGACAGATAGATTTTTAACTCAGAATGTGGTATTCCTTAACTTGACCTTGTAAGGGAGGAAAAATCATTTTCTCCCTACCTTTCTGAATTCTTGGCAAGACCCCCTATAATAAGAGTCAGATTAACAAGAGAAAACAAATTAATTATACAAGTATTCTTTATGTATATGTGAAAGATACTCAGAAAAGATTGGATAAATTCTCTGAGATGACCCAAACCACTCTTTAAATACTAGCTTAAACTCAAAGACTAAAGTTGTGTGAACTGGGGGTTGGGGGGTGTTAATAATGTATTGGAAGGTGAGAGGAGGAAATGTAACCATATATTTTAAAGAGAAAAAATATGGTAAAAAAAAATACAAGAGGGGGGGCGCCTGGGTGGCTCAGTCGTTAAGCGTCTGCCTTCGGCTCAGGGCATGATCCCAGGGTCCTGGGATCGAGCCTCACATCGGGCTCCCTGCTCGGCGGGAAGCCTGCTTCTCCCTCTCCCACTCCCCCTGCTTGTGTTCCCTCTCTCGCTGTCTCTCTCTCTGTCAAATAAATAAATAAAATCTTAAAAAAAAAAAAATACAAGAGGGGGATAGATATTTTTTCAAGTTTATGTTGGAAAAGTGAGATTAAAAATTCTGGTGATAAAAACGTTTTTCCTCAAATCATATAATAAAAAATTCAAATCCTTCTCCAAATATAAACAGCATAATAATTATTGAGATTAATTTTCCTTAATCTAAGTGTACCATCATTTATTTTATTTGTTACCAATTGAAGGACACTGGCTGCTTGCAGGTTTTCAAAGATAAAAATTGATGTTAAGAAATATATATTTTTAAAGATTTTATTCATTTATTTGACAGAGAGACACAGTGAGAGAAGGAACACAAGCAGGGAGAGTGGGAGAGGAAGAATCAGGCTTCCCGCCGAGCAGGGAGCCTGATGCGGGGCTCGACCCCAGGACCCTGGGATCATGACCTGAGCCAAAGGCAGACGCTTAACGACTGAGCCACCCAGGCGCCTGACGTAAGAAATATTTTTGAACCTTAGGTAAAAATAAGTTTTCTTATTGTTTCTAATACATCTTCAGGCAATTATCTTCAGTTCAGATGTATAAATATATTATCTGAAAATAATAATTTTGTTTCTTATCTTTGATATTTATATTTTCTCTTTTATTGGCTTATTTCTTCATATATATTAAATAATTGTGGACATTCATATTTTGTTCAGGATTTTTAAGTATATACTTCTTTTACCTTTGTAAAAGGTAATCATGTTAAGGGCATGCCGCATATGTATATTGATCTTGAATTTTATTCAGTGTTTATTTTAGAACTCTTAAGATTATATTTCTTTTTAAAATTGACTTTTTGCTTTATTAGATATGAGCAATTGGTTGTGGAGTAATAGTGTGATAGGGTAGCACTGAATTATATTTATTAGCATTTTATTTAAAATGTTTGCCTTGATTTTTATAAATGAGATGGCTTACATTTGAAAAGCATTTAAAAACAGTTAATTGTAGAGAGTGTTTTATAAGTGCTTTAACTATTTTTTAAATGTAGGAGTTGTGATCATCCTTGATTTCTTGATTTAAAAACTCCAAAAATGTCCTATCTTATCTCAATACATACACAACAAAAGCTAGCCTGCTTCCTCCTATATCCAATCTCATGCCCCATCTTATCTTTCTGAATTTTTCAATGGGTGTTGGTAGCAATTTAAGTTTTATAGTGTTTCCATGATAACTTTATAACTTGAGTAATATGCATATACAACCACGTCTTGTTTTATTCAACTTAGATATAATATATTGACTCTTTGAATAAAGATGAGAAAATTACCAAATCTTTAATTCTTCACATCTTCTGTGCATCACAGACACAAACACACATACACTATACTAATATTTTACAATCTCAATATTTATCATATTCCCCCATTTCTAGACTATTGACATTTTTAACTCATTATCTATATTTAGGTAGTTCAATATTCATTATTATTCTTCTCACCAAAGAACTTATTTTATAACTTGGTTGGCTAAAATTTATTATAGGAATGCCAAATAAAAATTTTCTCTGAATCTATAAGTAAAGAGGACTACAATATGATTCCTTTAAGCAAAGAAAATGTTGGTAATTTTAAATTAAGATTTTAGACTTTGTCAGCTGACTGTTTGGTAAAAATAATACTATTAATAGTAATAATGTGTAAATGTGGTTCTTTACTGTCAGATGATGGCAGCTGAAGTTAATTGCCCTAAATTTGTGCTCAAAATTACTCATTATAAGGAATCCGTGACTTATAAAAATTCTTAGTAAAAATTTCAAAAACTTGTGATAATTTTCAAACATAAGTTATTCCTTTTATACTTCATCATATTATGATACCAGTTGTATTCTCATGTGTGATTCATTATGTGTTGACATTGTGACAACAAATAAAAATTTAAAAATAAGAGATTTAATCCCTCAGTTGAAAATAAGAAACTTGACATTTCTCCTTTCCCTTTTGCTTCAGAAAAAGAAAAAAAAAAAGTAATATAAATCCTTTTGAAAACTAGATAGGCCCTTTGGCAACTTTATGATTCAGGAATGTCTTTTTCAATGGCTAAGTTGCCATCTCTGAAATGTAAACTCAAGTGACATAGCATTCCTGTCCCTTAGTTTCTATGGAAGGAGTCTAGAAATTTTGGTGGACACCTTGCTCCAAGTTGCAAAACTACCTCCTATCCTAAAGATAGGAGAAGTTTCTTTCTCCTGCGGATAAAGCCAAGTTAGTGAACACAATCATCCCCATTGCCCAATGAATCTAGGATGAATTATGTGTGGCAAATGGTGCTATCAAGTTCTTCTACTTAAGGACTAGTCATTGTTCATTTTGAAAATATGTATGTAATGGTAGTATCTGCTTGGCGACCCCGAGGGGTGAGAATTTTTTCCATTTTTTTACTCTCCTAGCAGATTGCCTGTAATGTGCATCACATTCTGATTTACTGTTTACCCAATAATAGAAGTGTTTTCTTTCTCTACTACCTTTGTGGACAGGTTTTTCTGGGTTGGGGGGAGGTTTTGCTTTTAATTATATCTCCCCAACAAACACAGTTTGACATATTTTATGTAGATCAAATACTAACTACAAATTATGAAGTATAAATATCTCTTCAACATCTGCAAGAAATGAGAAAGTATACACTAGAATTTTTATTATAATATTTATTAGTGGAATTGCCTAATTTATTTACTCATGACAAAAATCATTTGCCCACATATTCATGGATTAATTAAAAAAACTAAAAACATGGAGCATTTCCTCATTATATGCAAAGCTCTATATATGGCTCTGGGTATCTGTGTGAGGGGGTAAGATAAATAAAGCACAGAACTTGCCATAAAATAACTCATAATCTCCTGAGAGATTTATTCTTCCCTGAGGCAGGGACAGTCATTAAATATATTATAAGATAGAGTGAAATAAGCACTATTACTCCACCTACTGTATAAAATGACCAAAAGTGATAACTCTCTTTGATCATAATAATCTCTTGGTAATAATTTTTTTACTAGTAAAAATATGATATTCATTATGAATGAGATTTAAAAATGAATGCTGAAGGTAAATAGCCATGATAGATGAGTATTTCATATTAAAAAAATATTACTGCCTTTCAGGGAATTCCAAAAGAGCAAGCGAGATCTCCAGTTTTTCCTGAGATGTAGAATCCTCAAGAATCACATTGGGATGTTCACATGGGATACTGAATAGCACACTTTCAGCAACATAATATACTGCTGGTTTGAATGGGAGTGAATTTCCTGTCAAGCTTTGGTTATAACAATACTCTTCTGAAAAGTGCACTAAAATTTAAAGTGTAAAAAAATGTATTACAAAAAGAGAAAATAAAATAAATGAAAGTGTGGGTTTTTACCAGCTCCGATCATGAAAGAATAAAGTACTTGTATTTACCAAAAAAATCATGTATTCAAATGTATATTAGCATATTATGGTTACCTATAAAAGCTAAACTGGAAACAGAAGAGACTAGGAAAAGGCTTATTAGAATAACTTAATTAACATGATATAACAGAGCTTGGAAAAATTCTATATTAGGAGACTTTTTTTTTTTTTTAAGATTTTATTTTTAAGCAATCTCTACACCTAAAGTTGGGCTTGAACTCACAATCCCAAGAACAAGAGTTACACACTCTACTGACTGAGCCAGCCAGGTGCCCCTGTATTAGGAGACTTTAAAAAATAGAAATAAACATATAAATCTTATACAATGATGTTTCTGTAATATGTTTTTTAAGAAAAACAGAAACAAAAACAACTCATGAAGTAAGAATAGGAAGAAGTATGATTTCTTTTCATCACTGCAAAGAATTTGGAAAATTATATTGTCAAATTAAACTATCATACTGAGAACTAGACTGAACTGTCAGTTTCAGAACATGTTAATTTTCTTATAGCTCAAGCAGTACTTAAACTATAGAAATATAAAATTATTTTAAGATTGTGTACATTATTTTTAAAATATGCACTTGTTGACTAGTAATTTGCATCTTGTTGGTTGCTTTTCCACTGCAATCAGGATTCTAGAATCATAATCTTGTCACTTTATATGTGATAAACTAGGATAGGGAATAGTAACAATATATGAGAGATAAAATTTTCTTACACTTTTATTAATCTGTATTATAGTGTACTTATATTTGTTTAGGCTGCAATTACCAAGTTCTAAAATGAGTAGCGAGTTTAAAGTTTATATTATATTAACCTGACGGTAGAAAATTATATAGACGAGAGGCATAGGTATGCACATACTATTTCTTTTGGAATAATAATGTTTTTTACATTAAATTGGCTATGTAGTGGTATATATGTTTTTGTATGGGTTCCCCTACTGCCACAATCAAAATAGAGACTTAGCAGGGGTTTATTTGAATGTAAGTTTATTTTGGAAGTAAAACCCAAAGAAAGGAAAGAAGAACCGAGACACTAATAGGGTTTTATTTAATGTTAATAGGTTTACACTGCCTCATCTCAAAGCGGTCACATTATAAAAGCACATCAGAGAAGAGTTAAAGTATGATTCAGTGGGCCTTTAGCTGAACGATCTGCAAAATATATTTATGATTTTATTATTTTTTGAAATTTCTTTAAAAGACAGTAAAAAAAAAAGCTTAAATTAGAATGTGAGATAATACATCGAATCACTTTAAAGTATAAATGAATATTATCAAAGCCTTTCCTAGGGACAAATTTTTAAGCAAGAGGAAATAGATACAAGAAAGAAAATGTAAAGAAACAGAAATGAGGGGCGCCTGGGTGGCTCAGTTGGTTAAGCGACTGCCTTCGGCTCAGGTCATGATCCTGGAGTCCCTGGATCGAGTCCCGCATCGGGCTCCCTGCTCGGCAGGGAGTTTGCTTCTCCCTCTGACCCTCCTCCCTCTCATGCTCTCTGTCTCTCATTCTCTCTCTCGCAAATAAATAAATAAAATCTTAAAAAATAATAATAAAATAAAATAAAATAAATAAAAATACGATTTCTTTTAATGTGTGGGTGTGGGGGTAAGATAACCTGCTTTATAAATATTATGTGGATGGTTCCAAATATCTCAACTATTTTTATTCTGCTATTAAACATTTTTGTCATCACAGAAGAATCTGGTTTGCTTATTATGTATTGTGACCCATTTTCTCAATCTCATCTGTGACTTTAGCCATGTATTCCCTTTATAATTGTCTGTCCCAGGCCCTTGAGCCCCATCTGTCACTTTGAGCTTCAATGTTGCTCCAGTGCAGTAGATGTCTTTCGGAGCTCTCTCTTTAGGCAGACATGCAGAACTTTGAGAGGTAGGAGATCTCTTGCACAGAGGGCCAATTCTAAACCAATGGGAAATGAAAACTGACTAACAAATACTTTTTCCTGTTAATCCTTGCCTCTCAGATGGATAGTTTGAAAAGCATCCCATGTGCTTTTTTAAAATCTCAAGGGGACTGAGCCCCAGTTTCCCTTAGAAGTGACTGGATTGTGCACTCTTATTATCAAATTCTCATCTTTGCTCATGTTCCCTGAGACTACTTCCAAAAGAATCTGTATGCATCTAAATCCTTGTCACAGGCTCTGCTTTAATGGTGGTAGCTGGGCAAGACAAGCTGAGACTTAAGCATTACCACCCACCAAAATTTAGTATAATTTTAGTACAGCAATGCTATTTATTCCACACTTCCTAATTCAAGTGTTTCCTCAAACAATTCTCCAATGTTTAGCAATTTTCCTCTTTGTGTTTTACATCTTTATTGTAAATTAGAAAATCTTCTAGACAGTATCTGTGTAATTTTTATACAGCAACATTTTGGTTATTTCATTTTGGTGCTTATTTAATTTGGTTCCTTATTTAAATAATAATTTAAATTTAATTTAATAATTTATTTTATTTTATTTTAATAAATTCATTATTTTATTTCAATTTATTATTATTTTATTATAGACTGCTTGGTTCTCTAGTTAAATATAATTGTCAAAACAAAACTATTATAGATCACCTATTAAAAGTTATGGTGCTTGGCAATGGTGTAACAAGTATGGAACAAAATCTTGCCTTTGTTAACCATTATTATTGTTTAATGTTTCTTATTTAATGTTTAATGTTTCTTAACAATAGGTTAACAATAAGTTAAGAGACATTAAACATGAATAAGTTAGGTGAGAAGAAAGAGAGGTAATTTGAGTCAACCACTTTCAGCTAGTCTCATGTTTAAAAATATTTGGCTTCTCTGAATTTTTTTCTAATTGTACATTATAAAATCTACAATATGTTTCCCCTTACAATGATGATAAAGCTGATAGCTACTGGATAGTTTATTCACATTGTCCCATTGAGAGTTATTTACTCACTATTCAATCTGAATTAGCATCTCCTGTCACTCTGTGTCCTGTTACCTTGATAGTTATCCATAGCTCTTATCAATAGCAGCTAGAATATAATACATGTATAAGTTTATTTCCTATTTCCCCCACTGGAATATAAGCATGGTGAAGAGCGGGTCTTCGTGCTGTTTGTGCATGGAAAACAGAAAATACTGAATCAATAATTGCTATTTAAAAGAATGAGTAAATTTGCACAAAAACTTTGAAAAGAGAGTGTTCATATTCCCATTTCCCAGCGAAAAACTTCATGCTTCTGAGCAGTTGAGCTAATTTCTCAAGACCATTCTGTTTATAAAAGTTGAAACAAAATTTGGTAATAAGTCTAACATGATCTAATGTTAAATCTATATTTTTTTAGTACACCATCCTGACTTCAAGATGTAACAATGTACCAATAAATGGTCTTCTTCTATTAGATATTTTTAATGTGCTTGAGTGAGTGTGGGGTGCCTGAAGGATGCTGCCCAGATCTCTGGCCCAACTTAGACCTGGCTCATAATTAATTGGAGATTCTCAAAGTACAACAGAAACTTTATAAAACTCAATGTATTTTATGTTAAGGTTACCTTCTGTGATCTTTTCTAAAATGTGAAACTGAATGAATATTTCATTAGACATTTTAAAAAGAAGCTCCAAGTAGCAGGGGTATGGCATATGCTATGTCAAAGAAATAGTAATATAGATGACATTGAAACGCTGACATTGTAAAATATTCATGACAATATAAGTATCTATGAAGACGCTGGAATCATAAAAACTTCTTGCACTGAAAATACATTCTCTTTTCTCACTTAAAAAGACTATACAATGAGATGCCCACAGTATACTTACTTTTGCACATTCTGTAATATTTCTGATGCTCTCAGAATATATCAGGGAAAAAAAGTTAGATATTTGTAAATGTACATCCCAAGGTAGGATTCTAAACAAATTGTGTCTTTCTAAGAATAATCTTAATAAAACTCTACTGAAGGTGAACCTTCTCCTGGGCAGCCTCTTAGATATTTGTTCTCTGTCTGTCTGTCTGTCTGTCTGTCTCTCTCTCTCTCACACACACACACACACATTCACACACTAAAAAACCCTTTTATTCTATGCCTTTTAACTAAATGATTATTAAATGCTTAAAATATATAATATGTTATCCCTTACAAAGAACTTTCTCATAACTATTTCATCTGAGACTCGGCAGGCAACTGTATAACAGGATATGTCTAGAAGAGAAAATGGAAAGTTAAAAACGTTTGGTGTCTTCTCAAAGATTTCATGTCCAGGAGATGTCACACGCTGCGCCGAGGCAGTCTTTCTGATTCTAATAGTGAACCGAAATTCTACAAGTGCTAACTTTGGTTTCTCTTCCTCTTCCTCCTCTCTTTCTTTCTCTCTCTCTTCCTCTCTCTCTCTGTTTCCTCTCCCTCTCTTCCACTTTGTCTTTCTCTCACACTTGCACACCCCCCTACTCATACCACAAAAATGTGATATTTCATTTCCTCAAAAAACAGTTGTACTTTGATTTGGGCATTGTCAGTCTTCCTCAAACTAAAAACAAACACATATTTCCTATGAAGTACTAAGCATATACAATCTTATTAACAGACACCTGATAATTAGTTTTTATTTTTGAATGATACTAGTCAAGAGCTAGTTTTGAATATTTACTGCCAGATACTTTATTAGTATGGGATATTTTATATTTTAATTTTTTAAAGATTGTATTTATTTATTTGAGAGAGCACGAGCAGGCGGGAGGGGCAGAGGAAGAGGGAGAAGCAGGCTTCCCACTGAGCAGGGAGCCCGATGTGGGACTCGATCCCGGGACTCTGGGATCATGACCTGAGCCGAAGGCAGACGCTTAGCCCACTGAGTCACACAGGTGCCCCAGTGCGGGATACTTTAGCTCATTAATACATTAAATAAATACTATTATCATCTCAATTTTAGAAGCAGAAAAGTTGAGGATGAGAGCGTTTTTAATTTGAGTAAGATAATATAGCTTAAGTGATTTACTAGTATTTGCGTCCGGGTTTTCTACCCTCTTTGTCTTGAAATTATATTTGATTCTACACTTGTTGTTTATTGCTTTCAAAATTTTATTTCCTTTACAATGAAGTATTTCTAGATATATTTGCTATATTTGATTTTACAGTTACTCATGGAAAATACAGCAATTGTTTTCAAATATATTTCTTTAATGTACCTTTCACTAGAGTCAAGTTAAATAATTAATACTTACACAACCACAAGCAGCCTCTTTTTTTTCAAACATCAGTAGTACCACAACAGCTATTTTTATTTTTCACTGAGATAGAAAGTTAGACACCAGCTTATAATAGAGGTATACACAGATTCACAGTGAAGTTAATGACATTTAAGCTTCAGAATGCTCCATTTCCATAGGTTTCTTGCAAAGCACTTTGTCTAATTTTGTATTAGTTTTCTTAAGGAAAATCCCCAAATAGTCCAAATTTCAAAGTCCTTCCCCCCAAGATTGTGTTCTCTTTTATCCAGGGTTAAGTTTGTTAAAGGTCTCTTGGAAAACTACATGTTTGGATTAGGAAACTGAACAGGGAAAGAGATAAGGAACTGACTAGAAGGAAGTAATCCCTAGATTTAAATGTCTGGTTTGCTGATGAACAGAATTGTTGTCTTTTCTTTTTTTAATTGTAACTTTTATTCATGAGTGAGGAATAAGGGGGAAGATAGATTCAAGTAACAGTTTATTTATTTATTTATTTATTTATTTACTTACTTACTTATTAAGATTTTATTTATTTATTTGGGAGTGAGAGAGACAGAGATAGGGAGATAGAACACAAGCAGGGGTGTGAGAGAGAAACAAGCTCCCCTCTGAGCAGGGAGCCTGACAAGGGGCTTGATCCCAGGACCCTGTGATCATGACCTGAGCCAAAGGCAGACATTTAACCAACTGAGCCACCCAGGTCTCCCTCAAGTAACTCCCTCAGTTTAAATACCACATTCATCTACAAGCTACACCTAAGGTACAGTCTCCTCTCCTGGACCACTTAGTCTTATTATCAAAAATTAGGAATGATCTGATGTTTTGCCATATTCGTAAGCTAATAAATAAGCCTACCACGGTTTCCTGGTTGTTAGCAGAAGACAAGAAACCCTTGGGTGAGAAACAAAGGACTTTATTATTGCACATCAAGCAGCATTAACTTCATGTTTGCATTTATTTCCCCTGCCCCTCATGTTCCGAGGGAGCAATGTGAGGTGGCCTAGGTAGATTCTGCATAAGCAGTTAGTTTGCATAATAGCCGAAGAAATCCAATCATAAGAAACCCCAATACTTTGAAGGGGTCACATTCAAATCTGCCCAAACCTTGGCCTCGAGGGAGTTATTATCTTTATTATTTGGGGCAGAAGCAAATCTGCCTTCTGCCCTGGAGAAAGACATTCTTTCTGTTTCCCATGTCTGCTTGCTATGCAGTTTTGAAAAGATAGTCTGAAACAAAAGCTTTCAATGTCTCTGCTCAGATGTATAAAAATGTAAGAAACCAACAGAGAATTGTCTCCCAACAATCATTATCACTTTGTTATTTCATTTGTCTGAGAATGTAAGAGTTCCCACAACTTTAGCGAAAGATGGATTGTATCCATTATGACAAGTGGCCATCAGAATCTGTGGCCAACCACTCCTCTCAGTTATCATTCTTGGGTAAGCTAACCAATCAGTGTCAGTCCCTTGTTTCTGGAAAGCCAGCCAATCAAGAATGGATTATATCTAATAATCTCACCTCTGAGTGGCAACCGAACAACAACTGTCTCATCTGAGGAACCATGCTTCTATAGATGATGTTGACTCATCAGGTAAAAAGTCTTCTAACCACTGAATTTTACATTTCTTCTTAACACTGCATTAAGATCATCAGTCTGTTATGCTGAAGGAGACTGTGACTGATTAGCATAGATTTCTTCAAAAGCAGTAAATTCAACTGTGTCTTTTTATTGCAGGTATCATAATGTGGTCTTATCTGACATATTTCACTTAGTCATTTATTTCTATACTTACTATTTCCACTTATTAGTAAACTCTATGAGAATGAGGATCTCATCTGTCTTGTTGCCAGGTATTCTTCAAGTTTTTGTTAAATCCAGAGCAGGCTGTTGGTAAATATTGGTGAAAGGGTTGAATTAATTAAAAAATTAATTCAGTATTGAAAGTTGGTAACATATGTGACAATAAATAAATGACACCAACTGAAGGTATAGTTACTGACCACAAACTCAAGTCTAAGTTGGGAAGTATGTGAAATCAGATGAAGGGTAGAAGACAAAGTATTAGTAGGAGTTCAGAATCTGAATTCATGATAAAATATAAGATATAATATGGTATTAAGACAACTGAAAATCAGAGAGGATGAAAGGCTGTGGGCAGAAAACATTCAGGGTTATAATTTTAGGATTTAAAATAGCTGCATAATCTAGAGTAATGCTACCCAATAGAATGTTACCCAATGATGGAAATAGCCATATGTAGCTACTAGGAACTTAAAATGTATCTACAGTGACTGAGGAAGAGGGACTAACTTTAAATTTTATTTAATTTTAATTAAAATTCGAAGATTTATATATGGTTAGTAGCTATCGTATTGAACAGCAAAGAACTAAGGAGTTCTTCTAAGTTTTGTTTTAAAGTAGCTTTGGAAGTCTGACATAAGTTCTGGATTCCACTTAAACAATCCTGGGATCTAAGGTAAAGATATGGAAAGAGATCACTGCACCACAGTGGAGAGAAGGCTACTGATGCAAAAAGGTCAGGAAATGAAGAGGCTGATGTGTAAGAATAGACAGTTATGTTGACATGGAAGTCACATAAAATAATGGAGGTTACACTTCCCCTGTTTCTCAAGCTTGCTTTCTGCAGTTGGTCTTAAGGTAATAACAACAGCTTATCTCTCTGCCTTGACTCTGCTAGTTGCCAGAACCAGGCTAAGAAAATTTGTGTAAAGAGAGACGCTGGAAAGCAGACCTTCAGTACAGGATTTGGGAACTGGATTACACCCCCTTTTGATAGCAGTGAAAGCCTCATGAATGGTGGCGCATGGTGTGGTGATGCTACCTGGCATTCTGTGGCATAACCAGGACTGGTAAATGTATGGGATGCATACATTAAAAAATTACTATGTAAAGGAATTCATGGATTTTACAATCCCCTTAAACCAAAAAATTGACCTTAGTTTAAGAACACCTGGATTTAAAGATAATTAGAGGATTAAAATATGTGGAGTAATTAGTAGCAAGAGCAAGGCATGCAACAATTAAAAAGCAATTCTGGGAGTTTGGGCAGTTTTTTAAAAAGGAAATCTATTTGGGGTTAATAGATGTAATTTAAACAAAGGAGTGTGTAAAACAAAACGGTCAAGGAAATTGCAGGTGGAAGTTTTCAGTGAAACAATACTAAGCAACTGAGATAAATCTATTGACACAGAATGATTCAAAGTTTCATTGGGAAGGTGTAGGCAATCATGTAACCTCATAAGTGAGTAAGTGCATAGGGTGGCTTGATGGGCCTGTTAACCTTAACTAAGTGCACTGTAAGGAATTTTGCTACTGGGGAGGGGGCCAGGAAGGAGGAAGTCATGTGTAAGTATATTACAAATTGCTCCAGGAAAGAAAATTGGTAATGTTGATTTCTATGACTTCCAAATACTCCAGTGTTAGTATAGAGAGCTACCAAATTGATCAATTACGTTTAAACTAAATTAGAAGTGCCAATTCATTTTGGGTTTATTTCAAAAACTTCGACTAGTTCATCTTTTCTTCCACTTTACATTGTGTGAAATTAAAAAGTGTAGCTTAGTATAATTACTTTAATCAGTGAATTTTTAGAAGCTAAACATTTATATATATCATTTCAAATCTCTGGTACAGAATTTTATTTTCATTCTGTAGCCATGTCATAATACATGGTCTCCAATACACAGATGTATTACAAACTTCTCTATATAGCAAAAATCGCTGGTGGTATAAAGTAGGTGAGCATGGCTACTTCAGTGTAGAGATTTGCTGCCTGTTGATAATCTGAATTTTGCCCTTCAGAAAGAAAGAGACATGAAAGCAAAAGATGGTGGTATAATACAATCAGTATAGATTTTGAGTATAATAGATAAGGGTTATTCACTATCTGCTGATCCTTGGATAAAATCCTTAAATCTGCTAAGTCTCATTCCCTCATCTATGAACTAAGATAAATGAAAGAATTAATGAAACAACAGCATATACAAATCATTAAGCACATGATCATGTTCAGTTAATGAAAAAACGAATCAGTGAATTGATGGGTTACTGAATCCAGTTCAGCAGTGCTTAGAGTAATGGGGGAAATAAAGGGGAAAACTTCTACTGTTCTTTTTTTTTTTGAGATATTTTTTTATTATGTTATGTTAATCACCATACATTACATCATTAGTTTTTGATGTAGTGTTCCATGATTCATTGTTTGCGTATAACACCCAGTGCTCCATGCAGAATGTGCCCTCTTTAATACCCATCACCGGGCTAAACCATCCCCCCACCCCCCTCCCTCTAGAACCCTCAGTTTGTTTCTCAGAGTCCATAGTCTCTCATGGTTCGTCACCCCTCCGATTCCCCCCCCTTCATTTTTCCCTTCCTGCTATCTTCTTTTTTTTTTTAACATATACTGTATTATTTAATAAAACTATTACTATCATTATCGTCTAACAATCATTCCTGAGATAAAGCAATTGCCACATAGGAAACTTGCTAAATACATTTACTATAAAATGTTAGGCTTAATAAAGATATTGCTATGACTACCCCTCACTTAGATGATAATGATAATAATAGTTTTATTTTTTTAAGATAAATTTCCTCTTCTGGGACTTATGATATATTTTAGATCTTCAGAGCAATGCCGTGTTTCCTCACTTCTAAGGCTCCCCTTTTCACATTGAGATGCCTATTATGGGCCATGTTACATTTAATGTAGTGGTGATTAAATTGACAGATTATTTTGCAATCTATAATAACTTAGATTTAAGAGGAGTTGATCTCTTATAAGGAAAATAGATTTTCAGTTACAAAAATTATACAAAGAAAAATAACTTTATTTTTTAATATTCATTTTGACTGTAAGTCTTCTTTTTTTAATTTTTTTTTATTGTTATGTTAATCCCCATACATTACATCATTAGTTTTAGATGAAGTGTTCCATGATTCATTGTTTGTGCATAACACCCAGTGCTCCATGCAGAATGTGCCCTCCTCAATACCCATCACCAGGCTAACCCATCCTCCCGACCCCCTCCCCTCTAGAACCCTCAGTTTGTTTTTCAGAGTCCATCGTCTCTCATGGTTCGTCTACCCCTCCGATTTCCCCCCCTTCATTCTTCCCCTCCTGCCATCTTCTTCTTCTTTTTTTTTTTTTTAACATATATTGCATTATTTGTTTCAGAGATACAGATCTGAGATTCAACAGTCTTGCACAATTCACAGCACTTACCAGAGCACATACCCTCCCCAGTGTCTATCATCCAGTCAGCCCATCCCTCCCACCCCACCCCCCACTCCAGCAACCCTCAGTTTGTTTCCTGAGATTAAGAATTCCTCATATCAGTGAGGTCATATGATACATGTCTTTCTCTGTTTGACTTATTTCGCTCAGCATAATACCCTCCAGTTCCATCCACGTCATTGCAAAGAGCAAGATCTCATTCCTTTTGATGGCTGCATAATATTCCATTGTATATATATACCACCTCTTCTTTATCCATTCATCTGTCGATGGACCTCTTGGCTCTTTCCACAGTTTGGCTATTGTGGACATTGCTGCTATAAACATCGGGATGCACATACCCTTTTGGATCCCTACTTTTGTATTATTGAGGTAAATACCCAGTAGTGCAATTGCTGGATCAGAGGGTAGCTCTATTTTCAACTTTTTGAGGAACCTCCATACTGTTTTCCAGAGTGGCTGCACCAGTTTGCATTCCCCCCAACAGTGTAGGAGGGTTCCCCTTTCTCCACATCCCCACCAACATCTGTAATTTCCTGACTTGTTAATTTTAGCCATTCTGACTGGTGTGAGGTGGTATCTCATTCAGGTTTTGATTTGGATTTCCCTGATGGCGAGCGATATTGAACACTTTTTCATGTGTCTGTTGGCCATTTGGATGTCTTCTTTGAAAAAATGTCTGTTCATGTTCTGCCCATTTCTTGATTGGATTCTTTGTTCTTTGGGTGTTGAGTTTGATAAGTTCTTTATAGATCTTGGATATTAGCCCTTTATCTGATATGTCATTTGCAAATATCTTCTCCCATTCTGTCGGTTGTCTTTTGGTTTTGTTGACTGTTTCCTTTGCTTTGCTAAAGCTTTTTATCTTGATGAAGTCCCAATAGTTCATTTTTGCCTTTGCTTCCCTTGCCTTTGGCGATGTTTCTAGGAAGAAGTTGCTGTGGCTGACGTCAAAGAGGTTGCTGCCTGTGTTCTCTGTTAGGATTTTGATGGACTCCTGTCTCACATTGAGGTCTTTCAACCATTTGGAGTCTATTTTTGTGTGTGGTGTAAGGAAATGGTCCAGTTTCATTCTTCTGCATGTGGCTATCCAATTTTCCCAACACCATTTGTTGAAGATACTGTCTTTTTTCCATTGGACATTCTTTCCTGCTTTGTCAAAGATTAGCTGGCCATAGAGTTGAGGGTCCATTTCTGGGCTCTCTAGTCTGTTCCATTGATCTATGTGTCTGTTTTTGTGACAGTACCATACTGTCTTGATGATGACAGCTTTGTAATAGAGCTGGAAGTTCGGAATTGTGATGCCGCCAGCTTTGCTTTTCTTTTTCAACATTCCTCTGGCTATTCGGGGTCTTTTCTGGTTCCATACGAATTTTAGGATGATTTGTTCCATTTCTTTGAAAAAAGTGGATGGTATTTTGATGGGGATTGCATTGAATGTGTAGATTGCTCTAGGTAGCATTGACATCTTCACAATATTTGTTCTTCCAATCCATGAGCATGGAACGTTTTTCCATTTCTTTGTGTCTTCCTCAATTTCTTTCATGAGTATTTTATAGTTTTCTGAGTACAGTCCTTTGCCTCTTTGGTTAGATTTATTCCTAGGTATCTTATGGTTTTGGGTGCAATTGTAAATGGGATAGACTCCTTAATTTCTCTTTCTTCTGTCTTGTTGCTGGTGTATAGGAATGCCACTGACTTCTGTGCATTGATTTTATATCCTGCCACTTTACTGAATTCCTGTATGAGTTCTCACAGTTTTGGAGTGAGAATGATATTTGCTGTAGGTTTTTCATAGATGGCTTTTATGATATTGAGGTATGTACCCTCTATCCCTATTCTCTGAAGAGTTTTGATCAAGAAAGAATGCTGTACTTTGTCAAATGCTTTTTCTGCATCTATTGAGAGCATCATATGGTCCTTGTTCTTCTTTTGTTAATGTATTGTGTCAAATTGATTGATTTGCAGATGTTGAACCAACCTTGCAGCCCAGGGATAAATCCCACTTGGTCGTGGTGAATAATCCTTTTAATGTACTGTTGGATCCTATTGGCTAGTATTTTGGTGAGAATTTTTGCATCCATGTTCATCAGGGATATTGGTCTGTAATTCTCCTTTTTGATGGGGTCTTTGTCTGGTTTGGGGATCAAGGTAATGGTGGCCTCATAAAATGAGTTTGGAGGTTTTCCTTCCATTTCTATTTTTTTGGAACAGTTTCAGAAGAATAGGTATTAATTCTTCTTGAAATGTTTGGTAGAATTCCCCTGGGAAGCCATCTGGCCCTGGGCTTTTGTTTGTTGGGAGATTTTTGATGACTGCTTCAATTTCCTTAGTGGTTATAGGTCTGTTCGGGTTTTCTATTTCTTCCTGGTTCAGTTTTGGTAGTTGATACATCTCTAAGAATGCATCCATTTCTTCCAGGTTTTCTAATTTGCTGGCATAGAGTTGCTCATAATATGTTCTTATAATTGTATTTCTTTGGTGTTGGTTGTGATCTCTCCTCTTTCATGATTTTGTTGATTTGGGTCATTTTTCTTTTTGATAAGTCTGGCCAGGGGTTTATCAATCTTGTTAATTCTTTCAAAGAACCAGCTCCTAGTTTCGTTGATCTGTTCTACTGTTCTTTTGGTTTCTATTTCACTGATTTCTGCTCTGATCTTTATTATTTCTCTTCTCCTGCTGGGTTTAGGCTTTACTTGCTGTTCTTTCTCCAGCTCCTTTAGGTGTAGGGTTAGGTTGTGTACTTGAGACCTTTCTTGTTTCTTGAGAAAGGCTTGTATTGCTATATACTTTCCTCTTAGGACTGCCTTTGCTGCATACCAAAGATTTTGAATAGTTGTGTTTTCATTTTCATTGGTTTCCATGAATTTTTTTAATTCTTCTTTAATTTCCTGGTTGACCCATTCATTCTTCAGTAGGATGCTCTTTAGCCTCCATGTATTTGAGTTCTTTCCGACTTTCCTCTTGTGATTGAGTTCTGGTTTCAAAGCATTGTGGTCTGAAAATAGGCAGGGAATGATCCCAATCTTTTGGTACCTGTTAAGACCTGATTTATGACCTAGGATGTGATCGATTCTGGAGAATGTTCCATGGGCACTAGAGAAGAATGTGTATTCCGTTGCTTTTGGATGGAATGTTCTGAATATGTCTGTGAAGTCCATTTGGTCCAGTGTGTCATTTAAAGTCTTTATTTCCTTGTTGATCTTTTGTGTAGAGGATCTGTCCATTTCGGTGAGGGGGGGTGTTAAAGTCCCCCACTATTATTGTATTGTTGTCGATGTGTTTCTTTGCTTTTGTTATTAATTGCCTTATATAATTGGCTGCTCCCATGTTAGGGGCATAGATATTTACAATTGTTAGATCTTCTTGTTGGATAGACCCTTTAAGTAGGATATAGTGTCCTTCCTCATCTCTTATTACAGTCTTTGGTTTAAAATCTAATTTGTCTGATATAAGGATTGCCAGCCCAGCTTTCTTTTGGTGTCCATTAGAATGGTAAATGGTTTTCCACCCCCTCACTTTCAACCTGGGGGTGTCTTTGGGTCTAAAACGAGTCTCTTGCAGACAGCATATCGATGAGTCTTGTTTTTTAATCCACTTTGATAGCCTGTGTCTTTTGATTGGGGCATTTAGCCCATTTACATTCAGGGTAACTATTGAAAGATAGGAATTAGTACCATTGTATTGCCTGTAAGGTGACTGTTACTGTATGTTGTCTGTGTTCCTTTCTGGTCTATGTTGCTTTTAGGCTCTCTCTTTGCTTAGAGGACCCCTTTCAAGATTTCTTGTAGGGCTGATTTTGTTTTTGCAAATTCCTTTAGTTTTTGTTTGTCCTGGAAGCTTTTTATCTCTCCTTCTATTTTCAATGACAGCCTAGCTGGATATAGTATTCTTGGCTGCATATTTTTCTCATTTAGTGCTCTGAATATATCCTGCCAGTCCTTTCTGGCCTGCCAGGTGTCTGTGGATAGGTCTGTTGTCAATCTAATGTTTCTACCATTGTAGGTTACATATCTCTTCTCCCGAGCTGCTTTCAGGATTTTCTCTTTGTCTATGAGACTCATAAGTTTTACTATTAGATGTCGGGGTGTTGACCTATTTTTATTGATTTTGAGAGTGGTTCTCTGTGCTTCCTGGATTTTGATGCCTGTTTCCTTCCCCAAATTAGGGAAGTTCTCTGCTATAATTTGCTCCAATATACCTTCTGCCCCTCTCTCTCTTTCTTCTTCTTCTGGGATCCCAATTATTCTAATGTTGTTTCGTCTTATGGTATCGCTTATCTCTCGAATTCTGCCCTCGTGATCCAGTAGTTGTTTATCTCTCTTTTTCTCAGCTTCTTTATTTTTCATCATTTGGTCTTCTATCTCACTGATTCTTGCTCTTGCCTCATTTATCCTAGCAGTTAGTGCCCCCATATTTGATTGCACCTCATTAATAGCCTTTTTGATTTCGACTTGGTTAGATTTTAGTTCTTTTACTTCTCCAGAAAGGGTTTCTCTAATAACTTCCATGCTATTTTCAAGCCCAGCTAGTATCTTTAAAGTGATGATTCTGAACTCTAGATCTGACATCATACTAATGTCCATATTGAGTAGGTCCCTGGCAGTCAGTACTACCTCTTGTTCTTTTTGTTTAGGTGATTTTTTCCATCTTGTCATTTTGTGCTGAGGAGAATAGATTAATGAGAGAACAAAATGCTAACAGGGTAACAACGTGCCCAGAAAATATACTCTAAACAAATCAGAAAAGACCTGAAGCAGTGGGAAAAGAAACAGAAAGAGAGAAAAAAGGAAAAGAAAAGAGAAAGAAAAAGAAAAAGAAAAAGATAAAGATAAAAACAAACAAAAACAGAACAACAACAAAAAAAAAACAGAATGTGATCAAATATGATCAGGCTGTTATATAGGTCAGTGCCACACCCTAGACTTTGGGTGTATTTTGGTCTTTTAGAAGAAAGTGCCTCCCAAAATTTTAAAGAAAGAAAAAGTTATATATGTACAAAAATAAGGGTTGATATGATGAAGGGATGGAAAATGACTGTAAAGATGGAAATTATAGAAAATTTTATAAAAGGAATAGATAAGTTGTTTGAAAAAAGAAAGAAGAGGATTTTAAAAAAAAGAGAAAAAAAAAAGGGAGAGAATGTGATCAGGCAGGGGAGTAGAAAAAAAACATACACTAGAGATTTAGGGTATATTTTGATCTGTTAGAAGAAACTATCTCAAAATTTTAAAGAGAGAACAACTTATATATATATGCCAAAAATATGGGTAACTACTATGAAGGGATAGAATATGACTCTAAAAATGAAAAATAAAAATGTTTTTTTTTTAAAAGGGATTGATAAGATGTTGGTTGAAAAAGGGAAAAAGAAAAATTCAAAAAAAAAAAAAGACAATTAAAAAAAATTAACTTTGAAAGACTAAAGAATTGTGGTAAAAAAGCCATGAATTCTATGTGCATTATTCCCCTAGTGCTGGAGTTCTGCCGTTCTCATTGATCGGTAGACTTGGTCTTGGTTGGCTGTTCTCGCTGATCTTCTGGGGGAGGGGCCTGTTGCCATGGTTTCCAAAAGTCTTTGCCAGAGGTGGAATTGCCCCACCCTTGCCCAGTCCGGGCTAAGTAATCTGCTCGGGTTTGCTCTCCGGAGCTTTTGTTCCCTGCAAGCTTTCCATACAGCTTTGGAGGCAGAGAGTGAAAATGGCGGCCTTCCATTCTCTGTCCTGGAGGAGCCGAGAACTTGGCCCCGCTCCTCAGTGAGCCCCCAGAGAAAAGCCGTCAGTCACTCCCATCTCCCCGGTCTCCGCCACACTCCGTGCTCACCCGGCCTGTGACCGAGCATTTCTATCTCTGGCACCCGACCCCGTGTGGAGTCTCCAAACCCAGCAGATCCCTGCGGTGCACTCCCACACCTCTCCTCCAGGGGGAGGAAGGTGAGTCTCCCCGGATCTGCCGCTTGTTGGGTCCCTACTGGAGGAGCAGTGGCCCAACTGTGCCACGGATCACGGTTTATGGCAACCCCGGGCTGAGAGCCCGCGCCTGGGCTCTGTCTCTGCAGCCGGCTTCCCCGCTCCGATACCTGGGAGCTCTGCCACACTCAGGCACCCCCAGTCTTTCTGTGACCCCGAGGGTCCTGAGATCACACTGTCCCGCGAGGGTTCCACCCCCCACTTAGCCACTGGAGTGACGTCCCTCAGCGGAGCTGACTTCTAAATGTTCCGATTTTGTGCTCCGCGTCTCTATCACTAGCCAGAAGTGGCCAGTGGAGGCCCCTCCCCCTCTGTCTATCCTCCCGAATATCGCCTTGGATTCACTTCTCCGCACGTCCTACCTTCCAGAAAGTGGTCGCTTTTCTGTTCAGAGAGCTGTTGCTCTTCTTTTCTTCGATCTCCTGTTGAGTTTGTAGGTGTTCAGAATGGTTTGATCCCTATCCAGCTGAATTCCTGAGAGGAGACGAAATCCAGGTCTCCTACTCCTCCGCCATCTTGCTCCACCCCCTATAAGTCTTCTTTTTGATTGATAAAGAAAACACAGCCACTTCATTATAGAGTAAATCACATTCCATGATTCCTCAGCCCTTGGGGTATTTTAATGCAGGAACTGAATTCCTCTTGCTGGTGTTTTTTTTTAGCTGGGGTAAGGGGAGGTTTATGGAAATGCTACATATATATATATTTATTTTATTTTATTTTATTTTATTTATTTGAGGGGGAGGCAGAGGGGAAGGGGAGGAACAAGAAGCCTCTGTCCTGGGTGCAGAGCCCAACTCAGCACCCTAAGATCATGACCTGAGCCAAAATCAAGAGCTGGATGCTTAATGGACTAAGCCACACAGGAGCCCGTATGCAAATGATATCTTGAAAGTGGAAGAAAAGGGTACTCTTTTCTTGGTCTTGACTGATGTCTTTCCAAATAGGAGTTGTCTTGACAAAAATAAAGTTGTCATAGTTAAAAATGCTTATAATTGTGATATTCAGAATATTTATATAAATATTAATTTACTTAAAAAATGGACAATTTAGATTAATCTTGGTACTATATGCACTTTAACTTGATGTTTTTCTTAATTCTCTACTTATTATCTTTTGAAGGTTCTAAGTCCAGAAACCCCACCTCTGGGCCCTGTAATAACGAAAATGGTGAACTCATTCTTCCTAGACCCACACTGGTCTATCTTCCAGAATGTGGTTATCAAAGAGAAAGGCTTCAGCTCACTGTGTTTAAAAAGGCACTGAGCCATAGATCCAG
This sequence comes from Mirounga leonina, assembly GCF_011800145.1. NCBI lineage: Eukaryota > Metazoa > Chordata > Mammalia > Carnivora > Phocidae > Mirounga > Mirounga leonina. Next base: position 28,488,915 of record NW_023270807.1, on the reverse strand, counting down.
ATGAAATCAAGTTAAAGGAATGGTTATGGGTTTCTTTACAAAGTGTTGAGTCTCTACATTAGATTGCTATGACATTTATTCACTATCATTTCTTCCTTTGACAAGTTATCACAGTACATTTAGGATTGTTTACTCAGTACAACACAAATTCTGTTTACTGAGGGTAGTGTATTGATTGATGAGAAAATCTTTTCTTAGGCAAAAAAGATGTGGGTATGAAACTGAAAAAACAATATGCTGTTGTTTAGATTTTTACAAACAAGAAACATGAAGATTGGTGATTGTTTTAATGTATAAATTGTCCAGTTTTCTACAAGAGAATACAAAAATAAAAGTTCATTACAGAGGGCGCCTGGGTGGCTCAGTTGGTTAAGCAACTGCCTTCAGCTCAGGTCATGATCCTGGAGTCCCAGGATCGAGTCCCGCATTGGGCTCCCTGCTCAGCAGGGGGTCTGCTTCTCCCTCTGCCCTCTTACCTCTCGTGGTCTCTGTCTCTCATTCTCTCTCTCTCAAATAAATAAATAAAATCTTTAAAAAAAAAGTTCATTACAGAATATCAGTAAATTCCAGCATACTAATCAAGTATGGGTATGAGTTAAAATAGCTAAAAGGAAAAAAGAGTGAAAATAAAATCTAAGAAATTTGGGACAATAAAAAACAGTCTAATATATGTGTATATCAATTCTAGAAAAGGAAGACACCTAGGCAAAGATCTAGTTTGAATTTACCTCAAATTTGAAGAATCAAAACAAAACTTGAAAGTTCATTAATAGGGCGCCTGAGTGGCTCAGTTGGTTAAGCGACTGCCTTTGGCTCAGGGCATGATCCTGGAGTCCCGGGATCGAGTCCCGCATCGGGCTGCCTGCTCAGCAGGGAGTCTGCTTGTCCCTCTGACCCTCACCCCTCTCATGCTCTCTCTCTCATTCTCTATCTCAAATAAATAAACAAAATCTTTAAAAAAAAAAAAAGAAAGTTCATTAATAAACATCTGACACTGATGTAAATGCAACTGTAAATTCAGTTAAAATGTTCGCTATCTATAAATAACATTATTTTGTTGTTATTGTAGATGGTATGAATATGATAAATATGAATTTTGGTAGAACACAGCATCTTGGTTAATACAAGTTTCTTCATAAGAAACTTACAGACCAGAAAAGTATTTGGGTCATGTTGTGAAAAGTGTATCCAAAACAAGTTTGATAAGAAAATAGTTGCTTTAGGGGTGTCTGGCTGGCTCAGTTGGCGGAGCATGTGATTATTGATCTTAGGGTCATTGAGTTCAAGCCCCACCTTGGGGATAGAGCCTATTTAATTAAAAAAAAATAGATGCTATAATTGTCAAATTTGCAAACTCACATGTATTGAGTCACTAAATTACAAAATTTTGTGTCAAAGCTGATGTCAATACAAAAGGTGCATTAGCATATTAGAATGTTCTTTCTATTTTGGCTTCTAGAACTTACTGCATTTCAGAAAAGTTGGAGCCTTTGAAAACTGTTTTGTAGATTTAACTAAGTGATATACCTTGATAATGAAATTTTAAGTTTAATGTTCAAAATTTGGGTTCAAGAATTATTGGAAATTTTTCATAAAATATTCAAACACTGCACCCCCCAAATATTTTTCTTTGCAAGCTTTTAGTTAATTACATTAATGAAATAAAAGTTTGTAAACAGGAAGATATTGAAATTTTTCCTTAAAAATTAAGGCCAGAATAGAGAAAATTAAATTATGAGAACATGAAATTTAATTTTAAAATTTTATAATTTTGCCTTGAGATTTCTCAAATTGTTAGAAGAAAATTTTGATACAGCTTCTATTTTGAATTGGATAATTTTATAATTTGCACCAGAGTCAAATAAGCATATATTAATGTAACATCTAAAATGACAAATTGTTCTGGGACACCTGGGTGGCTCAGTCAGTCAAGTGTCTGCCTTCATCTCAGGTCATGATCCCAGGGTCCTGGGATCGAACCCCGCATTGGGCTCCCTGATCAGTGGGAAGTCTGCTTCTACTTCTCTCTCTGCAGCTCCCCCTGCTTGTGTGTTGTCTTTCTCGCTCTCTCACTTTCGCTCTCACTCTCGCTGTCTCTCAAATTAATAAATAAAAGTAAAAAAAATAAAAAATAAAATGGCAAATTGTTTAAAATAATAATAAATAGAGACAATTCCTTGATATATTTTTTCCCTTATAAACGATTTATAAAATTGACAGTTCAGGAATGATGAGTCAAGATATTGAAAAATGCTGAGGAAGAGCACCCGCAAAAATAGGTGAGTTGTCTGGTTGTGTTAAATTGTGTTGACCCCATGTTTAGGAATAATGAGAGATAATAACAATCAGCTAACTGTGAGCCAAGAGGGCCTCTTTGGTACCTTATGAAAAGGCCATTATCTCCTAAAGGAGAGTAGATACAGCTAAAGCAGCGAACTGAAAATATGGTAGAATCACAGAATTCCGAAGACTTCTCATTGGTCTCTCAAAGCATTGTTATGGGTCTTTTATGCTAAAGGACCCACATTAAGAAAAAAAAAATAGAACTTTTAACACATGTGATGAGGAATTCTGTATGCATGTCCCTGAGTATGCTGGTTCTGTTGATCCACCTGAGCTTTTCACATTCAGGGTGGCCTATCTTGCCCTAGCACAGGTTAGCCCCTTTTCTCTGATGGAAGATGCTGCAGAATCCTTGCCTTTGCTAAGCAATGAGTGCCACCCTCAAGATCTTGGATTTCAGGACAGTAACTGTGGTTAAATACAAGCATAACTTGGCTGGGGATGTGGGCCTGGTGAAGAAGGAAAGAAACTGTAATAATTAATTAACATGTGCCAGTATTTTTTATTTTGAGCATCCTCAATGATGAGGGCCAGAAAATAAGACTGGATTGACTTGGAGGTACTTTTTTAGAATGTGGATTTACTATCCCAACAGGACATCAGAGGATATTGTCTTTAGAGGAAAAATGGATGGATAGCCAAAGAAGATGCTGCTTAACATATATAACCCAAAAAATGCAAAAATTAGGGGAGCAGAAGCCTGAATATTGGAGGCAAGGGTAGGAGGTTGCAGAGGAGGAGTCAGAATCAAAAATCACCAGCTCTCATTCATGTGAGGCAATTTTCAGATGTAGACTCCATTGACTGAAGACCTAGCTCAGTTCATAGCAGGAAAGATGGAAACTATATATTAAGATGATTCTCAGTCTTTTCCAAAAGGACTTAAGCCCATTTACTTATATGAGTGTACTTTTAGAAAAAGAGGAATAACCAGACTGAACACAGCAGGGGTACTGAATGTGGACAAGGCTTGATTTTCTCTTAAGGGAAACCTTGGTTCAAGAACATGCAAACAGTCTGACTGGAACCTTCCTAGAACTGCACTGTGGTCTGAAACTGCCCATCCAACTCTTCTTCTTTCTCTCTCCCCTGTATCTGCAGCATACTGGTGGCTCACCTCATCTCCAGCTGCCTCTCTTCATCTTCACCAGTGTTTCCTTCAGTACATCTTTCACATGCCTAATCCCCTTTTGGTGTCTGCTTCTCAGAGGACCCGAGTCAACGCCTCAAAGAAAGGTAATCTGCAAGGACTCAAAAATACTGTAAGTGTGAAAGTCCTCCTGAGACCATTTTCCCAATAAAAATAATTATGGTATATAGGGAAATGTCAATGGATAATGTTGACAATTTCAAATTTATACATAAAGATGCAACTGTAAAAAGAATCACAGAAAATTTTGAAGAAAAAAATAAAAACTAATAAGACCACATATAAAAATATTTTTTAGTAAAATGTCAGTAGCAAAGTTTCAGAGATAGATGCAAACAAGAAACTAATTATGATACATGAATAATTTTTCTATTCAACTTATTTTTGCAATACTCATAAAAATAATATAAAAATGTTTCTTTAATGTATATTATATATAAATTAATACTTCAGTGACATATGATGTATATGTGCATGTTATATATACATACATATGTACATATATGTACATATAATTTTTATATATGTGAAGAATCTTAGCATATTGTTTGATTAATTTGACAAATATATGCAGCATGTAATTACCACTGAGGTTACAAGAGAGATTATTTCTACCATCCTAGACAGTTCTGTTATACCTCTTTCCATTCAAAATCCTTCCCATCTCAAGGCAATCAATTTTCTGATTTCTATCACTGTAGATTGTTGTGCCTGTTCTTGACTTTCATTTAAGGGAATCATATACTGTGTTTATTTGTGGTGTCTGGTTTCTCTCCCTCAATATGGTAGATTTGAGAATTTGGGATCTATTCATTCATGTTGAAATAGATAGATAGATGATAGATAGATAGATAGATAGATGATAAATAGATATGGGTGATAGATAAATAGATGATGTTAGAGACAGGTAGATAGATGATAGATAATAGGTGGATAGATAGCTTATTAGTAGTCTATGAATACTACTATAGTATGAACATGCTATAATTTTTAAATCCATGTTCTTGTTGATAGACACTTGGTTGCATCCAGTTTGGGACCATTATGAAAGAAGCTGCCATAAACATTTCTTTCTTAATGTATGCATCTATTTATCTTGTATATATTCCTAGAAGTGGAATTGTTAAATCATAGGTAGCTGTAGGGTCATGAACCTACTTTAAAATTTGTTAATATGTAAAAATTTACCCAAAGTGGTTGTACCATTTTATACTTCATTCATGTTTCCTTCAGATTATATATAAGAGTTTCAGTTGCTATACATCCTTACCAACATTCAGGATTTTGTTATTGCTGTTGTGCTCTTAATTTTAGGTATTGTAGTTGTTGTTGCATACTGTTCTCATTGCAGTATTAATTTGTATTTACCTAATGAGTAATGATATTAATGTAATTTTCATAATTCATTATTCATTCTTATAGCATCATCTGTAAAGCCTATTCAAGTCTTTGAGTTATTTTACTTATTAATTAATATTAGTTTATTGTCTAGATACAAATCCTTTTATGATACACGAACTGTGAATATTTTCTTCCAGATGCATGTTATTTTGATTTTCATGAAGCTTTTATTTTGTAAAATATTTTGAATAAAACTGTTTCATAGGGCAACCGACATGACTGAATCAATTTGCAAGTCAATTAATAAATATTTCAAAAATTACATAATTTAAATTTTGTAGCGCACTTTCTCAAAAGAGTACAGGTTTGATTATTAATTATATGGTCATTGTTACTATGGCATTAATATGTTCCTACACTAACAAAATGCAATGTAAATACATTTCATGTATTTTTAGTAATAATTTTACTGTGACTTGACTAAAACAAGATATTGTTCATGAAAATAAGTTGGTTTAATTAGATGTTACATAAATCACATATTTTTTATCAAATAAATTTGACATATAAGTGTAAGGTGTACAGCATGTTACTTTTATACATTTATAAACTGTAATAAAACTTCCAGTGTAGCAGTATTTATCATATACATATTTATAGTGCAATATTATTATCTAAATCACACATTATTTTTAAAATTTAGAAATAAACCCTTAAGCCATATGAATGCTTCAGTAAGAAGTCCCGGCCATCCATGAGTCACCAGTAGGAAGTAGTCGCTGGTAAATTTTCCTTCTCTATTCCTCTGAGATCATACCATATGAACTGCATGGTGTTCATACTGGTCACGACTTCTTTTTTAGTGAGTGTGATTTTTATTCCTCTGGCAATCTAAGATACTAAAATATGAATCAGAGGTTATAATAAGGAAGGGGATAAAGATGAATCTGCAAGGGGACTTCACATAACTGAAGACATGGAAAGAATATTAGAAATAGAGACTGTGGGAAGATACCACTGAGAATCCATCCTGTATAATTTAATTGAAAAGAAATTTTTGAGTCTAGAGGAAAAAAATCTGTAATTTTTTTCTCAGTACCATGAGAACTTTTTTTTACAGATTTATTTATTTACTTTAGAGAGAGGGAAAGCACACAAACAAGTGGGGGAAGGGGCAAAGAAAGAATCTCAAGCAGACTCCCTGCTGAGCCCTGAGCAGGATTCAGGGCTGGATCCAACAACTATGAGATCATGACTCAAGCCAAAATCAAGAGTCAGGCCCTTAACCGACTGAGCAACCCAGGTGCCCCTACCATAGAACTTTTAAGTTCTAATCAGAACTGAAGGAATTCACGAAAAGGAACTATAAATGGGCATTATAACAGGTGAAATTTTTTTTTATAGATTTCAAAGAAATGCACCGTCAAAGGATGTAATTGTATTTGCATTAAAGATTATCAAGCAAAATATGATTATTCTGTTTACTTTCAGTTCCTGCAGAATTATTTTATAATTGAGTATCAAAATAAAATAATTCATCCTTGCAAAATCATTAGGGGACCTACTCTGTCAAAAACCCAGTATGAAAGGGCACCTGGGTGGTCCACTCAGTTAAGGATTGGACTCTTGATTTCCGCTCAGGTCATGATCTCAGGGTCATGAGATGGAGCCCCAACTAGAGTTCCGCACTCAGCGGGGAGTCTGCTCAAGATTCTCTCTATTCAGCATAACCCCCTCCAGTTTTACCCACATCAATGCGAATGGTGGGTATTCATCCTTTCTGATGGCTGAGTAATATTCCATTTTTTATATTAACCATATCTTCTTTATCCACTCATCTGTTAAAGGGCATCTCAGCTCCTTCCAAAGTTTGGCTATTGTGGACATTGCTACTATGAACAGATGGGATAACCGGGTGATGGGTATTAAGGAGGACACGTGTTGTGATGAGCACTGCGTGTTATATGCAACTAATGAATCGTTGAACACTACATCAGAAACTAATGATGTACTATATGCTGGCTAACTGACCACAATAAAAAAAAGAAGATTCTCTCTACCTCTCCCTCTGCCCAACCCCCCCCCCCCGCCGCCGTGGAATAAATAAATAAATCATAAAAATAAGAAAATAAGAAAAAAATGTTAAAATAAGAAATAAGAAAAATATTAAAATGAATTAGCTAGATGCCTTTCAAAGCTTAGGGCATGAGGTGACATCAGGAAAACAGAAGCTTCTATAAATCTATCAAGGTGAAGAGAAGAAAACTGGCATAATGAGAGCGTCAAGTAATGAAAAAGCTAGGCTAGCTTAGCCTGAGGTGAAACATGTGATTCTTAGTGTAGATGTTCTGTCATGTAAGTTTTGGAGTGTAATTCTAATGTAATCAATGGGAGATGACTATTAACCTCCAAGCTATCACTTATCTCCATACTAGTCACTCAAACTGTGAATTTCCATTTGTGGTTCCAAGCCATGCACATTCTCATTCACTTTGAAAGGTCCTTAAAAACCCCACTCATTTATTGACAACTTAGCAATATATCTCTACGTCTAGAGGTCAAAATTAAGATTATATGAGCCTTAAAAAAAAAAAAAAGATTATATGTGCCTTAAAAAATGACAAGAAAAACAGCAAAACAATGACTAACTCAATTACCACCACATAATACCGTGACTTATTTTTCCCTTAGGTAATTTATTCTATTATACTTGAGATACCTATGTACTTGTCTTATTTTCCTTACTAGATTTTAAGTTCTGTGCTCATGGGATTTTTATCATTGAATCCTTTCCATTCAACACAGTATCTTCCTTAAAGTAAATAGTAGTGAATGAATGTGAATTGAATCATATGTGTTCAATTTGCATGTGTTAGCTCTTTTCTTTTCTTAGGACCCAATATATTTCGTACATTTTGAAAAACACTTTGGAATAGGTAACAACCCATTGTTGCATAACCGGCAGAAGAAAATGCCAAAATTCCTGACCAAATCTGCCTTTTCTGAAGTTAGGACTCTTTTCTTGCCTCTTTGTGGTGTTGTTTCATTAGAGACACATTTGTACAATTTAAAAGCAACTTGGCAGCATATATTATAAACCTTATGGGAAGTTTGCAGCTAAGAACTGTAAATCACAATCGTTTGAATTATCTCAATGTATATGTAAGCCAAAGTTGATGGAATCTAATTCAAGATTATCCAGCCTCCTAGCATCTGGATGGAGTCGAGAAATGTAATATATTGGAGAAATAGAACAGAGTCCATCTTTTTTGAAAGAATCAAATTATACTAGCTTTAATAATCTTTATATATCTAAAGCGCAACCAAGATCACAAGTTCATCAGTGTAATGCATCAAATATTCAGCTACAAGTAAAATCAAAAGATTGGTTTTGAATTTTGAACGTTATAATTTATAATAGACATAATATAAAAACAATATTTTGACCCTAAATCACCTTCTTAGTTTTTGTCCACTTACATATGTTGTTAAAAATAATGATGCCGGGCACCTGGGTGGCTCAGTTGGTTAAGCGAATGCCTTCGGCTCAGGTCATGATCCTGGAGTCTCGGGATCGAGTCCCGCGTCGGGCTCCCTGCTCAGCAGGGAGTCTGTCTCTCTCTCTGACCCTCCCCACTCTCATGCTCTCTATCTCAAATAAATAAATAAAATCTTTAAAAAAAATAAAAAAAATAATGATGCCATTTTTGACCTTCCAGAAATATTAAGTCTTCAAATGCAAAGAACAGCCTTTTTTCCTAACTTCTATATAATATAAAATAAAATGTGTCTTCTCGTATATATATACATATACATATCTCATATACATAGTGATACATATATATCATATATATAGTGCCTGTTTGTCACCCTTAGAATTTATAAAATATCCATTTGTAAGTTCTGATATAGTAAGAGTCTTCCAAAAGAAGACTGACAATTGGTATAGATATAGATACAAATTACTACATTTTCCCAGCAACTGGAAATTATCATCTTTATACTCTAGCAATTTTCTTGCCTGCTTTACCTGACATTGTAAAACTATAATGTGGTTTATGGTATATTTTTCTCTTCATCATATTCAACAACATAGAAAGGATAAATGAACCCACAATTAAGGGCAACACCACAGAATGAAGAGATGTGTACATACAGTGCATGAGAAAATAAAAATAAAATATATGAATAGTATTCTTAAGCAATTAAGATATATTTGAAAAGTATTTAAACTCCATAATTTATCCTAACTTACCACTCCCAATGAGCAACTTTGCTCAAAAATAGACTTTGCTTTATAGAAAATTGATTCTTCATTTTGTTAGCTCTTCTGAATCGACAAGATGACTTATGGGGCGCCTGGGTGGCTCAGTCGTTAAGCGTCTGCCTTCGGCTCAGGTCATGATCCCAGGGTCCTGGGATCAAGCCCGGCATCGGGCTCCCTGCTCCGCGGGAAGCCTGCTTCTCCCTCTCGCACTCCCCCTGCTTGTGTTCCCTCTCTCGCTGTGTCTCTCTCTGTCAAATAAATAAATAAAATCTTTTTAAAAAAAAAGACTTATTCATCAGATGCAATCTGTGTGTGTTTCTTTTTTATTGCAATTTCACTATTTCTCTTTGGAAAGATTACTATAGAAACTGCTATTACTATTGATTTCTTGAAACAACAAGTTTCACTGAATATTAGGAAACATTTTTCTGAGGCATAATTTTTACCTTGTGACTCCTTAAAACACATTAGAGTTTAACTAAGGTACAAAGATAGTCTACATTGTTCCCTTATATAATGTGAAAGAACACATTGTAAAATAGTAAAACCCAAAACAAATTTATTTAGCAATTAAAATGAAAAATCAATAGTTCATTTCCTTTTAGCTGTTCAGGATCCATTTTTCATTGCATCAGAGTTATGCTGGCTTCATGGCTCTCCGTCTCACTGCTGTGGAGAAGCTTTGGGTCTTCTCTACAGGTGGGGTAGCCTGCAATTCAGTGTGAACATGCCACAGTACACACCTCCCCCTTGGAGTCATTTAAGTAATCCCAACAGCACCCAATTCCACCCCCTCTAAGCAATTCCAAAGGTACTTGTTATTGGACGCATGAAGCATAAACTTCTTGAAATTGTACACAAGTGGTTTAACGTTGGGACTAAATAAGACTCGAGTCTTTTTCTTTCAATTCTACCACACCTCCATGTCTGTTTTCCTTCTGTTTTATGAACCTTGAGCTGCAGCCACTCTCATACCCATTCTGAAACTTGATATATTTTCCATGTCGCTACTCCCTTCCATGAGCTCTCTTTTCTCTCTGATCTATCCTCCCAAACACCCTGCCTCGTGAACTGCTAACTAGTCTTGCAAGTCTCGGTTTAGATTATACTTTCATTATAAAAATAGTAGCCCTAGAGTTAATCAGTAATATTTATGAGTCTGCTAACAACCTTATAAACCATATTCGCTATGCATCCTATGTATACTATATTTCAAGTATTTGTATATGGCCTTAAGTGAATTACATAGTCAGAAGGGAATTTAACATTTATATAGATCAAAGTTATTTGAGCACATAAAAATATATGCAGTAAGTGGTGTCTTTGCTCTTATTCTTACGGAGTTTATTATATTCAGGCACAGGGAAGTACACACACATACTGAGCAAAGAGCTACCTATATTAAAAAGCGAGGATTTCCTCGCTTTCTTTCACTGTCAAGGAAAGTCATTAATATTAAATTTGAAGCTATATAATACCCAGGTAGTTGGGAAATATTTTCTCAACATCTGTTTTAGCAAGCAAGGATTATCAAATCCATATCAGTCAATTTCTCATTTCAAAACAAATAGCAATGGAGTTAATAATTTCAAACATTGCTTTAAGATGTAAATAAATCGATATTGATGGGGGTATGGTGTTTCATTAATCAATCATTCTTAAAAACAGAAAGAATTGTTTTCTCTATGAAGAGTAACCAACTCAGGAACCTGGTCAGAGATGATAATAAATAGTAGGAGGGGAAGACAAACCATGAGAGACTATGGACTCTGAGAAACGAACTGAGGGTTCTAGAGGGGAGGGGGGGGTGGGGGGATGGGTTAGCCTGGTGATGGGTATTAAGGAGGGCACGTACTGCATGGAGCACTGGGTGTTATACGCAAACAATGAATCATGGAACACTACATCAAAAACTAATGATGTAATGTATGGTGATTAACATAACATAATAAAATAAAATAAATAAAGGTATTTGAACACTTGCATAAAAAAAAACAAGTAGTAGGAGGTAGTTCAAAGAGTTTCTTTTCCTTGTCCATTTCTCTTACCTGTTATGTTTCCATATTTCTGTGATTGTTATATTTAAATATATAGAGTATATACATGTACACTGATTTAAATATGTATCTATATACACACAGACTTTAAGGAATCAGTGGCAATCTACTCTTTTCTCTGGTCACCAAAATCACAAGCATATTAATTCAAATGTCAGTTGAATTTTAAATGTATTCAATTGGGCTGTGTAACTAAATATAACAAAATGGGGTAATGACAACTTACTTCTGAAAGTAAAACATTCATGACTATTTTTTGCCTGCGGTAACACTGCCTTACTATAAGCATGACCTATTGCACTTTAATATTTTTTAGACCTTTGCTCAATTCCCACTTTTCCTTAAGATCTTTCTTTTTTATTTTATTTTATTTTTTTAATTTTTATTTTATTATGTTATGTTAGTTGCCATATATTATAGTATTAGTTTTTGATGTAGTGTTCCATGATTCATTGTGTATAACACCCAGTGCTCATGCAGTACGTGCCCTCTTTAATGCCCATCACCAGGCTAACCCATCCCCCCATCCCCCTCCCCTCTAGAACCCTCAGTTTGTTTCTCAGAATCCATAGTCTCTCATGGTTCGTCTCCCACTCGGATTCCCCCTTACTTCATTTCTCCCTTCCTACTATCTTCTTCTTTTTTTTTTTTTTAACATATAATGTATTATTTGTTTCAGAGGTACAGGTCTGTGATTCTCCTTAAGATCTTTCTAATATCAAAAACAGATCATACCCGACTAAAGCATACACAATGCACTAGAGTCATTTTCAGAAGGGCAACATTTTATTGCCCTTGGCGTAGGGGGAAGAGGGTATGTTGTCTATATGGTGCCACCAGTGACACTGTCATTTAACAAATATACACAGATTTATCCCACACCCCAGAGAATCTGTGTAAACACATGGAAGGTAGAACCTTAACATGGAAAATGCTTTCAAAGTCACAGTCCTCATTCCACAATCTTGAATTAATGCTGACTTTCCCTCGCATTTTCTTTCTTTCTTTTTTTTTAAAGATTTTATTTATTTATTTGACAGAGAGAGACATAACAAGAGAGGGAACACAAGCAGGGGGTTGGGAGAGGGAGAAGCAGGCTTCCTGCGGAGCAGGGAGCCCTATGCAGGACTCAATCCCAGGACCTTGGGATCATGACCTGAGCAGAAGGCAGACGCTAAACTACTGAGCCACCCAGGTGCCCCTCCCTCGCATTTTCTGATAGTTAATGCCAGGGGGACTTGCCAAGGGGCTGCAACACACTTACCAGGGTAGTTCTTTTACTTTAGGTGGGCAAAAGTAATTTCTTAAGGCTGGCTTTAAAGAATGTTGTTCTCAGATTCTACCCCATCCAAGTCTTTTTCCCTGATGTATACGCTTTCTAGTTTGTCTTTCACCATTATAGAAACAGAAATTTTGGAAGAAGCAGAAACAAGCATGATGGAGCTCAAGGGAATAAAGGTGTTTTTTCCACAGTTGCTTAACAATGTGTCATAACCATAAGCAGGTAAATGTATTACCCCTACAGTGTTTTAAGCTAAAACAATGGCTTTAAAGTATTGCAAAGAAAATATTAATTTCAATGTATTAATTGCAATTCCAAACTACTACCTGGAATTCTTGATGCCTTTAAATGTATAACCCCATAATTATGGACTATAAAAGTGAAAGTCAAATGTATCTCTAAAGGTAATCTAGATATATGCTTTTATTGATGCAAATATGCTAACTGTTAACTGTAAAGTCAGCACTGAAATTAGATTTCTAACTTTAAAAGATTACACACACACACACACACACACAAAGGAGAAGCAAAGAAATGTGGAAATGTTGGTCAAAGGGTACAAACTTCCAGTTATAAGATTATCAAGTTCTAGGGATCTAATATGCAGCCTGATGATTATAGTTAATAATACTATATTATATATTTGAAATTTGCTAAGAGAGTAGATCTTAAATGTTCTCATCTCAAAAAGGAATTGTAACCATGTGATGGGACGGAGGTATTAGCTAATGCTATAGTGATAATCATTTTGTAATATATAAATGTATCAAATCAACATGTCCTACATCTTAAATTTACAGTACATTATATGTCAATTATGTCTCAATAAAGCTGGGAAGAAAAAAGAGAAGTATAGACAAAGCAACACCATAGCCATTGACTGTTTAATGTTTTCGGTAAACAGTTGTTGTATATTTATTTATTTATTTATTTATTTATTTTTTAAAAGATTTTATTTATTTATTTGAGAGAGAGAGAATGAGAGAGAGTGCATGAGGAGGGGAGGGTCAGAGGGAGAAGCAGACTCCTCGCTGAGTGGGGAGCCCGATGTGGGACTCGATCCGGGGACTCCAGGATCATGACCTGAGCCGAAGGCAGTCGCTTAACCAACTGAGCCACCCAGGTGCCCCAGTTGTTGTACATTTAAAATTTATTGAATGTATTTGATAAATACAGGCAAGACATGTAATAGAAATCATGCAAGACATATAATAGAAAAAAGACCTTTCATGCCAATAGGAGATTCAGAAAATAAACATGTAATACATAATAATGTATGAATATGGACTGAATTATAAGAGAAAATTAAGTTGCATAAAGACTAAAATTCAGGGAAACTGCAATAGATGGGGCAAGAAGTAACACTCCTATGTAATTTCTTTTTGTTTCCCATTCCTATGACTATTACATTCTGTAATAAACTAACTTAGTATGGTTCCATTAATGTTATTGTCACTTCTGTGAGGACCTAAAATTCTAGTATTTCCGTTGACTAAGCTACCCTACTAAGCACAGGCCAAGGATATACATGGAATAGAATACATAGGTAAAGAAAACAAGCAAATAGTATTTGTTCAGACATATGCAAATATCACAACTTAGACAAGAGGGAAAAAAAACAGCAAATTTAATCAATAGTAAAGTGACTATTTTTTTTAAAAAAATTGAATCAATTTATTCTAGATATGTTTGAAACACATAAGCTTTAACATGATCATAGTAAACGACCCAGTTTGCTTCTCTGCATCTAGAAAGTTAGTAATTAAGTATGATGCTGTAAAAAAAAAAATACTTGATTATAAACACTAATTTTGTTTCATTTTAGATATATTTAGATACACGTTTTATATCTACTCAATTTTATCTTAAAAAGTAAAGAAATTGCATTATTATTTAAAGATATGTCATATCACATGGTATTGTTTTATTTACTGCCACTTTCTTAACAAATGAATTAATCCTAACTTCTTATAATTAGAATGAAAGTGTCATTTTAAAAAAAAAATGTTTGCTTCTTAGATTTATGTGAGAAAGAAAACATTGCAAATGTAGCCCATTTATATTTGGCTACTAACTTTTGTGAATTGTAAAGAGATACTGTGTAATTTATTGCAGGGTGACAGAGAGAAGAAAAGGCAGTAAGTGAGAGAATGATTCATCTGTAAGCTCACGTTCAAACTACGACTTGTAGAGGTGACTCTGAGCTGAAAGACTTAACGTATTATCAATGCTAGGTGCTAGGTGCTGAGCTATGAGGATCACCACTGAAACCAAACATGACTTGCAGTGTGATCAATGAGAAGGCTACTAATCATTGCAAGCAGAATTTTCTTTATGCTTAGTTTTAAATGGGCCAGGATTCTTTCTCACATCTTTCCACTCCATCAGTAAGGATTACATATAGGTATAGATATGTTAACAAATATGTATATAACTATATATGCCAAAAATAATGATTATTTAATCCTATTGGACAATGTTTGTTGTATAGTGCTTAGTTTTTTAAATGTGATTCATCTTGAGCCACCTTCAGATAAAGATATTATCAAAAAAACAGCACAGACACCTATATGTTGATTTTTTTTAAGCTTAAATGTCTGTTACTCCTCAGCTCTGTTCTATGTAATATATTATCTTAAGAATGTAGACTTCACTAGTCTTTGTACTAGTGTACTTCACTAATTTTTATGTGGCAATGTCTTATTTATTTACTAATCAGGTCTTACTTACTCATCAGATTTCTGGCAATATATGTTATCTGGAAAAAAACCAGAAACCAAGAATTACTAGAGAAACTATATCTGAGCAGGAAGGAAAAATAGCCATCACAAGCCCCATGTAAGAAAATTATAAAACTATTACCCATTTATCTGCAGGTTAGAGTTTATTACTCAGAATTATTTTACTATTATGTCTGCTGAATTCACATGTTTTGTTATTAGATTTGCCCTGACAACTTTCAATCCCTTCATTTGAAAAGGTACAAAGAAAGAAACAGATAATGAAAGAAATTGACTGAATAGGTAGACATTAAAGGGAGTAGCATCAGAGACATATGGAACATAATTTATAAATCCTCCTGGGGGCCTTTAGTAGCCAGGCAAAAAGATCTGCTCACCTCAATATTTCCTGAAAGCATTCTGGTGATTGAAGTTTGTAAAGATGATATTAAGTCTCCACTGAAGAAAAGTTAATGATGGATTAGTCTATTTAAAGAATGCAAGACAACTTTCACTCTATTCTAGAAATATGTGCAAAATATCATTTGGTTAAAACAGTGCTTATAGAGATAAGGTACAGACATGAGAAACTTGATTAATTAGATTAACACAAATATAGGTAGTACCATAAAAGTAAACTATTATAGAAGCTAATATAAAATAAAAAGCAACATTTTTTCTATCTTATAATAAGTAATTTAAAAAGAAGCATATATTTTGATTCAGTTAAAATTTATGTTCTTCTATTCTTTGCAGAGAAATAGGAAGGCCTCAAATCAGTTGCTTATCTGGATTTGACTCTGCTATTATGAAGCCTCTAAATTGAACTGAAGTTATTGACATTTACTATTTGAATGAATGAAATAAAGATACATTTCAGGTAATGAGTACCTATAAGTGGGTGTTCACAAAGTTATTATTAATGTTATTACTAAAATAAGGGAGAACTCTGACAAAGAACATTGGTATTGATACACGGTTGTATTTTGACTCTGAGCTGCCAAGGTGAAGCAGAGTAAGGGAAATTCCTGTTTATTAATCTCTTATGTCCTATCCATTAGTAACCAAGATTTTGCCAAAATTGTGTATATCATAAAAGTTACATATTAAAAACAGTTTACTTCAGGGGTGCCTGGGTGGCTCAGTCGTTGGGCATCTGCCTTTGGCTCAGGTCATGATCCCAGGGTCCTGGGATCGAGCCCTGCATAGGGCTCCCTGCTCCGCGGGAAGCCTGCTTCTCCCTCTCCCACCCCCCCTGCTTGTGTTCCCTCTCTCTCTGTGTCTCTGTTAAAAATAAATAAAATCTTTAAAAACAGTTTACTTCATAATGCTTTTACTCTTTTTTTATTGTTTTTATAGTGGACTATTTGGACAGTGTTTAATTTTTCTATCAGCACTACATATTGAATTTCAGCACAAATACCATTTAAAAAATCTTATATTGGGAGGTGGTAAGTAAACGTTCATTAAATAGATATTGACAATTGTTGTAACATCAATTGCTTGTCATTTAAAAAAGAAATAATTGGTAAAAAAATCTATTTGAAAATAATCTTCCATTAGTGTACCATGTTAGGATTCTTTTTTACTTTCTTTCTTTTCTTTCATTTGGTTGCAATTAGTGTAAAAGTTTCCAAGGACCTCCTGAATCTCAGGTCTCAGTGATGTATTCCATGTAAAAGAATTGGTTTGGTTTATTTTCATTTTGTTCTCAGGTCTTCCCACACTGACATGTTAACAGTGGTCAGTAGCTGAGGTACTGATTTACCAGTATAAAAGGATACAAGAAGATATTTCTATTAATGAAAACCAGACAGCATAATTAATCTTCACAATCACTGCATATATCATAAGTTTCTTAAATGATTTTTGGTTCTTTCTGCTGCTATCTCATGAGGCTCTCAGTGCTTTTCTTACCACTTCTGCCAATTGGAAGAAAATTTTCTTTATATCAGTTTCCCACAGCCAAATTTTAGATACTAAGGGGCAGGGGTGACACTCACCTTTTATCCAAGCATTTAATACAGCTTCTCAAATTTGGTAGGTCCTTGGGAAATGGTGAATTAATTGATGTGTTTAGAAATAAGAGAAGAATTTTAAAAAAATTATTTAATTATGTTGTTGAAATCCTATAATTTATAAGAAAATTAAGCCTAGAAAAGTGCATTTATGAATATCAAATTTGACATGTGTGTTTTACCCGTCTCATGCTACAAGCTACAAAGTAATCTGGTATACATATGATGCAATGTGTTCATACTCATTTCCCTCTGAGACTTCACATAAGGTCTTATTTTTGTCATTTCTAATTAATTATAGAAGAAGCATGAAAACACATATTTGCCTTTCTCTAAGGTGTCTACGTATCTCTGTATCATTTGGAGTATATAATTTTATCTTTTTTTTAAGTATTTGCAAACTATTCATATTCAATGAATTCTGTTTCATTCACTGTTATACCAAATAAATGCAATTTAATTACATTAAATATTCATAGACTGTTGCATAAAATTTATGCATGGATTGAAATACATGGTCATGATTTGGCCTTTACTATAGTATGTGTATTTTATTGGTCCTAATCATAGTTTTTGCAGTGATTAACATATTTCTAAATGGTAGCCTAAGGCTATCAGATGTTTACAAGTGGTGGAAATTTTATCTATTTTTTTAAGATTTTATTTATTTATTTGACAGAGAGAGACAGTGAGAGAGAGAACACAAGCAGGGTAAGTGGGAGAGACAGAAACAGGCTTCTAACTGTCCAAGTTCAACAATATGCTTCAGCCAATTAAAAAGTGAAAAAGATTTATTTGAGGTTCCTGTGGCTTTCCAAGAGGAAATTGGTAATTAAATCAATATTTCCAAACTGGAAAAAAACTCATGGACCTCGCGTTCACACCAGACTCCTGCAGAACACAGAAGCACCAGTAGCTCTTCACATGACTCCAGGTTTCTTACATTTTCACTGCTGAATTCCACACCCCTCCCTCCCTTCCAGATCCTTCTGGCTGAGGCAGCCTGTCCTGGGCAGAAAGGTCGGGTCTCTCTGGTGAGACAAGGATTGTCCTTACTTAGTTGGTATGTCCAGTATATAACACAGTGCCTTGGACAGAGTATTTATTAAATGGAAAAATGAACGTCCCTACAGGACTCATCTGATTCTTGCAAACGAAGATAAGCTCTTTACACGTATGAACTCATTTAATTCTTAATACTGTCCTACCGTTATTGTCTAGATGAGGAAACTTACGCAGGAAATTTCAGAGCAACTGAAAAAAATCTCAAGAGTTATTTTTGATACCAAATCTTTTATATCCAATTAGCTTTCTAATCTTTTTGACATTATCACGTAAATATCTGTCATATATCTTTCCTCCTCTCATCTGCAGGGCCGCTGACTTATGTCGGACCACATAGGATACTTTTATACAAGTGTATTTCCTTAAATATCAGCGGCTATTATTTAAC
This sequence comes from Mirounga leonina, assembly GCF_011800145.1. Lineage (NCBI taxonomy): Eukaryota > Metazoa > Chordata > Mammalia > Carnivora > Phocidae > Mirounga > Mirounga leonina. The sequence continues at coordinate 28,470,284 of NW_023270807.1, read as the reverse complement.
AAAAAAGGACATTATTTTTAAAAAATACATTTTGAAAATTCACATTTATGAAAAATTAAACTCTTGTATGGGAGGGCTTCTAGGAACTCTAATACATCTATTTTGAATTCCTGAGACAAATATGAAATGTAAACTTTGGTTCAGACAATAGATTATAGTCTGGAAAATGGATTATGGATATGGAAAAAGGCTAAAATCTCAATTGTTGCCCTACTCAAAGCAATCAATCATGAGAGCCAACCTTAAATTCGTCACAGAGGAGGAGAAAATTCAAGAGTGATTAAGTAGGTAAAACCAAACAAAAAGAATCATAGATTATTGCCGGTAATAATGAAGGAGAGATACAGGCTGACTTAAGAAATGAAGTTTATGGTAAAGTTATTCATCAGTATAGGGGGCCTAGGAAGAAGAGTACATTTGGTGGGAGAAACTGCAACCTCAGTTTTGGATTTGTATTTTAATTTCTTGTGAGATATCCAAGGAGAAGATAAGGGAACGAATAGCTCCAGTGCTTAAGAGAGTAACCTAAAAAGGAGAGTCCTGTTTGGCTACGATCAGATGAGGTTATGATACCTTTGGAGTAGCCATGCTCATCCAGAAAGAAAAAGTGAGTGGGAAGTTGGGAGTCAGAGTCACTAGAAGGGACCCCAGAGGAAACATTGTGTAAGAGATACTATGCACAACAATAGAACCCAATTTCTGTTTCTTGTATTTCAATAACTAGGAAGGGTAGCAATAACCAGAAAGCCAACTTGTTTAAAATAAATTTTATGATTATTAGAATGTGGAATTTAAACTAGATTTTAATAGTTTTTCAGCATTTCCTTGTTCCTTTTAGACAGATACAAAACTCAGGACTTAATAATGCTGATGATTATATAAAATTTGAAACACTGAAACCATATTGTTGTAATTTGATGCTTTTGCGTTTTCAATATTTTATAATTTTAAGATTTTTTTTTAAAGATTTTTTTTTTATTTATTTGAGAGAGAGAGATTGAGGGAGAGCACATGAGAGGGGGGAGGGTCAGAGGGAGAAGCAGACTCCCTGCTGAGCAGGGAGCCCGATGCGGGACTCGATCCAGGGACTCCAGGATCATGACCTGAGCCGAAGGCAGTCGCTTAACCAACTGAGCCACCCAGGCGCCCATAATTTTAAGATATTGAAACTACATCACATGCTATATGATGATGGCACAGCGTCCTTCAGTCTTGGTGTTGCTACTGCATTGATTGTATCGTTTAGAAGCCCAAAAGATTGAGGGGGGAAAAAGTGTGTCTGCATCATATATAGAGTTAAATGTGGTATACTAGTTATGCATGTAAATTGTGGTCATCTTATTCTATCAGGAGCCAGCTTGAGACTCAGCTTACATGAAATATAGGCAAAAAGCCCAGCCGAAGTCATTGCTATAAGTTTTTCCACATTTATGAAAGGGAAACTGAATTCTAAAATCTTTCCATGACCCTAAATTAGATACTACACTATGCCTAAGGGAAGGAAATAAGAAACAGAATTAAACAGTGAATTTTTTTCTAAAAGAAATTCAAAGTAATTTGAAAGAGAACGAGACTGTAACAAGACAGCAGTTCTTTTGTGTATGTTTGTGTAATTTGCCTCAAATAAGTTTTTTTTTCTTAATCGGAATAAAAGTGAAATCTTCTATAAACAGAAGTAAAGTTTGCTTCAGCATTACAATAAAATGCAGCTATGGGTTCTCAGCAGGTATTTTAGTGTGTTTTTGTAGAAGCATTTTATGAGTCAGAAAGCATAGTCATGCAAATAAGATTAAAAACAAAAACTTGCCTGCCCCTGCTTATTTGGCTTTTCTACAAATTGTTTTTTTTTTTTTTTTTTTTTTTTTGTCTTTCTTCTCTCTCCCCTCCCCAAAAATGATGATGAATCTGGAAGTTGGTCAGAGTTAATCACAAATCATTATGTTCAAACATCCAGTGAAACCGAAAATTTGGTTCGTCCTCCCAAACATTCAGGTTCTGTTTTTCTAGATTTAATTTTTTTAGTGAAGTTTTAGGTTTATGACAAAATTAAGAGGGCAGTACAGAGATTGCTCAAATATACCCAGCCCTGAAAATACACAGTCTCCCTCATTATCATCACTCACCAAAATGGGACACTTGTTACCAAGGATAAGCCAACACTGACACATCATAATCCCTTTAAGTTTATAGCTTATTTTAGCGTTCATTCTTGGTGGTTTTCAGGTACAGTTTTGAGGAGTCCTTTATATTTCTACTACTTTTGTGTCAAGGCCCTGTCTTTGGTAACTTGTACTTTTCTCACAAAGTGATTTCTTCAACAAATCAATACTTATTAAACATTTTTTTAAGCAACTTCCTCTACAAGGCACTATACAGAGATGAATCAGATTCAAGAATCCTATTTCTCACCAGTGGGTATGTGATATGCACGTAAATAATCACAATGACAGAGAGTATGTCCAAAATAACCTAAAAGGAATGTGTATCAAGTGTCTTAGAAGTTTTCAGGGGAGAGAGACTGTGTCGTCTGCTTATTGGAGGAGGAGGTGGGGATATTTAAAAAGCCCCTTTTAAAGGCAAGCTACGATTTAGCTGACTTTGGAAAAATGATTAATTTAAACTCCACCAACAACAAAAGGTGTGCTGACCATTACAAATACAGCTAATACTCTAATCAAATATGGTTGTTATGCAATTCATGAAACTACTAAGAAAATCAAATGACATTCAAAACATTTAAGATTTACTGATATCTAAAATTTCCCATGACAGCCTCAATAAAAATAAAGTGTACTCTCTTCACAACCACATTATTCCATTTTTTTCAACTTCTACATCATATTACTGATGTTTTCTCTGATATTTTCATCTTAGTTTAATAATATCTGAGTGTTCTTAAATTGTAAACTAGTGTCTGAATATACAAAACATTGATCCAGTATATCCTTACCCTGCAGCCTTATAATCCTAAACAGCCAGCATCCAAGTAGCCATTGTCATTTAGCCTAGTTTAAAACCAAAGTGAAAACCCATTAATCATTCCAAGAATATGCAAAATATGCATATAATTGACTGAAACGTTATGCAATCTACTTATCTCAGAAAGCAAACCCACTTAACCGAAGAGCCTGAGTCACCACAGATCCACTGAGCACTTGTTTAAAAATGAGCCTGAGATCTTCAAAGGCAAGAGGCCAAAGGAGATGTTTTTTTCACATGGAAATACTTATCTGAAGTACAAAAGCACTTGACTTATTCTGGAACATTAAAATACAAAATGGCAAGATGAAGAAGACTGTAACTGTAACCCAGTCAAAAACTTGTTCAGTTTTTCTTAACTTTGTTATGATAATACGAACAATTGGGACTAATTTAAATAGAATTGAAATAATGATAGTTGTTACAGTTTTGCACAAAAACTAGCTTTGTGTCCAGAAAGTAAAAACAGAAAAGAATATCTTAAAGAATTTTTATAATTATATATAATATATATACTTGATATATATAATATGTATATTTGATACATATATAAATATATATATTTGAATATTTACTTATTTGATCATAGGTTGCTTGAAGCAACTTTCTTTGTAGTGACTTAGAAGCACGCTAGGATTGATGAGTACTAATGGCAATTTTTTGTGTGCTCTGAACATAGATCTTTTATGTGGAGGCTGCTTTTAGGCAAACAGGCTTGAGCAATGGAAGGCATAGGGCCCAAAGTGACCCCAATGCCCAGCTGAATAAAGACAGTCCCATCAGGTGACACCCCTTCAAAATATCCGTAGGTCCTAACTGACTAGTGGGCTACCTGCAACTTGGCACAGTTACCAAAAAATGGGAGAATTCCATATGTCATCATACCTCCTCACCTTCCCTCTTTAAAAACAGCCCCCAGCCTCCACCCTCTGTCCTTGCAGACAGCTTCTCCTCTGCCCTCCTGCCTGTCCTCTGATCCCCTGAAGTGTATTAAATAAACTTCTTTTTTTTTTTTTTGATTTGGTATATCAGTTTATTTGCTTTGCTGCTGATTAATGTCTTTAGTCACTGAGACTTCTAAAGAGATACATATTACAATAATCTGGAAATATCCTCATTCAACTTGTGGCCTCACTGAGAACTTCAGCAGTAAGTAACCGTATACCATGACTCCTCAAAAGACATGAATTTTCAGTGATATTGTAAAAATCACAAAGATGTTTTGCTCCCCTCTTATTATGTAGAATAAATACTCTAGGAGGACAAATTATATTCTTTCTTTAACTTTCACATAGGACTAATGATAATGATATATTTGAACATTCAATATATTCAAGTGATTAACTTTTATACTAGAACAGAAGGCTCTGTTGAATAGATGCTGTTGAAGGCCAAAAAAAAAAAGACAACTATTTCAAATGTGCTCCTTACAATTGTGTCTACTTCAGCCAGCTAATGGCTACAGTTGAAACTGTAATGCTTATTTTTTAAATTTTTTAAATTTAATTTTATTGTTATGTTAATCACCATACATTACATCATTAGTTTTTGATGTAGTGTTCCATGATTCATTGTTTGCATATAACACCCAGTGCTCCATGCAGAACGTGCCCTCTTTAATACACATCACCAGGCTAACCCATCCCCCCACCCCTCTCCCCTCTAGAACCCTGAGTTTCTCAGAGTCCATAGACTCTCATGGTTCGTCTCCCCCTCCGATTCCCGCCCTTCATTTTTCCCTTCCTGCTATCTTCTTCTTTTTTTTAACATATAATGTATTATTTGTTTCACAGGTACAGGTCTGTGATTCAACATTCTTACACAATTCACAGCGCTCAACTTCTATCTTCTTTATTCTGCCTGAGGTGAATTCTTTCATCTCCTGTACCATTGGCTTCCACCTGATGCCCCACATTTGGGGGCCCCCATCTGATCAAGAGACACCTCATTTAGACACCACATTGTATTTCATAAATAATTTTAAGTTGCATTCATAATTTATCTACTCAATACAATTCTATACCTTGACAATAAAAATATGTTAATTTTTCTTCGGAAATGTGGACACACAATATTAGTCCATTAATATAACAGACTAAACAAATAAAACAATTTGGTGTTGGTGAGGGATTACATAGGATGAAAGTAGAAGTAAAGGGAATGCTATAAACTAGATCTAAAACACCCAAGGATCATTTCAGTTAAACTGGACCTAGACTGTCTGAATGCAGATTTTTTTTTTTTTTTTTTGCAAGAGGAGGAAGGCTATGTAAGAATTTGGCAGAAATATATATTTTTTTGTTGTTATGAGTAATAGTCTCTCAAAAGTACTATTAACACTTTATAGTTTCCATCTGCTGACCATTCAAATGCCATAAAAGCAACATAATTTAGATAGAGCTTTGAGTAGCTTGAATTCATTTTTGCAACAGAGTGAAAAATAAGATTGTTTAATATTTACTGGAAATCAACTTTATGCTGTAGACACAAAATTAAAACTATTACCACTGTGAAACTCACAGTCTAGTGGGAGAGATGACACACTCATATTCACATAATTGTAGGAGACCTTTGATATTCTTCAGGCAAAGTCTCTAGACTGTTTTTACAAAGTCTTTAATAGAGACGTGCTGGTTTCAAAACTTCTCCCAACACATCTGAAATAAGAAATGTCTTTTCTATATATGGCTCCGTGCTTGTGTTCAAAATGTGGTCCAGCCTTTCCTGGGCTTCCCTGAATTTTCAGGGACTCTGCAAGGTGAAAACTATTTTTGTAATAATACTAATACAGCATCATCTGCCTGTTTCACTTGCATTCCTTCATGAATATATAGTGAATTTTCTAGAGACTATATCACTACCAATTGAATGCAGAAGCAGATAAGAATCTAGCCATCTTCTATTAAGACAGACATTACAGAGATTTGCAAACTTGTAAAATAAAGCCACTCTTTTCATAATTTATTGGGTTAGAAAATATAGTTATATTTTATATATGCTGACTAATAAATATCTAAACATATAGATAAATCTAAATGATTATATAAAACAATCATAATATCTGATTGTGATTAAAAAAATTAAAATCCTAGACCAAAATAAAATAAAAGGGGAAAAATAATTTGTGAAGGATTATTATGTCTACCGGCTTACTTTTTAGGATGAGTGTAAAAGTGTATTTAACTTTATTAAAAATTTTTTTAATTAATTTATTTAATTTAGAGAGAGAGAGCAAGTGGAGGGAGGGGCAGAAGGAGAGGGAGAATCCTTGAGCAGATTCCCCACTGAATGGGGAGCATGATGCGGAGCTGGATCCAAGGACCCTAAGATCATGACCTGAGCTGAAATCTAAGTCAGCCGTTTAACCGAATGAGCCACCCAGAGACCCCTGCTGGTTAAATTTAGACTTCGTTTTTTTATGAATGTTAAATTCTATGGGTAATGTCTAATTGTATGATTCCCAGCTTATTAAGAAAATGGAATGGAGGAAAAGAACATAATCCATATAGTAGCAAAATAAATAAACAAACAGTGAAGAAAAAAATTAAGGCTGTATAAAAAAAGAAAGACAACTGTATGATGCATGAATAATGAAAAGACAAGAAAGAGAATGTGAGAAAATGTTTACAAATCACATATTTAATAAACATCTGGTGACCAGGATATATAAAGAACGTTTAAATTCAATAACAAAAAAACAATCTAATTTTTATATGGAAAAAGACATTTTCCCAAAGAAGATAAGCATAGAAATTATTCTCAACACCATTGGTCCTTAGGGACATGTAAATCAAAACCTGCAGGGACCCACACTCACTAGGATGACTATGATAAAAAAGAAATAACAAATAATAAGAACTGGCAAGGATGTGGAAAAATCTGTACCTCTTACATTGCAGGTGGGAGTAAAAAATGATTCAGCTACTCAGGAAAATATTGGTGGTTCCTCAAAAAGTTAAACATAGAATAACCTTCTGAACCAGTAATTCCAGCCTTATATATATAACTGATCTAATTGAAAACAGATTTTTAAACAAACATGTGTGCATATATATTCCTAACAGCACCAATGACAATAGTCAAAATGTTATGCCCCTAATGTAAATGAATGGAGAAACAGATTGTGGTGTATACATAAAATGGAATATTATTTAATCTTAAAAAGGAGTGAAGTACTGATACATATTATGACATGGATGAACCTTGAAAACATTATACTGAATGAAAGAAGCTAGACATAAAAGGTCACATGTTTAATGACTCTATTTATATGCAGTATTCAAAATTGGTAAAGCCATAGACAAACAATGCAGATTATATGCCAGAGACCAGGGACAGAAAGAAATAAGAGACAGCTGTTTCAGGTGTGTTGGGTTTACTTTCTGGGTGATGAAAATATTTTCTAGATAGATAGATAGATAGATCTCTATCTAGGTAGATAGAAATGGTGGTTGTACAACACAGTGATTGTACTATGACTAGGTTGCTCACTTTAAAATGATTAATTTTACATTGTCAATTTCACCTTAAATTAAAAAATGTTTTTTAAAAACAGCAAAAACAAAACCAGTTGTTTCAGCTGCAAAACTGTTCAGGAATGAATATTTTCCAGGCCATAATTCCATGGGCAATTTTATTTCTTGGGAGGTGGTTAGAAATGCCAGATCCCAGGCACCTCTATAGTTCAACAGAAAGAGTCTGAATTTTAAGAATGCTGCCAGATGCATCAATTGCTTAAAAGGATAAAACTTATTCCTTGCCAAACTGAGAGCATTGTTGTTGTTCCTTTCTCCTTCTCCTCCCTCTCCCTCACACCTTTCCCTTTCCCTTCTTCCCCCTCCCCGTTGTTATTGTTGTTGTTATTTTTCTTCTTCTTCTTCATCTCCTTCTCTTTTCAATCTGTTCTTATTCCAAGGGGCTTCTCCAGAAAAGTACCAATTTTTGCCTCTTATTAATTAGTGAATATTTAGATTAACAATTATTATTTGGGGGTACTCAGAATAAGGGAAATAACAGGTGGAAAAAGATGAATATGTTAAGCAATTAAGTAATTCTATTACTTTATGTCTTTATGACCACAATAATGTAAGCTTCACAAAGTTAGGGATTGTTTAAAATATTTTTATTTTTCACAGAAAAATCTCTAGGTCTTAGAACAGTGCCTGGGCAATGTACTAAACAGGCATTGGCTGAATATGTGAATGAAGGGTGCAAAACAAACCAATTTCATACAGGAACTAATTCCTCATCACTATTGTCAATCTTCTTCAAGCATATATCCAAACAGTATACCTAAAGAAGTCCAGATAGAGAACTAGATAGATATAGCTATGCATATCTTCTGCTTTCACTGTCAGACCTTTGCACTGAATTAGAATACATATGTAGATGTCTGGTAAAAGGCAAGTGGAAAGGATAAAATATATATATCTGAGATTTGGCTTGGGGCATCACAGGCATTGGTCAAGATCAATTTGGAATATCAAGGAAGGAGACAAAGCCATCTGATAAGATGTGAACACAAACTATTAAGACAACCGGTCAAAGGTATCAGCAACGATATACTTTAGTATTTCTCTTCCAACATGTTTTCTTCCATCCTCACCTCCTATAGGTGCTTTGTTTATATATAGGCAGGGAAGTAATATCTGTGGAACATGACTGAGTAAGTTTGCCCTATGAAAGCTTTAGAAATCTTTCCTTTCAAAGAATGGCTTAAGTCTGAACACTGATTCACTTGCAGAGTGGGGTAATCATGTACCAATGAAATAAACTAAGATTCTCCCATGCATATGTTGCTATGCTTTTGGTTGTTCATCAGTATACTAAGGGCTATTAGTATAGGGAAATAGGTTTTGGAAGTCTTAAAATATTCCAGACAATATGCCTGAAGAAAGGAAATGATCAACTGATGTCCTACCTATTCCTCATTGGACATAATTTTGTGCCATGCTACCTCATGATGCCCAGGTGTGCCTGGAGATTCTTTGGTCTTCAATTATGTGGCCATTTCTTTTGAATTTAGTTGTATCTTGGAATGGGGCACACTATCAATTGAGATGAAATATGGTCACTTCAGTTCAAAGAATGCCCAGGGTCCCTAAATTTGATACCTGATTCCAAGAGGATATTTCCTTCAGCTAATGATGATAGGTCTAAAGGCTTTAGAGTGATTTTTCCAGCAAAATGATGTAAAAGTAAAATCTTTTTAATTTACCAGTTGGTTTCTTTGTCAAATATACAAATACAGTCACTTCACTCAATCATTAAGAGCCACTCAAAACTTTGAATTTATTCTATAAAGATAAAATAGCCACATATTTGAGATTTTTAAACAATAAACATCTGGGGAGTGTCTTCGCAAATGTTCATTTCTAAGTTATTCAGGTAATATCCTCTACTACGTAAGTACAAGGCAAACACAAAAGTTATATATTTCCGGTAGCTTTAGTAACAGGTATTCAGAGAAAAAAGAGATATTAACATTATAGAATCAAAGAGGTCTAGACAATTATGTGATATGAAATGCATATAATTCTATAGATCGTGAGTGTATAAAGAACACAAAAATGTTAAGATGATCTCAACAAGGTCTTTGGTATTTAAAATGGAATTTTGACAGTGAACTACATATAGGTAATAAATTCCTAATTATAAATAAATTGTTTCTTTCTTTATAAGAGCTAACTGAAAGCAGAATCATTTGAAACTGAATAATTGGATATAGTGAAGGGGGGTGCAGATATGTAATATTAACTTCAGAACATGTAACTTTCCCTGTACTACAGAAAGTGGAAAGAACTGGCCAGCCTGGGGCATTGAGAACACCTTGGAGCTTGAGAAAGCTATCAGGAATCCAGTGATAGCTGAATCCTGGGGACAACTCATGTCTTTATTTCTTACCTGCTATGTGAGTTTGGCTTCCTTTTCAAATGTGAACATCACATTTCTCTAAAAAAAAATAATATTTAATATAGGAAGATTGCACCCTACAGAGAAAATAGAACCCAGTGACTATTATTTAATAAAGAATAGATAGGTCCATAATCACATTAAAAAAAAAAAAATCCACCACCACTACCACCACCAACAACAAAAAAAAAACACTGAGAAATGAATATTTCCTCCTTAATTTTGGTGCCAAAACTCATTTGACAGTAAATCTGACCTCAAGTAATATATAGTTATTTATCCCACTTATTGTGAATTTTCATGCATTTTACTTCAGAATATTAATGTGTTTGATAAGAGGTACTCCCTAGACTCTGAGTGGTTTTGCATATTATATTATAATGACTTTATCATGGATTATAATCGTGGAATGATATTAGGAATATTTCTCCACTCTTTCTGAGAAAATGCACATTAAGTTAAACAAAGAGGAAAACATTTTCCATATATACATTGCTTATAAAAATTGAACTGGTCATATATGAGTTAGGTTAGCTGACTCTTAAATTACTAAATATCCTATGTTATCTAATCATAGTTTGTGGGGTTTTACTTATTATTAATATCTTACAAAGCTGTGCCCTTCCTATTGACAAAACCTCCCTGATGAAAGAATACCTTTTTTTACTTTTCTATTTCCATAACACCAGCTTTGCCAATGATAGGCTCATTATTTTCTGAAGTCTGTTTTCCTACTAGAACTTCTGTCTCCTTGCCTTGTCTCTCCTACAAACTTCAGGATTTGAATTCCACCTTAGAAACCTACTCTCATGACTGAGAAACTCCCTACTATGAATTTCCCAGAATACAGTGCTCTAGCCTGTAACCCTCATCTGATCCTTGTTCTTTTTCTCATCTCACATTGCAATTATCAGGAATAGATTCCAGACCTCAGTCTCTCATAGACTGGCCCACTTCACTGTTCACATTTATTTTTGTTGTTAACTTTACCTCTCCATCCAAATACATTTGTGAGCATTAGGGACTTTTGTAAATATTGGGATTTTAATGATCTTACTAAAAACAGACACCTAAACAATTTGAAGTTTTTATACTTCTCCACCATTTATAAAATCAACGGTTCAATTATTTAAGTTCAGATAAGCAGTTGCTTTTGCTGTGATGTTTCCTCTTTAGTTATCCAATGATCAATGCTAATAAGCACTGCTTACTCTAAATCATTAGCTCCAATATAAATGAACTGTAGTTGTAGAAAACAACTTTAAAACACTGTAACTCAGCAATGAAAACAATGAGTTATTTATTTTTAAAGCACAGAAGTGTCTGATGTAATATATATTGCAGAGTCATTATTTGCTAATTCCCCTTGAAATTATTAAGCAATTCTTTTGTATTTGCTTGATAATGGTAGAGATATTGCACCATTAAATTTAGCTTTCATAAGACTGTGGAAGATATTTAATGAGATAGTGCTCATACTTATTTTCTCATATACACCAAAAATACATTTATTTTAATCCCTTAGCACACTACTAAGAAATGAGAAATACTATCTCTGTGATCTATTAAATATTGTACATTTTGTTCCATGGAATCATTTTTTATCTGATCTTCATTTTGCATTGAGTAGAACTACTTCAGTTAGGGTTGCCAAATTTAGCCAAAACAAAAAAGAAAACAAAAACAGAAAAAACAGACACAAATTTGAAATTTAGGTAGATACATATTTTTTAGGATAAATATCTCACATGCAGTGTATTGAGCATACTAATATTAAAAAAAACTATCCATTATTCATCTAAATTTCAAATTCAGTGGGATGACCTGTGTGTTTTCTGGTAATCCTAGGAGATTATTTTTTAAATAATTCTGTGTTAGTAGATTATTTTTTTAAATGATACCAATGATGAAAAAATGGACGAAGTAAGATATTATAATAATTTTGACAGAAAAACAATTTTAGGTATAAAACTAGGCAGAATCATGTTCTCAAGGACATGGGCAAGCAATCTCACAAAAATGGTTCTTCCATTACGTATGGTGAAAACATTGATATTAATTGCAGTGATTTTAAAAAGTTTTTTTCCAAGTAAAAGGCACACTTAGGCAAATGTATAAATCACAAACGTGTAACTCAATAAGTAGTCTAAAATAACCATGCTCATGTGAATAACCATGTAGGTCAAGATTTAGAGCATAAATAATATCCTGTGTGTCCCTTTCCACTCACTGTCTTTTGATCCCTATTGAAAGGTGAGCATTAACTAATTTTAACACCATAGATTAGCTAGGCTGTCTTATACTTTATTCAAATAGATTGATTTGTTTACTTTAGTGTCTATTCTCCTACATTCAACACTATGTTTCTGATATTTATCTAAATCAGTATAACAATATATTCATACAGCAATAATGAATTTCATTATCATATATTATTCCATGTATGAGTGCAATATGATTTATCTGTTTGACTCTAGATTAGATTAGATTAGATTAGATACAAAGAATAATGAACAATGGTGTTCTGAACATACTCATAGATGTCTTTCAGTGAATATGATACATTTCTGATATATATTTATATGTATAGATACACACATATTTATGCATACATATATGGCATATATATTTATTTTCTATGCCATATGGTATGTGTATATTCACCTTTAGTAAATCTAAGTAAATGCAAGTGTACTTACTCAACTTCAGTGGATCCTATCAAACAGTAGACAGAAGTGGATTACATCAATTTATACTCTCAACTCAAATCTATGAGAGTTACTCGGCCCACATCATCATTAATACTTGATATTGTCAGACTGTCTGACTTTAGCCATTGCAAGATGTGGGTTCTGGTAATGCACTTTAATTTGTGTTTTTCAGGCTGCTAATGAGGTTGACCAGCTTTTCATGAGCATATTGGCCATTTGAACATTTTTGTTGGTTCAAAATCCTTATTTGTTATACTAATAGTTCTGCCACATAATTATGGTAAGACACACACACATCAGATACATTTTATACTCTATTGTTTTCTTTATTGCTTTGGCTTTTGATTTGTCCTTTGACAATCCCAAATTCTTAAATAAATATGGTTCAATTTATCTTTTTCTTTATGGTAAAATCTTTTGGTGTATTCTTCCTTAAATAATCTACCTCAACCCAAGATCAATAGGCTATACTTCTATATTACATTCTAGAAAGTTATTTATTGCTTTGTGTTTTCCATATGAATCTAGACTACACATTAAATTGAGTTTTCTGTAGAGTGTGAAGTATGTAATAAGACTTATTTGTATTTTCCTTATGGACACCATCAAAAAATTGGCCTAATATATAACCCTACTTCTGTTCTCTTTATTTTGCTTTATAGTCCATCTCTCTTGAAACCAATACTACAGTCTTAGTTACATTATCTTTATAAGAAGTCTTGATATTTTTAGCTCATTTTTCCCTCCACTTATTTATTACCTACTCTCATTAAAAAATAAAATAAAATAAAAACTTATGGAATGCAGCTAAAATAATAAAGAAAAATTTATAGATATAAATGACTATGTTAAAACAGAAAAAGGGACACTTGGGTGGCTCAGTCCATTAAGCTTCTATCTTTGGCTCAGGTCATGATCAGCAAGTTTTCAGGATACAATGTCAAGATTAAAACAAAAAAATTATATATCACCAATGAACATGCTGAAAACAAAATTAAGAAGACAATTCAATTTATAAGAATATAAAAATAAATAAATACTAAAAATTAACAAAGTACAAGATGTATACTCAAAAATAAAAAAAATGAAAAAATTGAATAAAAATTACAGTGAATGGAATGTCATTGCTTGCTGTATTGAATCAGAAAGGGAAGCAAAGTAAAAGTGGAAGAAAAATTTAGGACATAAATAAACTGATATTTTGCTGAGAAGGAAAATCTTCAGTTTCATTAGGGCACAAATAAAGATTAGAAATTGAAGAATAGGGGTGAGAACATATAGCATGGTAAAACTAAACAGCTTTCTAGATTCTCCACAATGTATATTAGGTTGTTGAAGTATTTTGGTCCCTAAAAGATTAAAAAATATGTATTGAAATGTAACTATAAAAAAAACCATACCAGAATTCAAGTATTAGTGATTACAGAGATAGCTACTAACATTTATGGAATATCAACACCATTGTTGTTTGTCATAAAGGGAAATGATTGCATGTATGTTTCCCTAGGGAAAGGTCACTGGGGCAAAGGAAATTATATCTCATACACACAAGTCATGATGTTTGTACAACTGTTCTTTTCAGATAGCAGTTTTCACAAATACTCCAAAGGTTTATGTAACAAATTAATATTTTTCCCTGTGTGTTGAAATGAAGTTTGTGTAAAGGATGCAACTGTAACATTGAGGTCAATATTGTTTACTTCAATATTTCAAACATTTCAAAGCTGAGACTTAGGGTTTTCAATGAACTAAAAACATTCTATCTGAAAGAGAAATCGTGTGAAAGGTAGTTGAGTTCTTTTAATCTTCTGTTCTCTGCCAGGAAGGAATTGCCAAACTTCCATGTACATGTTGATTGGAGACTCTCCTAGTTATCTGGAGCTTGAAAAGTTCTGGTTATGAATTCTAAGCAAGTTAAAAGCACCACTGGGGATTGCTCTTAATCTGTCTGTACGAAGGCACAGTTGGAATAAAATGATCTGCTGACAGTTGAGATAAAAATTCTAACTACAGAAGTAAGAAATTCAAGCAAGAAGCAACATAAGACCTCTGGTATTTCCAAGTCTCAAAGAAATAGTAGAAGAAGCCAGTTCAAAGCTGAATGAGACAAAACTATGCTTCTACTCTTAATATGTTTGTTATTTTGTAATACCAAATAGAGAGTGACATTTCCAAAGGGGGGAAAAAGAGAGAAATAGAGAAAGACAGAAAACAGCTCTTCAAAATACTTGACTGTTAGAAAGTCAAGAAAACTGCAGGGGCGGGAGATGGTTAATTGAAAAGAGGAAGTGAAGTGAAGATGCAACCTATCTTAGCTTCAACAACCAAATCGACTTTGGAATGCCAGTCTCACAATAAGATTATACATAACCCTGCACTGAATAAGCCCATGGTAAAGGTTTATAACACTGAAATAAATGTCTCTACTCCAGAATCATGTTATATTGACTGGCAAACTGTTCAACGCAGAAGAAAAATCACTCTAATGAAGAAAGAAAGAAACACACAAGAGATAACTAGTGGATTATTCTATGTTAACATGGAGAAAGTATTTTAAAGATTTATCCAATATATAGGCTGTTTACCTAAATGCTCTGGATTTAGCTCTGCCAGTGTAGCCCCTTAGCTTTGCTGGCTACTGAAACACAGTAAATATCTAGGAGAAGGACCAACAGCAGCATAAAATAATAAACACAAAGATAAAAGAGGAAATTAAAACGATATTCTTCTGGACACTGAAAAGTGCAAAGATGTGGGCTAGCTAGCCTAGCATGCTCTAGAAAGCTGAATTCAAAGGAGAGGTGAAAAGTAAAAATAACATGCCAATTTTCTAAACAGATAATCCAAAATGGCCAGCAATTGGTGTGTTCATCGACCATTGGAAGAGAGCAGTAATTTTCTATCCTTGTCACATCATGATAGAGTACATCGCTCATAGAACACAATGGAATCTTACTCTCAAAAAAAGAAAATCAGAGAGTTTATTGTTTAGTTACAATCCCAGGTACAACTGGATGTGAGTATTCTGCAGGAGATTAATTTTTTAAAAATCCATAGACACACAGACACAAACATATACATATTTCATAATATATACAAGGATTAAGGGGTCTCTCTATTACTTGGTTCACCAAATGAAGGCAATCAAGGTTCTATATGTATACTGTATATATACAATGTACCGTAAGAAGAATATTGGGATTTTTACCTCTATGGAATCTAAATATTTCAAGAGAAAAAAGACAGTATTTAGACTTCAGGAAAATGGATCTCTTCAATGGTAAATTCTATCTATGGGCAAAGAGCTCCCATTCAACCTTTATTGTCTTAGTCTTAATGATGTAGAGAAACTTCGGAATCACCAGATATCCAATAAATGCCTTCAATTTAAAAGATTAAAACCGGGGCGCCTGGGTGGCTCAGATGGTTAAGCGTCTGCCTTCAGCTCAGGTCATGATCCCAGGGTCCTGGGATCGAGCCCCACATCCGGCTCCTGGCTCAGCCGGGAGTCTGCTTCTCCCTCTCCCTCTGCCTCTCCCACTGCTCATGCTCTCTCTCTCTCTGTATCTCTGTGTCTCAAATGAATAAATAAAATCTTTAAAAAAAATAAAAAAAATAAAAGATTAAAACCAAACAACCATCAAAAATCTATAGGAAATAAAGCACAGAGATAAAAGTCTTAAACAAAATTGTCCTTTGATATAAAAAGAGATATATTACATTTATGTAACAGAAACAGGGTATTTTAAGTTTGGAATATTCATGGTAATGAAAAGAGTTCTTGGGCCTTAAAAATCTAATAGCAGGAATTAAAATCTTCCAATGTGGAGTAAAAACAAGAAGAAACAATTTCTGCTTCCATGAAGATGGAGTGGACATACATTTCTCTATTTCTCCAAGTGAATACAACTAAAGCTTGGGACATTATATATACTAAAAATAAAACAGAACAGAAAAAACAGCTCTGAAAGGTGGAGAAAAGGCAGACCAACTAATGACCTTGGGACCTGAAAAATGACATGGTGCTGAGTTCCCTAGATTTTCTTTTTTGTCTCCTATATCCCAAGGTTAATGTTGAAGAAATCATAAACGTGGATATTCTAATGGGTGCAGATAAATAAAGCCTGCTCTTCCTAGCCGAAAGACCAAGAAAAAGGAGCCTAATGAGACAATAAACTTGTAGACAATTACTGCTCTGCTTCAACCAAATGCCACAGAAGACCTATGCCCCACTCCCATTCATGTTAGCAAAGTCCAAGTCAGGAACCTAATTTCACCCTTAACAAACTGTAAAAGGTGCTCTAACCTCCCAATTAGGGAAGATCAAGAAGGGATCCAGAACTTCCATCTCGACAGGGCAATGATGAGCAACCCACTCCTAAAGATGGGGCCAGTGGAAACATGTGGGGAGCATACTTCTATCCCCATATTGCAATTATCAGAGGACAGTCTCAAAGAAGGCATAGCAGAGAATCAGTATTATAACCCCATCTCTGTGGGAAGTAGTAAGGAGGCACTCCTATTCATCTCAGATGGGAGTTATCAGTGGAAACCCAGGAGGGACCTGAAATCCCCACCCCCCATAAGTCCACCCTCCCATCTGTCAAAGAGGTCTAGTGGATAACCTAGATTTGTTCCCCTATCTCATGTAATGAGGTGACACCCTCCCTTTCTCTACAGATGTGGTCTTAGAAACAACTAGTTAAAGCAAAAGGTTTAAGTAAGACCCAGAATCTCATAAAATAATACATAAAATATCGAAGTTTCAATAAAAGTCATACATCATACCAAGAACTAGAAAGATCCCAAAGTTAACTAAAAAAATGACAGTGAGTGCTAATACCAAGAGGACAGAAATATTAGAAATATCCAATAAATATTTTAAACACTTACCATGAAATTGCTTCAAATGACAATTACAAAGTCTTGAGACAAATGAAAAAGTATAAAAGCTTGGCAAATAAATAAAAAGCTTTGACAAAGAAGCTAAAAAATAAAGAAGAACCAAATGGAAATATTTAGAATGAAAAAGTAAAATAGCTACATTAAAAAAATTCAATGAAGGGTTTCAACAACAGAATAGAGAGGAGAAAGGAAATAGTGAGCTGGAAGAGAGAAAAATAGAAAAGAATTCACTGCTAGCCCCTCCAAAAGGAGAGCCTGAATGACATGTGGTACTGTACCAAAAGATTGAAAATTCATACCATTTAGTTCTGGAAGGCGAAGGGAGAGAGGGTAGGGCTGGAAAACTTTTTTTTTTTAATTTATTTATTTTTAAGATTTTATTTTTATTTGAGAAAGAGAGAGAGACAGAGACAGAGAAAGCATGCCCACAAGCAGGGGTGGGGTGGGGAGGGGCAGAGGGAAAGGAGGAAGCAGACTCCCCCTGAGCAGGGAACCAGATGTGGGACTGGATTCCTGGACCCTGAGATCATGACTTGAGCAGAAGGCAGATGTTTAACCAACCGAGCCACCCAGGGGTCCATGAAAAACATATAAATATATAATTCAACTTGACAGAACTTGACAGAAAATCAGCAAGGATTTAGAATACTCCTTAAACCAACATGATCTAACCAACATTTATAGAACACTCCACTCAACAATGATAGAATATACATTCTCTTCAAGTTCCCATGGAACATATAATAGATAGACCATGTTCCAGACTATAGTCCTTAACAAACTCAAAATAATTGAAGCAATACAGAATATTTTCTCTGTTCACAATAGTGCAAACTAGAAATCAATAAGCAAGACATTTTAAAACACTTAGAAACTAAACAACACAGTTCTAAATAATACATGGGTCAAGGAGGAGTTTCAAGGAAAGTAAAGCAATCCTTTGAACAGAATGAAAATAGAGTACAATATATCAGAACATTGTGAAGAGGGAAGATTATAATAATAAATACATACATTAGAAAAGAGGAAAAGTGTCATATCAATAATCTAAGCTCCTACTTCAAGAACCAAAAAAAGAACAAAATTAGTCCAAAGTTCAAACATAATTTTTGTTTGTTTAAGAAACATACCATGTTTATGGATTGGAAGACTTAATAAACATGTTATTTCTCCCCAAATTGATGTAAAGATTTAATGCAATTCTTATTAAATCCCAGCAAGATATTTTTTTGTGTGTGTGTGTATATATATATGTATGTATATATATACACACATACATATATATATATACATATATATATATAGAATAGAATAAGATTATTCTAAAATATACATGGAAAGGCAAAGGAACTTGAATAGTTAAAACAATCGGGAAAAGAAGAATAAAGTGGGAAAAATAAGTCCACCTGATATCATATATCATAACTTATATAGCTCAGCAATAAAGACCCTATGGTATTTGTTGAGTGACACTATGGAACAGATAGAGAACAGAGAAGTAGACTCATATAAACATGCACAGCTAATACTGACAAAGATGGACAAACAATTCAATGGGGGAATGCTTTCCTTTTCAACTAATAATGCTGAGACAAGTGGAGATTCATAGGCAAACATGAAATTTGACTTAAATCTAACACCTAATACAAAATAATACAAAATAATAATTTCTCTATTCAAAAGTATGCTCTAACTACTTCTGGCTGATGACAAACAGGAAGATGTGCTTATGGAAGTAGATTTACCATAAGGTTAATAACATTTAAATGCTAGTACCCCTAACTTGTGTGAAATCTTACTAATGTGTTCGTATATGCATATATTTTTTAATAAAGTTCAAGAGAGTGAAATATTTTAATTGCAATGTGTGGAGAATATTGTTTCTTTCCTTTTTGATTTCCATTGATCTTATTTTCCCTCCTGTTTCGTAGTGCTAGAACGACCATGGACATTTTCAGGATCTGACTAAGGAGAGGTTGAGTTAGCAACACATTTAGTTCGGAGATAATGGGATATATTTCTATGATTCTCTAAGTTTCTGTGTATTGTAAAGTCATGGATAGCTATTTAGGTACAGGGATGGCTTCCAGAAATATTCCTGTTATCCATTTCAGCTATAATGCTCCAAGGATATAAACCAGAGTGATATGATAGGTGTCATATGGAAGGCAGCACTGGAAGAATGTGTATAATGGTGTACTTTTATTTTTTATAAGAAGTAAGTTTATTTTAAAATTTTTTATTGTTTTTAAAGATTTTATTTATTTATTTGAGAGAGAAAGAAAGAGAGAGCACGAACAGGGGGAGGGGCAGAGAGAGAGGTAGAAGCTGGCTCCTCCTGAGTTGCGAGCCCAGTGTAGGGCTTGATCCCAGGATCCCCGGATCATGACCTGAGCCGAAGGCAGACACTTAACCAGTTTAAATTATTTTAAACTACATGGCAAAAAATTCTTCCAAATCCTATATCTCATGCATGAAAAATTTGATAAAATTTTTCTTTAATTTTGTAATAATACTAAAATTTACATAACATTGTTAATAACACATTATGATGCTAAAATAAATATTTCTAAATTATAATAATTTAAAAATAAACAAATTTTAATAACATTAAAAACCCATTATAAGCAAATGACTGAACTGCCTTACTAACCCTCTATAGAAAATATTAATTTCTATTTGTTTTTATATGAGAGAGAAATTGATAGACTAGAGGCAAAATCATGTAGAAAAAATTTATGTTTTTAGGCAGTTAAATAAAACATCATATTTTCTAAATTTTGTAATATTTATGGCATTCTTCAGTTTTTTGTGTTTTTTTTTAAGATTTTATTTATTTATTTGACAGAGAGAGAGAGAGAGATCACAAGTAGGCAGACAGGCAGGCAGAGGGAGAGGGAGAAGCAGGCTCCCTGCTGAGCACAGAGCCCGCTGTGGGGCTCGATCCCAGGACCCTGGGATCATGACCTGAGCCAAAGGCAGATGCTTAACCATCTGAGCCACCCAGGTGTCCCTCCAGTTTTTAAGTTAAACAAGTTATGATATATTTACTTGTTTCAAAGAAATGCACTTTATTTATTTTGTAAAAGTGGCCATTCCTTCAAATGCATGAATTTCAGGAACCACAAAGGGACCTTGGAAGCTGAGAGGGGCAGAGACAGAAGAAGGATACATTTTCATTCTCCACAATAAGAAATCAATTGATAGGGACAATCTTTAAAAAATATAAGCATGTCATTAAGAAATATGAGGGCTAATACTATAAATAGTAAGAATGATTAAAGTATATTTAAAAATTATCCATTCTCTAGTGCACTTGAGTGGTGCATTTGGCTGAGCTGCTGACTCCTGGTTTTGGCTCAGGTCCTAATCTCAGGATAATGAGATTGAGCTCCCCACCTGGCTCCATCCTCAGCACAGAGTCTGCTTAGGATTCTCTCCCTCTACCCCTCTCCTTCCCCATTCTCTTTCACTCTCTCTCTCCAAAGTAAATAAGTAAATCTTTTTTTTTTTTTTTTAAGATTTTATTTATTTGACAGAGAGAGACACAGCGAGAGAGGGAACACAAGCAGGGGGAGTGGGAGAGGGAGAAGCAGGCTTCCTGCGGAGCAGGGAGCCCGATGCGGGGCTCGATCCCAGGACCCTGGGACCATGACCTGAGCCGAAGGCAGACGCTTAACGACTGAGCCACCCAGGCGCCCCGTAAATAAGTAAATCTTAAAATATATATTATATATATATATATTATATATATATATAATATATATATATATACCTATTCTTACTTGACTACCTCAAAAACAATTATTTGCCTGAAAAAAATTGATAATTAAAAATAAATTTAAAAGTAGTATCAAAATTTTAAAAAGGAAAGACGTCTGAGTGGTCTAAGAGCAGAACTTAAGTTAATATTTCAGGCAACAAAAGCCACTTCTGAGTCATTAAGATATCAAATCCTTTGTAAATGGTTACAAGGACCTATAAGAACAGAGGCTTGTATTTAATATTCATGATATAAGAATAACACAGTGATGAATATAATAGGTACATTATTATTCAAATTTACTTATAAAATTCTACCACATACCTTTTTAAAAAATGACTCTTAACTTGGACTCAATTATTAAAGTCCAGTAAAGGGTTTGTGTGTATGAACTTGATTGGTCCTATGCAGTTTACATTGCCTTTGATGACATTCTGAGATCGTTTAACTTGTACCATGCATTTGAATTGTGGCAAAAAAGAGTAACAACAAACCTCACAATACATAAGAGAGGTATGCTAGTAACAATATGGTGTCTTCATGTAACTCCTGGACTTTGTCAGCAGCTTATCAAACATCTAACCATAGCATAAAACCAACATAGCAACAAATTGGCACATGGGATATTTTCTATGTCATTCTGAACTTTCAGTTGCTGAGGTGAAAGTGTACCTTAGAATTCACCCACTTTGTTATAAAAAATATGTATTTTTAATTGAAGTATAATTGATGCACAATATTACGTTAGTTTTAGCTGTACAACGTGGTGATTCCACAAGTCTATACATTATGCTATGCTCACCAAGTGTAGCTACCATCTGTCATCAAAGAACAGTATTATAATATCATTAACTATATTCTCTGTGCTGTACACACAAAAAACGTTTTTATGGCAGTGTAAATTCTCATTTGACTCCAAATTCTAAAAATCATGCTTGTTTAATTCTCTTTTCTATTCAAAATTATATAAAACAATAGCAATCACAATATTTTCATAACTAAAATAAAAGATTAAAGTTTTTCTAAGAAACTAAAATTTTATTTCATATAACCCATAATGATATAAATTGTCTAATTGGGATTTGTCCTCAGATGTAGTGTTATTTTCAAAAAAGAACTTCATATAATTTCATGTGAGAATAAAATGTAATAACATTTACTTGTAAGCTATAACTGAAAATGAATAATATTTTTTATTATTGGGCACCTGGGTGGCTCAGTTGGTTAAGCGACTGCCTTCGGCTCAGGTCATGATCCTGGAGTCCCTGGATGGAGTCCCGCATCGGGCTCCCTGCTCGGCAGGGAGTCTGCTTCTCCCTCTGACCCTCCCCACTCTCATGTTGTTGCTCTCTCTCATTCTCTCTCTCTCAAATAAATAAATAAAATCTTTAAAATATATATATATTTTTTATTATTATGCCTTTTAAGTTTTTTTATTTTTTTTAAAGATTTTTTATTTATGTATTTGAGAGAGAGAGAATGAGAGACAGAGAGCCTGAGAGGGAGGAGGGTCAGAGAGAGAAGCAGACTCCCTGCCGAGCAGGGAGCCCGATGCGGGACTCCATCCAGGGACTCCAGGATCATGACCTGAGCCGAAGGCAGTCGCTTAACCAACTGAGCCACCCAGGTGCCCTTATTATGCCTTTTTAAAAACCAGATTGATTTACTGTAGATATCATAAATATCTAAGAAAAAAATAAACTGTAGTATTAGAATAATATTATTTAAACCATAAACAGAAGTTTGAAAGTAGTGTTCTTGTACACATTATATTGCTTGAGAGTATTTTAAAATATTTTATTTCTCTTTGGAATTAATATCAATCAAATGAGATAATAAACTAATAAATAAGGTTCACAATGGGTAATAGATGATCAATTCATGTTGTTCTTTTTCCTAAAAAAGGGTAACAGTTTTATAAAGACTGTCCTATAGCTATTCTTAGTTTCCTAAAAGCCAATTCACAAACATACTATCGATTTTCATTTCATGTAGGATCCTCACAACAGAACATTACATTTAATACGAGTCTAAAAACAGGTGCTGAGAAAATTGTCATATCTAATATATTTTTTAAATTTGTGCTTATTAATTTCATAATACCTAATTCTATAATAATGTACAATATAAAATATTATTTATATTCTCTTCTATTTCCCATTCTTCTCAAATCCACATTGACATAAGAAATTGCTAATTTTTTTTCTGAAATTGATGGAACATGTTTTTGTCTAAACTGGTAAAAGAAAAAGGCAAAATCACTTTGTTCTGAGATCTGAATTATATGGGTAATTTTGCATATGTGTAAATATAGAGAATGGATTTTGTTTTTTTTTAAATTAATACAGATTCATAGAATTCCCAAGAAGTTTAGAGAAAATGAATGGTTTTATTTGCATTCTCTATTTTGCTCATGAATATTAAATAGCCATTTGTCAATTTCCATATAGAAATGGATAAAAAAATTCCATGATATTGTCTTATTTTCTTTGACAAGATAGAATATACACATATTTGGTTTGTGAGGTGGGCTGATGGCTCAGTGGAACTGAATGAGGATGAAGAAAATAGTGAGATGAAGTTCCACAAAACATAGTCCAAAAATTAAAGTTGGTTTAATGTTGGCTAAAAAAAATGATATTTGTTAGAAATAATTTCCCATATTCCATTTGACTATTGCTTAAAACACCATTATGAAATAGAAAGAGAATATATTTAAATATATTAAAAATATATACTAAGATTTATAAGCCAAAGATTTCATTGTTAAAATAATAATACGTGGGATTTTCCCTGTATAGAGGGGTGATTATTATTGAAAAAAACAATTTTTTGCCTTTATGTTTTCTAAAAGAATATTTTATGGCAGTTTGTCTAAAATTATTTCAAGCTATTTTGATCTCAAGTTTAAATCACATTCTTTTCTCTTGGAAATTAATTGTTCATATTTTTATCCTTCAAAAGATTTTCCTTCAAAGCAGGAACGTGAGAGTGCATTACCGTAAAGCACTGTGGTGGGTTTACAAAGGAGGAGAGTGATATGAATCAGCACTGATGTTCTTTATATAGCGCTAGTGCTTCTGAATAGGTCTTTGTAGCCGTGAAAAGATGGGTCATGTCAGAACTTCATTAAAGGTTCTGTTCCACAGGTACAACACAATTCAGAGAGATTTTGTCTGCACTCCATTCATGAAAACACCTTTGCAGAATAATTCCCTTTTATCAACTGGTTGCAAATCAAAACATGCCAAATCAGGAAAATGAGTGGAGGAAAGCTCTATTTTCCAGTGGTAAAAAACACATTTCGCAAAATTATGTGTAAAAT
Source organism: Mirounga leonina (assembly GCF_011800145.1). Taxonomy (NCBI): domain Eukaryota; kingdom Metazoa; phylum Chordata; class Mammalia; order Carnivora; family Phocidae; genus Mirounga; species Mirounga leonina. The sequence continues at coordinate 28,445,689 of NW_023270807.1, read as the reverse complement.
GATAACCTAAGTCCAATGATACATCATTACAAGTATTTTAAAAGATTATTTAGAATAAAAATGATTTAAGATTATATAATACACCCTTTAATGAAAAACAATGTATGTTCTACTAGATTATACACATAATAGTAGAGCAATTTGTTTTTGTTTTTTTGTTTTGTTTTTTTGATTTATTTATTTATTTATTTATTTATTTATTTATTTATTTATTTATTTATTTATTTATTTGAGAGAGAGAATGAGATAGAGAGAGCATGAGACGGGGGAGGGTCAGAGGGAGAAACAGACTCCCTGCTGAGCAGGGAGCCCAATGCGAGACTCGATCCCGGGACTCCAGGATCATGACCTGAGCCGAAGGCAGTCGCTCAACCAACTGAGCCACCCAGGCGCCCGAGCAATTCGTTTTTAGCTCTATGCACTCATATGTGACAAGTCATTTCAAAAATCTCTATCTTCTTTTAACTTTAAACCAGGGTAGTGAAATAAAAAAGCATAATCAATAAAATATATATAGTCAAAGATTTGAATGAAGGTGCTTCCTGTTACTTGATCTGGTATCTCAGATAAGAATATTTCAAGTGTCTCAAATTCATTCATTTTGCTCATCAATAAAATGGCAAAACCTTTTTTTTTTAATTTAAAGATTTTTATTTAATTTATTTGACAGAGAGAAACACTGCGAGAGAGGGAACACAACCAGGGGGAGTGGGAGAGGGAGAAGCAGGCTTCCCTCTGAGCAGGGAGCCCGATATGGGGCTCGATCCCAGGACCCTGGGATCATGACCTGAGCCGAAGGCAGACGCTTAACAACTGAGCCACCCAGGCACCCCCCCCAAAAATGGCAAAACCTTTGTTAAACTTTTTCACTGGAGGTATTGTTGGAATAAAAGTTACATGACATATTCAAATGATATAGCAGCATCCTTTTCCAAAGAATTATAAATTAAAAGTTTCCATTTTTTTACTACCCTATGCTAATGATGACAATGAAGAAGATGTAATAATAATGATGATGATGATGATGATGATGTCATCTCTAACATTTATGAAGGTATTGTTATATGCCAGACATTCTTTTAAATACTTCTAAAAAAGTATGTCACCTAGGGGAGCCTGGGTGCCTCAGGCGGTTAAGCATTTGCCTTTAGCTCAGGTCATGATCTTGGGGTCCTCGGATTGAGCCCTGGTTTGGACTCCCCACTCAGTCAGGAGTCTGCTTCTCTCTCTCCCTTTCCCTCTGCCACCTCCCCCAGGTCCCTCTTGTGCCCTCTCTCAAATAAATAAATAAATAAAATCTTAAAAAATAATGTATGTCACCCAATTAGTTCCTAAGAAAACCTCTATACTATTGTATCATTATTTTTTTTTATCAGAAATTAAGGTGCACAGAGATTTAAAAACTTGGCCAATGTTTATAATTAGACTCAGGCTTGAATGTGGTGCCTGACAAAATACCAACTCTGAGAAGACAGTGTACTATTAGCAGCACTGATTTGATTTCCAATTAATGTATTTATTTATCCTTTTATTTAGCCAGCATGATTTTGGTAGGTGAAGTGTGGCAAGAACTCCATGCAATCCAATTTCCCTTCTAATTTTGTAGTTTTGATTATATGCTGTCCACAAAAAAATGTCTATTATGCACTGTCTCTGCCTTCATATATCAGTACCTTCATCATTATCACCTAAAAAATGATAATTTTCAAATACTTTAGTTCTGCATATAGTTAGTATTTGAACAGAGTTAGCACAATGTGTGTGTGTGTGCATGTGTAATTCACATGAATAATGTCAGAGAAGTTAAGTACTTCCTCATAGGGGAATTCATTAGTAAGGAGCACGACTTGTCCTTGAACCTATGTATTCATACTCCAAATACTGTATACTTTCCAGTATTCCAAAATGGTTGACTATCAATTAGACTATCAATTAGAATCAACATTTAATTTAGCAGTAATTAAACTTAGTAATTCTTAACAGATTTTAAACATATATCCCACACATATTCTAAATTGTAAGATTTTGGTTAGATGAGTAGAAATGGTAATTTACATGAAAGTGTATTTTTTTTAAATGAGCCATTTTACTACATTTTAAGGGCTGAATGTATTCCTGAAAATTTTTACTTGACATTAATTTGCATACTAAAAGTATTAGCTGTTGCATAATTTCAAGCAATGAGGAACAATCTGATTAAGCCTGCCATGAGTTTAAAATTTTAACTTTGTCATAACTTTTATTATTTCTCTTTTAAATGAAACCTTTTAAAAATTCATTGACATGCAATGGTACTCCATTACATGACAGCTTTGATACTTAAAATTAAACTATAGTTATGGTACTTCAGTTTAGATTTTTTAATAATAGTTTATATTTTAATGTGAAGAAAAACAATGTAAGTTATATTTACAAAAGCAGACATATATCATTGTTGTTCATGCTTCCCTGGATCTAGAAATTGTACACTGGGGAGAATAAATGTGCTATATTGAAAATATTTCATGTAATAAATTTAATTTTTTCTCACACATTTTTCTTGTGAAATTTTCTTGGCAAATTATCTTAATTCAGGGATAAAGCAAGGAAACATGTTGAAAGCATTATATACAGATACAGCACGTGGTACTTTTTACAGACAAATATGTATACTTAATAAATACTTTTGAATATGACACAGGAGGCAGTATTAGCTCCCAAAAAATGAATTGTATTTACAAGAGAATTTTTACTAAAATATCTCTATATTTTTCAGAATGTATTAGTACTCTAGCAATCACAATTATTTTTAAATTACTATCCCTTTATGAAAAATCATGCATTAGCTTTTATTATGTGTCAGACACATAGCTGGTATCTAGGAACATGCAAATGAATAAAACACCCCAGTCTTTGAGTAGCTCACCATCTGGCAAGGAAATCAACCTGTAAACACATAATCAGAGAATGCTAGGATGATTGTTAGCTCTGTGAGTGTATACAGAGTAATCCCTGAGGAGATATTAACAGATGCAGATATTAACCAATGATGTTTCTGAAGTTGTTCCTGTGTGACATACTAAAGAATATGCCTAAGCAAAAGCTGAAATTTTGTATTGAATTCTGAAAGGTAATCTGAGCAAGAAACAGACATTTGTAAGTAATCAGTGTTAGGCAATGTGAAATCGAAAGAGAGGATAGCTCTGAGTGGAAAAGATGCTCAAAGACATAATCGTAGGGAACCCTGATTATTTATTGGGTTTGCAAATGAGTAATGAATTAACTAATAAAGTGAAATTCAGTGGTAAGAATTTCAAAAGCAGGTTTGAAATGTCAAATGCATGAGAAACCCAAGGAAAAGGAAGATTTTAAGATGTGCTCTCTTAAAAAAAATGAAAAGCCCGGCTCCAGGCCAAAATCCCAAGCATGATTTTTTTAATCCTGACCATAGGCAATTACAAAGGCCTTACCTGCCTGGTCTCATGGGGCAAGACTGTCCTCTCCACATAGACTCGGTTTACAGACAATACCTTGCCGTGCGTCTTACGGAAGTTGCAGTCAAGGATTTAGGCACCCCATGGTTGAGCATGTTCCTAAGCATAGCTGCATGTCTAGCCCAGAGGTCTCCATTTGGAGGCTACCTTGTAGAGGCCTTCAGTGGAGACGTCTTCCCGTTGCCTCCGCTAATACTTCATTATGGGGAAATGAGGTGCCTTGAAGACATCTTTCTCTACTCTGACTTAGTACTTGGTACCTTTCCATTCCTACTGTTTTCCTACCTCCCGCTCCCAGCTCCAGATTTATAGAGTGGGGCAGGACTCCCCTGGCAATGAGATTATTCCCCCACCTAACCTAACCTTTGCTTGGTTTAGTTCTGTGGGGGAATAAATGGAACACTGGTGATATGGATACTTTATTTCTGGTTTCTTGCTTATACTACTGTGGTTAGTAAATACAATCAGAATTGTTACTTTAATTTGGGCTTGTCATTTTATTCAACCAGGTCTCCCCAGCTCAGCTCTTGACAATATGTGTGTATAAGAACACAGGCCCAGGATGGACATGGGTTATCTGGAGGGAGTTTCAATGCAATAAAAGCCAGCAGGTTGACACAGTGTAAACCTTCATTAGAGGAAGTTATTATTTACTGCTCTATCAGAAGAGGATTATTAAAACCATAAAAATTGTACATTAACATTTTTTTAGCCTTCATAACTCTATAACCTTCCAGAACCACTGGTCTCAGAATGAATGAATGATTTTTTTAGACAGTCTTCATGAAGGAGGAATGGTGTGCTAATTTCTTTATGATGTAGATTTTGAATAAAATGTGTTTTTATGTGGACAAATAGGGGCACTCTTCAATATTAATATCATTTTCTAATATATGTCATCTTTACTAATTAGTTATTAGTGCCATATTCCATCTTCTGAAATAGAGACAAATTGAAAGACAAAGTTTCTTTTCTTTTTTTTTTAAGATTTTATTTATTTATTTGACAGAGAGAGACACAGTGAGAGAAGGAACCCAAGCAGGGTGAGGAGCAGAGGGAGAAGCAGGCTTCCCACTGAGCAGGGAGCCCGATGCGGGGCTCGATCCCAGGACCCTGGGATCACGACCTGAGCCGAAGGCAGACGCCTAACGACTGAGCCACCCAGGCGCCCGAAAGACAAAGTTTCTTAATAATCTTTTTATACCTTGGTCACCAGCTTACTGTCTGACACATTATAGGTGATCAATATGTTATAAGTAAGTGAAACTGTTTTGTATGTACTACGAAAAAAATAATAGAACAACAAAACCACGTTCATATATAACACAGAATCATGTGCTAGTGATAATCTTGATATTAGTGATCATGTTCACAATGACAGCTAACATCCAGCAGTTGTTTTAAGCCTTAGGCTATACCACTTCTGAAAACAACAGCAGATATAGAAATAAACACAGCTCACATTTGATCCTTTGGGTTCAGTTCTCCCTTAAGCAGAGAACTCCTTGGGCATTCACTTTTATGTGCTGGATTATTTCCTTTCTCTTTTATAAACTTTTAATTATATTTCCATCAATTTCTATCATTTGACACCAAATAGATACTGATTCCTATACTCTGTCAAATAGGAAAAGGTGAGTTCTTTGCTCATTTATAAGTAATATATTGGGCATAGACAGGTTGTTTCTTTAAGAGTCTTGGAAATAATGAAAAATAGAGATAATAAGACTTATATGCAGTTTTCTAACATTCAACATGACTTTTTCAAAACTTGTCTCAATATCAATGTTTTTATGTTGCTAACTTAGATCAAAAATAACTTCTGTCAAAAGGGACTTTTAAAGTTGAAGGAAATCTCTATTCTTGTACTGTTTAATTTATAAACAGAAGATAACTTCAAGTCCTAAGAACTAATATTTTGCTAAGAATATTTATGTTTAAAATAGAGAACAGATATGCTTGTTGAGATGGCAACCTGAACACAGGCCCCCATCTAGCTACTCCCTAGCCATTTCCACCCTGCTTCTAACTGAAATGACAAATGAAATTCAAAAATGGAGAGAAGCCTAAATAAATATGAAATTAGGGAGTGTTTCCTCACCACATTAGAAGTATTAAATAATTGTTTGCTATGTGGAAAGTAAGAAAACATATTTAAGTAACAACAAATTTATGACTTTTTATCTGAAATGCCTGCCAGATCAAATGTTGGCAGAGGGCCATTTGTATTCATAAGATGAACCATGGGACGAGCGGGAGTGAATTTTCAACCTTGGCAATGCCACTGGGGAAACATTCTTGTCGTTTTAAGCCAGAAAAAGGAGAGTGCACCTGGCAGGGTTTATTCTTGGCTTAGACTTGGAGTCCTCTTGGAACAGAAGGCTCTGACAGGCAAAATCAGGAGATATGCTGTAGTTGGCTCTCAAGGAAGTCAGATATTCCAGGCAAACACCAGGGATCCTGGTGAGGCTGACTCCTGGCTGCCACACCAAGCATTAAAAAGACACACACATAGGCAGAAGGCAAAATTCCCTGCTGCGACTGACTCTACTATTCCCAGCTCCCAGCAATCCCTAGTTTATAGCATCTCTTTTGTAATGTGGTAAAAATCTCTAAATTATATCTACAATTTTCTTTTCTCATCTTGTATGTCTGTACAGATTTGGACTAGGACCTATATCATTCTCTGACAATCCAATCTCAACTTGAATTTGCTATCAACCCTTATTAACAAACCGTAAATTTCATTCTGTAAGTATAAGCTAAGAAAATAGCATCATACCTATTAATAGTGTTGTTCTAAGAAATAGGAGTAAATTTTATACAAATTGGAATTCATCTTTTCAAGAGATTGAAGACTTCTTTATAGAGCCCCAAAGAAAGATTGCATTGAGGTGAAAGATTCACATGGTGAATTGGAAACTGCAATACGTAGCAAACAACTGTTTCTATGCTGCAAAGAATTAAAGTGATGAAGTAGGAAATAAATGCAAGAAATTCTGCTAGCCCTGGATTTCAGAAAATATTAGCAAACAGATGAGAATGGTGAGAAAATGAAAAGGAAGGTGGTAGACACATTAAAGAGACCACTCTATACTCATATTCCTAAACTAAGATAGTTGGAAAAGAGTAAATACTCGGTAAATGTTAATGACTGATTTGTTGTGGAAAACTAAATAAGAAAGTCATTATATTAAAAATATCTATATCTTTATATATCATCTATTCTTTTCACTCTATAAAAATCACCAAACTAAACATACCCAACATAGGAAATATAAAACACTTAAAGACTAAAAATTAGGGGCGCCTGGGTGGCTCAGTCATTAAGCGTCTGCCTTCGGCTCAGGTCATGATCCCAGGGTCCTGGGATTGAGCCCCGCATCAGGCTCCCTGCTCAGCGGGAAGCCTGCTTCTCCCTCTCTCACTCCCCCTGCTTGTGTTCCTGTTCTCGCTGTGTCTCTCCCTGTCAAATAAATAAATAAAATCTTTAAAAAAAAAGTACTAAACATTAGATTCCTAGCAAATGCCACCCTTCACACTAGATGCTGATAGAAACGGATTCTGCAATGTACTTTTGTTAAAAAAAAAAAAAAAAAAGAAGAAGATTACAAACCCAAAATATTATACCAATCCAAGTGGTCATTTAGGTTACTAGAGACCTGAATGCTATTTGGGGTTAAGGGACACTTACAGGCATACTACAGCTGATGTGACTAAAAATCAGATAAAAAAAAATATTAAGTATATGGAGGCTATTTTTTTATTTTTATTTATTTATTTTTAAAAGATTTTATTTATTTATTTGACAGAAAGAGAAAGCACAAACAGGGGGAGTGGCAGGCAGAGGGAGAAGCAGGCTCCCTCCTGAGCAAGGACCCTGATGTGGGACTCGATTCCAGGACCCTGGGATCATGACCTGAGCCAAAGGCAGAGGCTTAACTGACTGAGCCACGGCTATTTTTTATTTTTAATGACTAAATGAAGATTCTATTTTAATAGAAGTAAAGGCTGTTTTAATGGATGTGATGAAAAGATAAAATAAAATTTAAATATCGATTATTAAACAGAAAACTATTAACGTCTTTATATATTTAAAAGTTAGAAAGCTAAGAAAACTATTAAAGTAAATACATATATGAGGGTAAAGGTTATACTGACATTCAGTGCTTATTTTTTTTATTTCTAACAGAAAATAGCAGTTAATATATGAAGATAACTACTTACATTTTGTTAGATATATTTTAGAAACAAAATTATCATTATAAATAAGCACTGAATATACATATGAGAGAGTGAGAGAAATAAATGACCATATTCTGTTTAGTTATTCCTGTATAACACAACATGCAGGGGCCCCTTGGTGGCTCAGTCGTTAAGCGTCTGCCTTCAGCTCAGGTCATGATCCCAGGGTTCTGGGATCAGCCCAGCATCAGGCTCCCTGTTCCGCGGGAAGCCTGCTTCTCCCTCTCCCTCTGCCGCTCCCCCTGCTTGTGCTCTCCCGCTCTCTCTCTCTCTGTCAAATAAATAAATAAATAAAGTCTTAAAAAAATAAAAAAAATAAAAAACACGTGTAAATCAGCAATTTATTATTATGTCTCACATTGTGTGGGTTAAAAGAATTCAGTGGATGTGGCTCACCTCTGTTCCATGATGTCTGGGGCCATAGCAGGGAGGACTTAAATGGCTGGGAGTTGGAAATTCTGGGGTCTGATCAGATATCCATCTTTCTCTCTGGTCTCTCTTTCTCTTTCTCCACCTGCCTACCTTAGACTTCCACACAGCAGGGATACCTGAAGATACTTACACTACTGAAATGGCAGTACAGGGCTCTGTGAGATACAGTGAGGATTGCCAATACCCCCAAACGTCAAGAATGACTGCTACATCATTTCACCACATTCAATTGGTTGCAGAAGTCACAAAGACCCCCTCTCTCCCTGAATAAGAGGGCCATCTTTGCATTTTAATCTGACACAAGGCCCAAAAGAATCAAGACTCGGTCCAGGAAGAGCCCACACTTGATTTCTTCATGTCTCAGTTTACTCCTCTGTAAAAGAGAGCTGTTAATAGCTCCTATGTCACGGAGCTGTTGCAAAGATTAAAAGTTTATGGAATATAGTCAAGGTTAAAATATTTAAGGTGTAATTTAAAAAATTATTAGAATTTTAATTTGATATTTTACTGAATGTTCAATTGAGCTGTAGTGTTTTTCTTTCTTCTGAATCTAATCCTGAACATGCTTGTGCGTACGTGCTTACTTGTTCTCTCTCCGCACACACATGCCCACTCACGCACACATGCATGCACATATCCATGAATATGCCTCATCGCAATCATATTCTGGGACACACATAGTCAAATATCAGTGCATCCTAAAGCAAAATAATAGAATAGATAATGGCCTCCTGAAATTATTTAAAGAAAATTTAAAATTAGATTTAAACAAAAAAAAAAATATTTGCATTAATAACAACTTGTAGAATGGCTGAATGTATCCTGGAAATTTATTGAAAAAAGATTTGATGAATGTACTAAATCCTAAATAAATCAAAATAAAAGAGGGAATCAAACTGCAATTTAAGGTGTTTAGGAAAGGAATATAGTAACATTTAGTAACTTACTTGTAAAAAATTATTAGATAAAGTAAAAACTCTATTGTAAGTAAAGGTATCACAAAAAATCCTATTGTCATCAAGAAATAAAAAAAATAATTAAGCCTTCAACTTATGAAGATACAAAAAAAAAAAAGAAACAGCAAAGTATACCTAAAGAATATTAAGGTAAACATTTAATAAAAATAAATGCATGTTCCATGGTATGGAAAATGGTAAGAATCAAAAATAAATAAGTGGTCTATTTGTCTATTATAATGGGCATAGTTTTTAAAAGCTCTTCAAAATGACACAATACAAAAGAGAGATGGAGAACGCAAAATATTAATACCAATGCTGTTCTATGCTATCAAACTTGAAAACACAATGACATTGATATCTTCTTTTTAAAAAAGTGAAATTCCAAGATTATTTGGTAGACATTTTGAATAGAAAGTGATTTAAAAAAGAAAAAAATGAAAAATAAAACTTTTAAAAATAATTTAAATTCCAGAGTTATACATGTGATTTTTAGTAACAGACTATTCTATATTATTTAAATGATACTAGAACAGAGAAAATGATGAAAGAACTTGACTGTTTTATAAATCTACAAAAAGATGACAAATCAAACTCTAAAAATTTTTTTACCAGTCTTGCCTATGATAGTACAAACATGAAAATAAACTATTATGAAATTAAAATCAGCACTGCATTATTATAATATTAAGTAATATTACATAACAACATTAAAGGAAATTAAAAAAACATTAAAAATATCTTAATCTTTGACCAGTATTCATAACTTCTCTGGATGGGGAGAACATAAGCATCATTTTTTAAAATTAGTCCACCAAAGAGGTTTTGTAAAGTCAGTGGCCCTACTTCCTGTGATATTTGTTACTGTTAATCATTAGCAGAGATTGACTGGAGACTGTGTCCCAAACCACCTTGTTTGTGGATCTAATAAGAGAACTCCATTAGGTGTTGCATTTGCAAACTGAATCTACCAGTTAGCTTACAGGTGAAAGGCTCTGTCTGAAATTGAGTTCCCCATTGAAAACATATTCATCATTGATAATAGAGAGCTTTTAGCTCTCAGCAGTTGGCAGCAAAAAAAAAAAAAAAAAAAAAAAAGCAATGGCCGAGCAATATTTATATGGCTTTCGTTCTTATGCATTTTATCATTTGCATTAAAATAATACATTTGCAAAATACAAAATAATTCTAATAATTGGCACAACTTCACATGAAACAATTCTACAAAGCAGACTCAAGGTGAAATAAAATGTGATCTAGAAATATTGTCTTTTGCAAGATAAAGTCAATTAATTCCTATGGGGAAAGCATACAGGTAGCCATTGTGATAAATCTGCTTGCAATATCAAAAAGAACTTGAAAGCCTTAGGTGATGACTTTAGAAAAGGTTAAAATAAGTCATTACTTTTACTTTTTTTGCAAGGTTAGCATTAGTTTCCAAGCTTAATAATTTTACTCCTATGTCTTGACTAGTTCTGCCTCTTTTACTACAATTTTTTGTGTGTGTATGAGAGAAGTGGTGGAAACTATTTTAACGATTATTATGTTCAGAATTGTGCATTTCTTATTCATGGACTGATCTGCCTATATATTAAAATTATAGTTTATGTCAGTATACAGGGAGCAGTAAAATATGGAATTGCACAGGCTTTGGAGTATCTATTCTTGACCTTTTTTTGGACAATGTCCAAGGTCATCAGCACTAAAATGTTGTATGAGAAGAAAATTATAGTGATGCTTGATGAAATATCTTTATAACGGTATATATCAGTAAGCAAAATATCTTAACACATTCTAAATGTATTTCTGACTCTGCTGTCAAGAGTATATCATAAATAAGGCTCATTTGTAATGGCCTGCAGAGAGCCCACCTAGTGCTCCACAACTGATGAATAACAATAAAAAATAACAATTACATATTGTCTATTGAGTATGTTAAGATGAAGAATTTTATCTTCCAGGCCTTCAATATAGGAAGAAAAAGGAAGATGTAATGATACTGGAGAAGGAACCACAGAATATCTATTTAGTTATACTAAACTCATTGAGTTATATTGTGATATATTTCAATAAAAAAGGAAATATATAGGAACAAAATTGAATTTAGCACAAAGTAAATAGAAAGGCCCATTTTTAGTGCACATTTTCAATCTCCTCAGTTATTTAATTGATTAAATGATAAAGGATAACCAAGAAACAAAGTATACATAACATTTCTCTAAATTTTTATATCATTAATTATTCATTCCAATTATTTGACATTTATAATATACAGTTGACCTTTGAACAACACCAGTTTGAACTGCACAGGTCCACTTGTATGCAGAGTTTTTTCAATAAATACAGTGCAGTACTGAAAATGTATTTTCTCTTCCTTATGATTTTTAATAACATTTTCTTTTCTCTAGCTTAGTTTATTGTAAGAATACAGCATGTAAACATATAATACACAAAATAAGTGTTAATTGACTGTTTATGTTATCGATAAGGCTACCAGTCAACAGTAGACTATTAGTAGCTAACTTTTGGGGGAGTCAAAAATTATATGCAGATTTTTGACTGCACTGGGGTTGTCACTCCAAGCCCCATGTTGTTCAAGGGTCAATTGTATTGCCTTTAACTCTTAGATACAACAAACAAATGATAGTTGAAAAATAGAATGATTGGGCGCCTGGGTGGCTCAGTCGGTTGGGCAACTGCCTTCGGCTCAGGTCATGATCCTGGAGTCCCGGGATGGAGTCCCGCATCGGCTCCCTGCTCGGCGGAGAGTCTGCTTCTCCCTCTGACCCTCCCCGCCTCATGCTCTCTCTCTCATTCTCTCTCTCTCTCTCAAATAAATAAATAAATAAAGTCTTGGGGCGCCTGGGTGGCTCAGATGGTTAAGCGTCTGCCTTCGGCTCAGGTCATGATCTCAGGGTCCTGGGATCGAGTCCCGCATCGGGTTCCCTTCTCAGTGCAGAGCCTGCTTCTCCCCCTCCCTCTGCCACTCCCTCTGCTTGTGCTCTTCTGTCTATCTCTCTGTCAAATAAATAAATAAAATCTTTAAAAAAAAAAGAAAAAAAAAAGAAAAATAGAATGATTGGTATCTGCTTTTTATTTAGATGAAAATATTTCTGGGAGCAGAAACTTTGTAGTCTAGTAGCTACTTCAATGTTTTATGTATAGTATAAGATCAAAATACAATGGAGCTACAGCGTAACATAAGATGGAGTCAATGATGACACAAAAAACCCTATCTCTTTGAAAGACAAATGGATATAAGCCAATAATTGAAGTTTTAAGTAATATTAAGTGGATTAGGATTAGATTAAGGGAACGCCAGGGTACATAGTTTTGATATGTGTAAGTGTACATGTATTTATACATATATGCATTTAATCAACATATACTAGAAATATCTAATATATACAAAGGATTCTCCTAAGTGGATACTATGGTAATGATCCATGCCCTTCTATGATCTATGATTTACAAAACTGTGGATAGATAAGAATTACACGTGTGAAAATGGAATAATGACCGGTGTCAACAGCATTCTACGTTAGGCAGTTGTTAGATGGGCCCCAAGATTCCCATTCTGTTATATCCATCCTGCATAGTTCCTTCCCCTGAAGTGTGAACCAAACCTGTGAAAGTATAGAACAACATTCCGCTGACTAGGGTCTTGCTGAGTTGACTCTAAAGTACAAAGAGATTACCATGGGTAGGCCTGACCTCATCAAAGGAGCTTTGAAAAGAAGGTGAAAGGCCAAGAGTCATACGTACCCTGCTGGCTTGAAAGAAAGCAAACACCCATTTTGTGACCTATGAGGTTACATGGCAAAGAACTGCTGCAGTCTCCAGGAGCTGAGTGTTCCCCAGCTGATCACTAGCAGAAAATGAAGACCACAGTCCTACTGCTCATGGAAATATAGTCTGCCGTCGAGCTGAATAAGCTTAGAAGAGAACCGTGAGCTTCCAACTTCACAGCCAGGTCAACGGTGTTTGTTTTTTGTTTTTTGTTTTTTGTTTTTTAGGAATCATCTTCATAATGGATATTTCTCTTTTGTTTATTGAAACATAACGGACATATAATATTATATCAGTTTCAAGTGTACAACATAATGATTCAATATTTGTGTCCATTGTGAAATGATCACTACAATAAGAATCTTTTTTTTACACTTTTAAGCTTAACCTGTGGTTGAAAACTGATAAAACTGAGTAATGTTTGCATTGTTAATGGTCCTTTACTTAATTAGACTATGTTATTAAAAATAAGGCAGTTAAGAGGCTTTTTTGCTTGAGGACTATGGAATTGAAGAAAACACCGTACCAGGAATAAAATGAGAAAATTTATCTTGCTGATATTATTCCTTTTGACCCTGTTAGATTTCTTTTCCTCTGAGGCACTATCAGCTGTATCAATGACTTTTTGTTTGAGACATTTGGAAATCTTGCAGCTAGAGTGGTGAAAATATCTAGTGTTTTACAAAAATAAGTCCCCAGCCTAAGCGGTGTGGAGTGACAACAATGTTTAAACTACTCACAATACTTTGAGGTGGCCATGACTGGGCTTTGCTGCAGGGGCAGTTCTATGGATAGTGAGGGCTCCAGTGGGCTGGAACTAGTAAGGTGGCTCCCTCATGGTTCAGTTGTCTTGAAGGGGGTGGTTGGAAGGATGGCTGAGCAGGGATTCTAGGGTGGTTGGTTCTTCATGGAGTATTTAGGCACCTCCTCTCCCTGTGGCCTTCCCATTCACCATGTCTGTCCTCTTATGTTACAACTTAGAATACCCAAAAATGCAAAAGTAGGAACAGCCAGGCCTCTTCCAGGCTAAGTTCCAGGACCTCCACTACCTTGTTGTAGTTAAAACAGTCAACATGCCAGTTCAGTTTCAAAGGGAGAGGACATAAAGTCTTCTCCTCAGTAGGAAGAGTGGCAGGAGCACTAATAAAGCATTTCTGGCCATTGTTAATCTACATATGTGAAAAGTCATTTGTGAAAGACATAAATCAAAAACTTCTAAATACTAGACCCATTCAGAGCAAGTATAAATAGTGCAGTGATTTCTTGGAGTCAGTGCTGTCTGTTTGTATTCTTACACATGACTAATCAAATTGGACTCCATGGAATTAGATGAGTATTATTACTGTAGTGAGAAGCCAAGTAAGTTACTGACAAATCACATGCATTTTCTTACTTTCCTCCTTAAATAGGGTTGGGGCGGCTTGTATAATTATAAAGCCCTAATGATCTAATACAGATATTCCATTTACTTTATATGACTAAGTACTAGTAAAGTATTTGGTACACAACTGCATTTATTTAAAGAGGATTAAATTGGTCAGCTATTTCTTTCTCACTTAATCTAATATCTCCATTTTTGTCACTATTCTTCCTCAAGGAATAAGTCATCTTTAAAAGCTAAAGGAACATTGACTTTAAAAATAGAGTATAGCATGGAACATCTGCATTAACCTAGAGCTGGCACATCTTCAACGGGGTGTCTCTCTTTTTTTTTTTTTTTTTTAAGATTTTATTTATTCATTTGACAGAGAGAAACACAGCGAGAGAGGGAACACAAGCAGGGGGAGTGGGAGGGGGGGAAGCAGGCTTCCCGCCGAGCAGGGATCATGACCCGAGCTGAAGGCAGACGCTCAACGACTGAGCCACCCAGGCCCCCCAATCGGGGTGTCTCTTGAGCACTTAAAAATTGCTGATACAGAGTAACAATTCAAAAAATGGTTGTTGAGTTGATATGAGCAAAACCAAGGCATTAGTTTTTAAGAAGACAGAGTAAGATGGGATAAGATTCAAAACTTAACTTTGACCACTTTTTAGCTGTATAATCTTGGTGATTTTATCTGTTAGAGTGTGTTAGATTGCAGTTATTCACTTAAAATTTTGAGAAGCTTAGTAGACCATGTTGCAATAATCAGATTTATGTCAGCTAATGAAGCCTCTTTGGGCCCAGCCGCTTAGGGTGTCACTGGTGAGACCCTTTCTTTCACCATTGTCCAATTCAATATGATACAATTAATACATTGATAATTATTGGTCAGTATGTGATCAGTGTAATTAGAATGGCTAAATTAAATGTATATATAGTTGGTGTAAGTGACGAAATTTGTCTAAGGAGCCCAAGTAGAATATAATAGTTGAACACATGATATTTTATTGTATATGACTTATACATTAATGGTACTTGTTTCTACATTATTTTCGTTGTTGTTGTTCTTAAGTGTCAGTCTTAATACAATGGAATGGGTTACTTTTGTCATCATTGTTGAGAGAGAAAACTGAGTCCCAGGAAGTTAAGGTAACATTTTTTTTTAAAGATTTTATTTATTTGTTTATTTGAGAGAGAGAGAGAGAAACAGCATGAGAGGGGATAGGGTCAGAGGGAGAAGCAGGCTCCCTGCTGAGCCGGGAGCCCAATGTGGGACTGGATCCCAGGACTCCGGGATCATGACCTGAGCTGAAGGCAGTCGCTTAACCAACTGAGCCACCCCAGGTGCCCAAGGTAACATCTTTATAATGTTAGTAAAAACTGTGAAATTGAAATTCCATTCCGTACCTTAGAAATGCACATTGAATAATTATTGCCAAGCAATTTAGTCACTCAAGAGATTTGCCACTTGAGCACTTGTGATGGTTAATTGTATGTGTCAACTTGGCTAAGCTATGATGTCCAACATCATATGATGTCAAACACCAGTCTAGATGTTGCTCTGTATTTTTTATGTGATTAAGAGTTAAATTAGTAGTGTTTGAGTAAAGCGGATTACCTTCCATAGTGTGGGTGGGCCTCATACAATCAGTTAAAAGCTTTAAAGAACTAAGACCAAGGTTTTCAAAGAAGAAGAAATTCAGCTTTGAGACTGCAACATAAAAAATAACTAGATAAATAATTTTTTAAACAAAAGTGAACAAACAAACAACAAAAACCAAAACAGCTGCCTGAATTTCAGGCCTGAGGATTTCAGACTCAACATTGCAATAGCAGCTCTTACTTGAATTTCCTGTCTGCCGATTTAGCCTGTGGATTTTGGAGTTGCTAGGCCCACACTCACAAAACCAATGTCTTAAAATAAATCTCTCTAAATGAACATATATATATTATATTAATTGGTTCTTTTTCTTTTTTGAGTACCCTGTTACAGTGCTATTCCTATTTTCTCATTAAGTAAGGTTACCTTAGGCAAAAATATGCATGTCTATATTTTACGTATTTGTGTTTCTTTTATTCATCACTGGAATTTATACCTTAGTTAATTCAGTATCCAACAGAGCCTCTACAATATGTTTATTGGTTTATCAAGTGGGTAAATAAATGAATTAATTCCCCAAACTTGGACTTCAATTATGAATTTTATACATCCATAGCACTTAAAAAAATCTGGTATAAGGCCATTCATTAAAAATTCCCTTTAACTGGGGCGCCTGGGTGGCTCAGTTGGTTAAGCGACTGCTTTCGGCTCAGGTCATGATCCTGGAGTCCCAGGATCGAGTCCCGCATCGGGCTCCCTGCTCGGCGGGGAGTCTGCTTCTCCCTCTGACCCTCCCCCTCTCATGTGCTCTCTCTCATTCTCAAATAAATAAATAGAATCTTTAAAAAAAAAATTCCCTTTAACTGTAATTAGTTTCAAAATACATATATTGGAGTTCTGTTAGACAAGCTACTTTCTATTTACCAAAGAGTCTGAAACACACAAAATAAAATTGATATATTTGCATTTATTGTAATAATAACAATAAACTCTGAGTCCTTACTAAAAATTAGGCACTTCATTAAGTGCTTTAGATTCATTAGTAAATAATTTTCCTATGCAACTATGGCAGTTATTATTTCTACTTCACAGATGAGCAAAATAAAAATTTAAAAAGTTAGCATTCCCAAGTGTCTATATCTAGTCAGTGATAAATCTAAAATTTCTAACACAAGTCTTTCTGAGCCCGAGCTCTTTTTAACACTCTATTTTTATACTGAGATGTTATACAAATTCAGTATCGTTGGGCCTTTTGCCAACTGGCACCCATATTTATTAGTTATGGAAGTAGGGTTGATCTCTGTCTTGTAGGCTTTGTAGACTTCTTCTTTTTTTTGCTTCCCTCCATGACTGCTACTCTCCTCTCTACCATCTTCCTCTGTGTGTGTTTCCATCTATCCATTACATAAACATGGAGTGCATACTTATTTTCAAGACACAAGTTTCTCATGGTTTTAGGACTTTTTTTTTTTTTTTTTCCAGTGTAAATAACAGAATCTCAATTAAAACAAGCCTAGGGAAAAAGAATGTATTGGCTCATGTAATTGGATCATGAGACAAGCAGAGGAGCAGCTGGGGCTCCAGATCTTTAAATGCTGTCAGTTTTCTCTCTTCACCTTGACCTCTACTTCTTTTGCTGGTACTAGTAACATCCTCTTCTGTGACAGACCATTTCCCTTGTAGAGGGAACATGGCCACTGACAGAGGCACAATCTCACAGGTCCCTCACTGGTAAAGACTCTCTCTTTGATCCCAAGTAAAATAATACCCTGATCAGGATTTCTGCTCAGCTGAATGTGTGTGTTGTGTACATATCCATGACAAACGAACAGTGATCAGGGGACACTGATTTTAATGATGTTGTCCCCATTCTAACCACATGGCTTCTTTCTAAAATAAAGTCGAGATGCGCTGACTGAGAAAACAACCAATGATCACCATGCTGGTTTTCCACACGGCCTATATCCATACCCCTATATCCACATGATGCTCAAATCAAACACATAAAATCCATCTATATTATGAGGGGTAAAAAGTAAAACAAAAACAAAAACAAAACAAAACAATGCAAAAATCAAAACAAGACAAAGCTCTATGTGTTACTTATGATAATAGGAAGTAGTAAACCGATTTCTACTATCAAGTCCCCACATGGCCTTATATTTGCCCCTCAGCTGGACTGGTTTTATTTTAAAATACTGGCTATGCCATTATATATTAGACTGCTAGCTTCCCATAAGTTCATGGGATATAGGAGACTATATCCTCAGTAATATCTTTTAAGTAAATAATCCAGAAAATTATATTGGACAAAGGAGCATATGGATAAAATCTCAAGCGTCATATAGGAAAAACAGCTCTATAAAGAGTCAAAATGATGTGACTGCAAATAAAGATCCCTGATGATTTGGCTCAATCTAATTACATACTGTAATACATAGAGGATGCTATGAACTATTCCCCCAGCCAATCTCCATAAAAATCTCTCTCTTTCAACAAAGATTTGATAATCAGCAAAATGCATAGATTTTGATACTATATTCCCTGAGGAAACTGTATTGCAGAGATTCTATTTTTATTAGTAAAGGCACTCCCATACATTTTAATGGTCATTTAAACAGTGATGGAATTGATATATTCTACAGATGCTTTGTGAAATAGATGATCTTACTGAGATTGTCCACATTTTTCTCATAAATTCTGAAACCAAATATGATTGAGGCCCCACATCACCACTCCAAAACATAGGTGTAGGGACGTCAGTCAAAAAGTATTATTAAATCAAGAATTTTCCCTTTGTCCATAAAAGTTTTAATTTAACTTGTAATCACTGAATTGGGAAGCCATAAGATTTCTATTATAAGTAATCTAATTCTTGCTGCATCATCCAAGATGAACTAGCTGTAATATACAAGTAAATATAACTTTTTTGCTATGGACTATTGCTAGGTATTTTTAAAGAAAATCAACTGGTTTTGGAGTCCATTATCAAATCGGGAGTTTTCTTTAACTGTCATCAGAGAGCAGAACTAGTTAAACCTATTTCTAGTTCAGAGCAATAAAAACCATATATAATCATACAGAACAGTTACTTTTTAAGACAAATTATATACATTTTATGATGCCTTTTAATAAGCACATCTATTTACAACAAACTATGAATGAGCTATAGAAAGTTTTTATAAAATTTCATATGCCCAGCTCCTCTTGAACACTTCTATCCAGTTATGGCTAAATAAAACATTATCACTGTGTGCCTCTCTGGATTATAGGGGTCTTTTCCAAAATCTGTTACTCATCTATTGTGTGTTTCATTCCATTCTTACTTCATTTAAAGTTGTGATGAATTGCCTTGTAATACGAACCTTATTTTTTTGTCAGACAATGCTTATCCACCTAGTCAAAATTATCTTAGAAGTTCCATGCATTTTATCAGTGATAATATTGTTTAGAAGATTCAACTTTCTTCCAGTGAACATAAATGCTGGTTTCCTACTTTTCTTTTTAACTCATTTAAAAATTTTTCTTTCTTCACTCTTTACTGAAAGATGATCCTGTAACATGAGCAATATTTAAGAGTAACTTTCTGATTGAAAGAGAGCAGACGTTAGCACTTTAGAAGAAATGGAATCAACCTCTTAATCTTGGGATTGCTTTAAAAAGGTTTTCAAAGAGGGGGTATGGATTTAGTTGAGTCTTGAGAAAGAAAAGTTCAGATTTTAGGAGGAAAAGTACAAACCTAAGAAAGAGGTTTGTAGGGGCGCCTGGGTGGCTCAGTCCTTAAGCGTCTGCCTTCGGCTCAGGTCATGATCCCAGCGTCCTGGGATCGAGCCCCGCATCGGGCTCCCTGTTCCGCGGGAAGCCTGCTTCTCCCTCTCCCATTCCCTCTCTCTCTGTGTCTCTCTCTGTCAAATAAATAAATAAAATCTTAAAAAAAAAAAAAAAAGAAGTTTGTACAAATTAGAGAAAGAAGAGGAAATCTTATTGAGGGATGGAAAATGGGTCTATATAATTATTTATATATGTATATATACGTATATACATATGTACACAGTAACTTCAGTTGGAGGGGTATGGAAGAGAAATGGTGATCATTTAATAAGAACTTAATACTTCAAATATATAAGCCCAATATGGTATTTCTAGGTAATGTTTATATGAAATATAGTATCGGCTTAATAAAAACATTATAAAAAGCAAGTAAAAGAGCAGCACTTTGAAAATATGTACAGTTGATAATCTTTGTGTTCTTATGAACCAAGCACTATTTCAAACATTTTTCATATATCATTTAATTTAATACCTACACAAATATTAAGTATGTCTTAATGTGACATGATTTGTTAGTTGAGGACCCGGAAGCAGAGACAGTATACTGATTCTATCAAAGTTCACACAGTGAATAAATTTTGGCTGTGGAACTTGGGCCCAGACTGCCTGCTTAAATAAGAGCCTCCACTTTCAACCTCGCAGCTCTACTTTCTTCATGCCTTCCATGCATAGACTCACATTATAAGACACTGGGAAAACCTCATCCATTTTTGATTTAACTAAAAGCAGGGGCAGTATGTCTATGATGGTTTAAAAATAGGGGCGCCTGGGTGGCTCAGTAGTTAAGCGTCTGTCTTTTGCTCAGGTAATGGATCCCGGGATCCTGGGATACGAGCCCTGCATCCGGCTCCCAGCAAGCCTGCTTCTCCCTCGCCTCCCTGCTTGTGCTCTGTCTCACTATCTCCGTCTGTCTCTCTCTCAAATAAATAAATAAAATCTTAAAAAAAAAAAAAAAAAATTCTATCATAAACTCCCCGTTCCCTTCTCATTTTTCAAACTATTTCTCCCTCCTCTGTTCATCTGTTCTTGTTTATGACTCAAAAATTCCAGTGTAACCCAGTGTCATTTCCAAGAGTTCAATGCATATCTCACTCTTTAAATATAAATGAGTCACATCAATCATCAACTTACCAACAAAACACTTAGTTTTCAAATATCAACTGAAAATTGAAAAAGCAGATTCTGATTTATTCAGTAGACAGATGGGCTGCAAGTTTTCATCTTATTCAGAAAGACATCCTTTGCACCTGGAGTAGGAGGAGAAGGCTAGAGCTTCCTATGAAGTTACCAAGAAGGGGTGTGTGCCCTGTGACCCAGTGCCAGTCACCTCAGATGCCAGAAGTACATTTCTTGGCTGTTGCCTAACCACCTCAGGATCCGAGCTTCCGGGTGGATCACCTGTCTCTGGGCTTTGTCCCAAGACAGTATTCCAAGACACGTTAAAGAACAAATTTCATCCCTTCACCACTTTGTTCACAGTATAGTACATTTTAAAGCATTATCAGTTTAAATATTTAACATTATTTATAACTTACATATTTTTATGTGGATTCCACGATAATAAATCCATGATTGTTTCTTTTTATGCTACTCCAGTTTATTTCACCTTTGTGATAGGATGATGTGAAGCACATAGTTGCTAGGCTATTGTATGATTCATTTTCTAGCATACGTAAGAAATAAGGATATCATTTTCAAGCTCTCATCACGTTATACTACTGAAGAATAATGAACATATTTCCTGTTATGAGATACTTGAATGTTTTACATATATTTATAAAATGTTAGACTAATGTAGCTTCTTAACACCTTTTAAATGAAATTTCCTGGATTTGGTATACACTTTAAATGTTTGTGTGTGTGTGGGGGGGGGTTAGTAATTACATAAAACATATGGTGTTAATCTCATTTTAAATGTTTTTTTTTTTTTAAAGATTTATTTATTTATTTATTTGAGAGAGAGAGAATGAGAGACAGAGAGCATGAGAGGGAGGAGGGTCAGAGGGAGAAGCAGACTCCCTGCCGAGCAGGGAGCCCGATGCGGGACTCGATCCCGGGACTCCAGGATCATGACCTGAGCCGAAGGCAGTCGCTTAACCAACTGAGCCACCCAGGCGCCCTCATTTTAAATGGTTTTGAGGAACTAAATTCAAGTTTGTCTGACCAAAAAGTGCTCACAAAATTTCCCAGTATTATGTTCACCGTGAGCTATATTAATTTGCTGCTTACCGCATCTAAATGATCATTAGTGAGGATGTTAAAATTAGAGGTAACACTAATTTATGTACCACCTGACTGCACACATTAGTGTTGTTTTGTGTACTGCAGTTTATCATCATCCATTGGCTAAAATGACTCAGATACTTTTCAGTCTGTGTAATACTTTCTATTGGAAATTAATGTGTGTCTTTTAATTTGGCAAATATTAAAATTTTATGTAAGAAATGCTTTGGGGAAATTTTGAAAAATGAACTTATTTTCTTAAAATATGACTTAAATAGCAAATTCCTTGCATTTATTTTTGGGGGAAAAAAAAAAAAAAAGAAGAGTCTACTGCTTTCTCCAGGTGTGACCATTTGCCTTTTTCTTTAAAAATTATAGAATTGTATGACCAACAGAAATTCACTTTATCATTCTACAACAAGTGAACAAGATCAGACATTTGCTATTTTCTGGAACAAAAAGGGAAAATGAATGTCACCTGAAGTTACTTAAAGTTTCCTACAAAAACAAAACAAAACAAACAAAATAAAACAAAACAAGAACCAGATAAGCAAAAAGAAAATTATATAACAATGTGTGAGGTTAAAAACACACATAAAAATACTTCTCATTTCTGCACTCACAAAGATAATTTCTGGGATTTTCTGAATTCACTGTAAAGAATGATACTAAAATTTTTCGTATGTAGTTGCTAAATATGGCATGGCTATAAGATGTTCCTTTTAGCATCCTACAGTATCCTTTTCCTGTCCTCAGATTGCAAGCTGCATTGTAATAGAGGTAACCTTTCACAGATTCCCTCAAATATTTCTTCTCTTTCTCCTTTTCTTTAAAACCCTGGGAAATATTTGAAATTTAAAACAAGCTCCTTTATAACAGTTACAATAAGGTTTAATAAACATATAACCATATAAATACATAT
Source organism: Mirounga leonina (assembly GCF_011800145.1). Classification (NCBI taxonomy): domain Eukaryota; kingdom Metazoa; phylum Chordata; class Mammalia; order Carnivora; family Phocidae; genus Mirounga; species Mirounga leonina. Next base: position 28,422,855 of record NW_023270807.1, on the reverse strand, counting down.
AATTGACATTATGTGGGTAAAATGCATAAAGTAATTGAGATTATCTGGCCAAGTTGATTTGAAAAAAAAAATACACTTTACTTCTAATTATTTTTTTCCATTTCCTGCTTCAGAATTCAAGACATTCAGCCTCTTAAATATGACATAAATTTGATCTTAAGAGTAAGAAAGTATTTACCTCAAGGGAACTGTTGTGTCATCACATTTTTATTTTATTTTATTTTTTAAAATTTCTTTACCATTTTTTTTCTTTTTTGGAGACACAGTAACCTCCTAACTCTTTTATACTTGTTGCCTCTCTGCTTCCTTACTCTTTCCACATCTTTATATTATAAATTCTTATGCTATATTACTTTGTATGCATATATTCCCATACTTTTTCCCTGTGTACAATTTGGTTGCTCATTAAGAAAATATGGAGACGTTGCAGGAGATTTTTTTTCACTCTTTGGGTATCTGATACAGAATATAGCTGAGAAGGAATTTGCTATAGGGTGGTAATGAGAAGTTCTCCCTGCAAAGGTCCCAGAAAGGGAACATCTTTGGGCTTTTCTCATTCAAATCATCCCTGCCCACAAACAAACAAACAAACAAACAAACAAAAAACCAAGCAGATCGGTAAGGCTAGAGCAGAAAGGCATAATCAGTAGACAGGTAACAAGGAATAAAAATATGGAGCCTGCACTTTTCAGCCTTATATGATAAATTATTGGAGTTTAACAACAAGGTGGGAGAAGGGGTTTGGATTTTTTGCTGTTTTGTTGTTATTGTTGTTACTGCTTTTCAGAACTCTAACATTCGTCCTGAGAACAGACTTGCATGGAAATGAAAACAGAAATAGAGAAACCAGTGAAAAAGTATTGTAATAATTCTGGCAGGAGATGATGATGGCTCATGTCTAGACTTCATAAAATCATGAATACATGAATATGGCTTAATAAATAGTGAAAAAAACAAATTGTAAAACACTGAAGTAGCCTTAACCTTTGAAGGAGTGGTTTCAGGGTGATTACAGGAAATACAAAATGAAACTAAATTTGTTCAGTGGGTGCTGTGTCCCAGGCACTGTGCTGGGCACTTGGCATATGTTGTATCTCTAATACTCTCAATTTGTCCAAAGAGAATTGATTTCCATTCTTTTAAAAGAGAATGAATCCTAGATAGATGATCTTGGATAAAAATGCTTCTTAAGTAGCTGGATGAGATGTGTTTCAAAGCATTGTGTGACAGAAATACATGGCAAACGTGTGAATGGAACTCCTCTCCAAGAACAGCATAAAGGCTTAAAACATAACAGAATGAAGAAAGGTTTAGATGAATTCATGGATGATGGCTTTAGAGTAGATTTTAAAAGCATTTGTTAGTAATATACGGGGTCCCTTGTGGAGCAATGGTAGGGAACAATGGTAGGGAGCAAAGGTAGTGAATTATTTTGTGGTTTGATCCCCTATGTCACTTCTTAATAATTCAATGAAAGATAAAGCCACACTTCGGTAGAAATGCTTTAATCCCTGGAGGTCTCTGTGAGGAAGCAGTCTTGCTTGAGCCAAGTAATCAGGCAGACACTGAGGGCCTAATTAGTTTTCTTGGCAGAGGGAGCTCTTTTATTTGGGACAGCTCCCTTCTCCCTGTCCCAATTTGGTGATTGAAAAAAATAATTTCATGAGTTACTGTTGATGGCTGAGAAATGATTATAGAGTGTCATTTAAAAATATAAACAAATCAGTTTATTGGAAAATACGCATTATAAAATGCTCGATCATTTAATCTTTATTTTGTTGGTTTTGTCCTATTGTAGTAAAAAAACTAGAAACGTGTTGAAACATTTTTTTCTTGAGGTTTTTGCCCTATCCATTCGCACTGACTCACGGAACACAAAACTCCAATTTCTGACTATTTTTCTGAAGACTTTCCCAAACTCATTACTAATTACAAACATTTTGAAAAGCTTCTTAGATATCTGAAATGGTGACTTGGGGAACTCTTATTACCATTTTATGTGTCATTTTGAAAATTACTTCTAGTAACTTGGTATTTGTATCCTTAAACACCTTTAAATATGTTTTACTTCCTTAAAATAGAAATATTTATTTTAGGGTACAATAACATTCCTTAAAGAGAACCCTGATGAGCAGCGCAGAATAAAAGTAAGGCCACAGCTTTGACACTTAGGCTTTTTAGTCACTAAAACTTTTCATATCCAATAATATCATTTTTGTTTAACCTATGGTTATCTATAAACTTTAATAGTGTTCTTATTTTGGCAACCATTTATGAACAGTTTTTAAAAAGATTCACAAGAAAAATGCTGGTAAATTTACAACTTGTTTAAGTTTAAATAGATCTTGTGATATAAAGATATGTTCTTAAACATATAACTTCCAACACTATGAAAAATCATACAACCAGAATTTTGCCATTATATATTTTGCCCATCCTTATAAACCTGGTATGAAATGTAAATTAATGAATTTTCTGAGAGTAGTAATACATTTCTTCTGTAGCTAACTAAAAAATAAAACATTTATTACATGTACATGCATGCGTGTGTTTCTGTTTTCACTCTCCCGATATAATATCTCTGCATACTTTGATGCATTTTTATTCCTTCCAACACTGCAATAGAAATTTGCCATTGACATCAAATAATCTTGGAAAACTGTATTCCAAATAAATAAAATATCATAAATAATATAACTGTCTATAGTAAGTATTTTATCCTAATTATTTTATCACATCACATTGTAGAGATAACCTTCAGATCTAAAGTTTTGAGCACATTTTTTACTGCTTTCTTTGGATAAATTAATAAATTAGTAAATTTGGATAATTTAATGGCGTTCTTTAAATGAAATTAATGAGTCAAAGAGAATAAATATTTTATTTTTTTAAAAAAAGATTTTATTTATTTATTTATTTGAGAGCAAATGCATGCATGTGAGCGGAGGGAGGGGCAAAGGGAGAGGGAGAGAATCTCGAGCAGATTCCACACTGAGGGCAGAGCCCACGCAAGGCTTGATTCGACAACCCTGAGATCATGACCTGAGCCTAAATCAAGAGTCAACCACTTAAACAACTGAGCCACCCAAGTGCCCCTAAAGAGAATAAATATTTTAAAGTTTTAAAATTTGATTTGTTTACAAAATGCATCACAAATGTTTAATTACAAAACTTTTATTTATTTTTATTTTTTAAATTTTAAATTTAAATTCCAGTTAGTTAAAATACAGTGTAATATTAGTTTTCAAGTATATAATACAGTGATTCAACATGTCCATACAACACTCGGTACTCATCACAACAAGTCCACTCCTTAATCCCCATCACCAGTTTAATCCATCCCTCCACCCACCCCCCCTCTGGTAACCATAGATTGTTCTCTATATTTAAGAGTCTGTTTTTTGGTTTGCCTCCCTCTCTCTTGTTTTCCCTTTGCTCATTTGTTTTTTTCTTAAATTCCACATATGTGTGAAATCCTATGGTATTTTTCTTTCTCTATTTTCCTTAGCATACTATTCTCTAGCTCCATCCATGTCGTTGCAAATGGCTAGATTTCTTTTTTTTTTTTTTATGGCTGAGTACTATTCCATTGTATTATATATATACCGCATCTTCTTTTTTTTTTTTTTTAAAGATTTTTATTTATTTATTCATGAGAGACAGAGAGAGAGAGAGGCAGAGGGTGAAGCAGGCTCCTAAGGAGCAGAGAGCCCGATGCGGGACTCGATCCCAGGACCCTGGGATCATGACCTGAGTCGAAGGCAGACGCTTAACCATCTGAGCCACCCAGGCGCCCTATACCACATCTTCTTTATCCATTCATCAGTTGATGGACATTTGGTCTGCTTCCGTAATTTGGCTGTTGTAGATAATGCTGCTATAAACATAGGGGTACATGTACTCCTTTGAATTAGTATTTTTGTGATTTAAACCTAAGTTAGGAGTGCACAAAGTTCACCATATTGAATATTGCATAGTACCTTTGTCATGATATTAAGTAGTTATGAAAAGTCACATGTTTGGAATTTTTCACTTATTTTATTTCTAGTTACCTTTAAACATTTATATGTTTCTTGGATCAATGTCTGAATTTCCTGTCCATGCCTTTTTCCAGCATTAAATTATGTGAGAATGTATAACTTCTTTTTCTTAATGATTTATGAACCTTTTGTGTATTAAATATATTATTTGTCATCTATTTCAATTTTTTCAGGATTATTGCATGGCTTTTAATGTTTATATGATATTGTTGATATACTAAAGTTTTAAACTTTTATAATATAATTTTTTGCGTTTCCATTTTATGTTCTCTTCTACTACTTTCACATAAGAATTATTTTGCCTTTGAATATTAGATAAAAGTATATGCATTTTTTCTTCTTACTGTATTGTATTATCTTATTATTTATTTTTATTTTAATTTAAATTCCCAACCAGTCAAGATTAATTTTGTCTTATTTTCAAAATGAAATTCTTAATTATTTTTACATTAATTATTCACATTGTATCACATGTGTCTTCATTTTCCATTTGATTTTAAGTGTTATCTTTTTCATATTTCTAAAGCATTTAAAATTTTCAGATACTTCTTGTGGGAATTCATAGTGCCTGGTTGGATAGGATTTAATAAACACATGCCTCCCTGGATGAGACTAGTTGGAAAGCAAAGAAAGAATGTCCAGAAAACTGGGCCCCCTTTAAGGTTTCTGGGCTGAAAACAACTGGATCCTCCATGCGGCTCAATGCACTCATCCAGGGAGTAAATTCTTGACTTAGGAGAAACATTTATCTTTGGAGGTCACTCACTCCATGAACTCCCTGTCTGCATCCTCCTCATGAGTACAGCTTGTTCCATTCACATGATACTCCCTAAAACACTGTCCGGATTATTAAAGCTTCATATTTCTTCTTGTTTTTCTTATTCCCTTGTTATATTGATAATATTCACAATAAAGGTGGAGGCAGAGTCTGATTCAAGACCTTTCACCACTAGGGCATCTGGTCCCCAGGCCCACTCCTCTCTCCTACTTAGGTGTCTGGAGTAATCTTTTCATTCACCGCCTCAGGTTTGCTGGCCAAACTGACAACTTCTGGACTGCGTAATCTATGGCATTTCATTATTTTTTTTTATTTTTTATTTTTTCTGCCTTCAAAAAAAAAAAAATATTCCTGGGGCACCTGGGTGGTTCAGCTGGTTGTGACTGATACTGATTTCAGCTCAACTCATGAACTCAGGGTTGGGAGATCAAGCCCGGTGCTGGGCTTCCTCCTGGGCGTGGATCCTGCTTATGATTCTCTCTCTCCCTCTTCCTCAGGCCCTCCCTGCCCTCTTTAAAAAAAAAAAAATTCCAGGGCGCCTGGGTGGCTCAGTTGGTTAAGCGACTGCCTTCGGCTCAGGTCATGATCTTGGAGTCCCGGGATCGAGTCCTGCATCGGGCTCCCTGCTCAGCAGGGAGTCTGCTTCTCCCTCTGACCTTCCTCCCTCTCATGCTCTCTGTCTCTCATTCTCTCTCTCAAATAAATAAATAAAATCTTAAAAAAAAAAAAAAATCCTGGTAATTTTTGTTGGGACATGATTGGAAGATGGTGAGATGTATTTTTATAAATTCTAGGAATAAATCATCTTTTGCTTCTAACTGAAATGTTAAATTATCAGCAAATAAATTGATAGAAAAACAACTTTATATCAAACAGTATATTTGAGCGGTTTTAGGAATTACACTGAACTGCACATACACAAAAATAGCCCTGGAGAGATTCTGACATGTGCATTCTTCCTTTTTCCATGGTTGAATGGTTTCCCCAAAATAACACTGTAAATATTTCAGAAGGATTTCTGCCACCACACATGTTCATTGGCTTATCACCATACAGAATCTGATACATGAAGAAGTTACCTGATTTCTCATTAGAACTACCATTTAAAATGTGTTCATCAGAGAAGACATTTCAGGACTTCGAAAAGGATAAGAAATATCAAATCACAGTACCCAGCAAGGTGTTCTAAATTAACTCTTTAAGAATAGGAAGAGCTACTTCTCTTTTTTATTTGATCTACATTTCAATTCTGGTGAATTAGAAAAGAATGCAACTAGAATTGAATTGAGGTTGCATTAGACCACAACTTCCAAAAAGACTGATAAAATTGCTTTATGTATGAATTCAATTCACCGAGCTAGTGGCCTGGGAAAAATAGTAAGAATGAGTATTATTCTACCTTGTCCTTATAGCCATCTGGAAGAAAAATGTGTGGGTTAGAAAGAATCTTCGGGGCGCCTGGGTGGCTCAGTTGGTTGAGCGACTGCCTTCGGCTCAGGTCATGATCCTGGAGTCCCTGGATTGAGTCCCGCATTGGGCTCCCTGCTCGGTGGGGAGTCTGCTTCTGCCTCTGACCCTCCCCCCTCTCATGTGCTCTCTGTCTCTCATTCTCTCTCTCAAATAAATAAATAAAATCTTTAAAAAAGAAAGAAAGAAAGAAAGAAAGAATCTTCAACATTTTTGGCAAGGATTTTCAGCGACATTTAAATATTGTTTATGATTTTAAATCCCTAATAGATATGTTTCTTTATGTGCAGGAAGGGTTTTGGCATGAGTAGCACACAGATTCAATCTCATTACATCATAATCTCAAAATAGCCATGGAAAACCTTTGTCAGGAGGAAAATATTATAAACTGAGGCTCATATTTCAGGTGTAGCTTCACAGGATTCCCAAATTGAATCTATAATGCTGAAATTGCCCAGAGTATTTTGACTCCTTCAGGGAAAAAAAAAAAACAAAAAACAAACAAACAAAAAACCTTAATTCAGATTTAGCCAATAGATTTTTTTGGCTTCAATTGTTTTATTCAAAATGTCAGCCATTTCTTCCCACATACAATGCAATCAATTTGCAAGGGTACCTCAAAGATGCAACTCAGAAGAAACTATTGGATGTTACCTTAAACCTGAACTGTTCTTTTTTTTAAAACCTTAATTTTTCTGGGCACCTGGGTGGCTCAGTTGGTTAAGCGACTGCCTTCGGCTCAGGTCATGATCCTGGAGTCCCTGGATCGAGTCCCGCATCGGGCTCCCTGCTCGGCAGGGAGTCTGCTTCTCCCTCTGACCTTCCCCCCTCTCATGTGCTCTCTCTCATTCTCTTTCTCTCAAATAAATAAATAAAATCTTTAAAAAAACCCCAAAACCCTTAATTTTTCTTAGACCACATTTTCCAGCCTTTCTTTCAGTAAAGAGTGTCCCAGTGATTAAGTTCTGGGTAAAGAGATATGAGTAGAATTACCATGTTCAACTTCATGTGATAACTTTAAAGGGAAGCTAATTTCCATTCTTTCTGCTCTGGGATCTTTTCTGCAGTCTGGGACACAGTTGTGGTGGGGTGAATCAGTAAGGACTTTGAATGAGAATAAGTCTTAGGGACGACAGAGCAATGAAAAGAGTGAATCTGTGTTCCTGAAGAACCTTGTACAGGAAACCCACCGTGTTTCCCTAGACTGCTTCTCACTTTAGATGTTTAAGTTAGAAAAGAAACAAAACCACCTATCTTGTTTTTACTTAGTCTCTGTTAAAGCAATTGAAATAAATCTTTTCCGTTTGCCTAATAAACACACCTCTGTGGTTTGTTTAGTATTTGTCTTTTGGTAACATTTTCACACTTTCCATTTGTTCAAAACTTCCATTTACATCTTAATGGATATTTGTAATGAGTAAAAATTCTGGTTCAATGGTTATTTTCTTTAATCATTTTAACTATATCATCCCTTTGTTGTCTGGCTTCCATTGTTTCTTACATGGTTCTATTGATAAACAAATTGGTATCACCTAATTAGCTGTCAGTTCTTGTATTTCAGCTCCAAAATCACCCTTCCACAATTTGCTTTGAGATGTTTGATACTAGAATCTGTAAACCACATTTCTGCTTTGCCACATTAACCTGGGCCAATAGGGAGTGAGTGGAAACAACACGGCTAGAAAAGAAAGAGGGGGCTTGCTTCCTTCTGTTTGCTTTAAAAGGTCTTCCTGTTTGTTTAAGCTTATTCCTACAGATTTGAAAAATGCCTTTTCCATATTTACCTTTCTATAAATATACAAGATTTTAAGTGTTCATAAAGAATACACTAACCAGGGGTGCCTGGGTGGCTTAGTTGGCTAAGTGTCGATTCTTGATTTTGGCTCAGGTCATGATCTCAGGAGCATCAGGCTCCATGCTGAGTGTGGAACCTGTTTAGGGTTTTCTCTCTCCCTCTCCCTCTGCCCCTCCCACCCACCCTCTCTCTCTCTTTCTCAAAAAAAAGAAAAAAAAATACACTGACCATACTTCTTTATAACTTTTATATTTTTTTAACAATGTCCTTTCTGTGACTTTATTCATCCAACCATTCTAATTATTGCTCATTTTTATGTTGTACATATAAAACACAATTTATTTAACCAATTTTGATTACTCACATTTTACATGTCTTTGAATATTTTACCTTTTTTAATTCTTTTTTATTTATTATGACATTTAGTTACCATATAATATTTCTCAGTGGAACACAAAAGTAATTATTTTATAGATACTTTCTCTGTTATGTCACAAAAACTTTGAGAGGAAATCCTTGCTTGTCTTAGTGATGAAGAACTTGAGATTCTGAGAGTTTAGAAGTTTTGCTTAAGCTCAGATACTCATTTTTTTTAACTTGAATCAAAACTAAACTATTTCCATAACATTTATATCATATAGTTCTTATATATAACCACCCCTTGCTTTTTTCTTGCTTGCTAGCTTTATTGTTTAGGCCCCTACTATCTATGTGCCATATTTGTGGTAAAGACACACAGTTTTCATTTGGGTATCAAAAGCTCACTCATCTTAGGGCATGTGGTTTGGGTGGGACTTTACCTCTACAAATAGGCAAGCATGTGATCTAGTTTTAAACCAACTGGTGGATTTAACTTTTTGGTCACAGTAACTCAGGTTTGGGCATATGATTCATGCCTAATCAACAAGTCATGTTTAGATGTTTCTGAGAAACTTTAAGGGCACACTGGATTTGAACTTGAGAAAGTGTGTGAAATAGGAGTTGCTACAGTCATCCTGTGATCATGTGCAAAATGAGAATAAAACCAACACATGCAGAGCAGAGCTGAACCAAGGGATAGAAGCAAACCTAGTTCTGATTATGGGACTAGAGTCCAGAATTGAAAAATTCCTAAAGCCAATTAGGTCCACCTAGATAAAGCTCCTTTTAAAAATAACAGATTTTTTAAAAGATTTTATTTATTTATTTGACAGAGAGAGAGAGAGAGGGAGAGGGAGAGGGAGAAGCAGGCTCCCCACTGAGCAGAAAGCCTGACATGGTGCTCAATCCCAGGACCCCGGGATCATGACCTGAGCTGAAGGCAGACACTTAATGGACTGAGCCACCCAGGTGCCCCATGAATAGCCAATTTTTAATTGATTTTTTTTTCTTTGAGCCACTCAGGATGGGAAGTGTTTTACCTGATGTGTAATTTTGTAATACCAAAACAACCGTGTGAGATAAATGTTAATATTACCTCCATTTAGGAAAGAAGGAAAATAACTTGTAAGTTTTTATATAATTTGTATTATGTCAGAATTCAGACAAATGGTGGAGTCATGATCAGAATTTAGTTACTCAAAATGTAGAGTACAACATTACCCTCTACTGATTTTTTTTGAGCAAGTGTGATTTGCATTTCAGCCCCTTTGATTACAACTGCCTTTATAAATACAGGAAGGAATTGTCACTGCTTTCCCTTCCAATCTATTTACTGTTTTTGTGATACTCTAATTTATGTTCTTTTCTAAAAGTTTATAAATTTAAAAAACAAAGGAGCACCTTTGTCTTGTGTTTTATATTCAGGTCCTCTTTCTGCCTTTTGTTTTCTTTTCCATGGTACAGAATACATTGATAATTGGAACCAAATGGAAGTTAATATGGAAATGAGTCCTATTCCTCATTGTAACTTTTGTGGGATAGCATTCCTTGGATATAATATGTCTGTCATAAATAACGACTGTCCTGAAATCTGCCCTTCACCAAATGAACATACAAACTCTCCTATGATAATGCATCTAGCTATGCTCAGGGTATGTTTGGACATAAAATATGAGTTGAACATTGTCAACAATTTGTTGTACTATCAATAGTTTTTTTTTTGTACTATTTCAAAAATAGAGCATGATTTATTCTTATCTTTTCTTTGTCTCTATATTATTTTATAAAATTTTGGTTGATAATTTTAGAAATTACAAAGTAAATATTTTAAACTGATAAAAATGTTATTTTTAGTAGAAATAATCTAATATACTAAAAATTCTTGCAAGGTAACTTTTATTATTACTTACAAGTATATACATAGCAAGTTTTAACATAAACGTTTGAAATATGAAGAAATAAAAGATACAATCTGAATGGAATATGAGAAACATTTTCTTATGTGATAATAGTGTAATATAACTGTAATTCACTTCACAAAAAGGATGGCTTTGTCCTGCCACAGAAATAAGACTCCATGTTTTTTGATAGGAACTATAAAAACTTTCATTACTCTGTTTTAAATTGAACCATTTAGAAAACCTGCTACTGCAGAATCACACAATTTTTCTGTAAAAATTTCAGTCTTGTATATCCCAGGATACTATTATAAGAAACAATAAAATATACTATTGTAAGATCAACGAGGGTTGAGATGACTATATTCTCATAAGCTAAAAAAGACAATCAGTATGATAATTAGAGCATGTTAATTACTCTCCACCAGCAACAAAAAATGCAAATGATATACAGCAGGAAATTAACAGCAGTTACTGCTCAATATTGCATGACTTTTCCATTAAGAATAATATGAGGAGTTGTTAAATTATAGAAAATGAGAATAATGAGTCTAGAATATTAAAGAGCTTTAGGTTTCCGGTCTGGCTGTGGAGGAAATCATTAGGAATGGTTCCGAGCAAGTGCTACATTCTGTGTGGGTTCAGAAAGCTTGTTGAGTACAATGGGGAAATCTTCATGTATGCTTTTGTTTTTACAAGATAAAACAAGACTGGGTATTCTGGCTCAGCTAGAAGCAGTTCACTAACCTTTCCTGAATAATACATTTGCCAAAATCTGCTAACACCATTTCACCCTTTCCTTTCAAAATGTTGGACTGATGGAACAATGAATATAATTTGCCACAGTCCCAGAAAAATCTGAAGAGTTGGGAGAGTTTTTGTAATTACAAATCATTTTTAAAGAAAAGAAAACGATTATATGACTAAGATTTAGATGAAACAGAAATATAGCAAGAAGCTAAGAAGCCTTATCTTCTTTATCTGTACTATAAAGAAAGAATCATATTAACTTTCTTTTGCAAAGTTTTAATCTGAAGGGAAACTGCATTATAATAGACCACCTAATGCACCATCACTGCTGTATAACTCAGTCTGTCAAATACGGTACAAAGACAGCAGGAGTGAAACCCAGAAAGTTCAATATTAAGTATATATTTGAAAGAATGTACAATTATAAAATAAGTCCTAAATTCTGTGGAGAATACTCTGCTCCCAAAAAGAAAATCATATTAATTTATTCAAGCCAGAGGAACATAATGTGGTACACTAGAAAACTACCAGAAAAAACTATTGTTCCAGGGGTGCCTGGGTGGCTCAGGCATTAAGCGTCTGCCTTCGGCTCAGGTCGTGATCCCAGGGTCCCGGAATCGAGCCCCGCATCAGGCTCCCTGCTCAGCAGGAAGCCTGGTTCTCCCTCTCCCACGCCCCCTGCTTGTGTTCCTTCTCTCGCTGTGTCTCTCTCTGTTAAATAAATAAATAAAATATTAAAACAAAACAAAACAAAAACTATCATTCCAGGAAAAAGGGAGAGAAAGTGGAAACAAAACAAAATACTTTCAACACTTTGAGTTTTCATGTATTTTGGAATTGTTAACAAGTAATTGGATATATTAATATAAGCTCATCTTAGTCATGCTATAGAATATATATGGTCTATATATTTGGATCTGATTTAACTACTTTATTTTGCTATATTCTTATTCTAAGTTCTTTGTATTTAAAATTTTTCTGAAATTCCAGTTTGAAATTTATAGCTAGTCAATGTATTCCATATCCACTTTATCTGAGATCATAATCATAATACCTAGGTAATGGATGTATTTTCAACTATAGAGCAGAGTTTGAAGTTTAACTTTTCATACCATCCAGGAAGCTCTGATTTCTCTATGAAAAAAATGTCTCCTTTGCTCAGACACAGCCCGTTTTTCATGATAGCATTGAGTTATTATCACAATCTTCTCCTTTGCCTTATTTTCCTTTTGGTATCTATTTATTACAGCCTGTCCTCACAGTTTCACTTGTGGAAAGGCATTTTAAAAACATCTGGGTAAGTACCATATCATTAGAACTATTTCACAACAAAATTATTGGCATAAATAGACGTATCTTAGCTAAATACAAGCTGTTGCTAACTACCCATAAGCAAGCTGAGCCATCTCTTGCATAATATAATTGCACTCCAGATAGGTGATTCATTCCTTTGGAAATATTTCTGAAACAGCTCTCAAAATGATTATTGCCCAGTAAATATACATTTTACTACTTGGTGACTTGTTATTGTTGTTGTTGTTGTTGTTTTACCATAGTGGTTTTAAAAACATTTTCTCTGAAATTAATATCATACTATTTCTAACCTATTCCAGCTTTTTCATCAAAAAGGCAAATGGAATCATGAGGAAGAGTCATGTTTCCCTAATCGTTGACACTTTCTGCCTTATTTCATTAATATTATGTGATCTCCTTGCACTGAACACATAGAAAGCAATATGATATCGTTTGCTAAAAGGAATTGAACATATGGGCCCTTTTCCTTGCTGCTGTGAATGATCACACCTGAATCAGTCATGATATGATGTGTACATAACATGACAACATCTGAAATGAAAGAGACACGCACGAGGTGTTCTTACAGTGACATTGAACACTGAGTTGTAGCAGTAGAAAAGGGGTCCAGGGTCTAATGTACTCTCAGGAGAAGCACTTCAAATGAAAGATGGACATAAAAACAAAGAGACAACAATAGCAACAAAATATTTATGCTTCGGGGCACCTGGGTGGCTCTGTCGTTACGCGTCTGCCTTCAGCTCAGGTCATGATCCCAGCGTCCTGGGATCGAGCCCCGCATCGGGCTCCCGGCTCCTTGGGAAGCCTGCTTTCTCTCTCCCACTCCCCCTGCTTGTGTTCCCTCTTTCGCTGTGTCTCTCTCTGTCAAATAAATAAAATCTTTAAAAAAAATATTTATGCTTCAAAAGTAGATTAACCCATAGTTTTACATAAACTATCATTCATGGTCTGTATAATAACCCATCCTGACAGTAGGAGGGGTGTTGAATAATGCAGTCTGAAACCAATTTATATATTCAAGTGCATTTGGTTGATTCAATTTTGCAGAGAATATAAAAAATGAAAAAGTAAAATGATATCAATATTTCATTCTTTTTCTTCACCATGAACCCGGTGCTCTTTCCACAATACCATGTTGCCATTCAAACTCTTAACATAAACAAAAATCCTTATTTTGTACAATATGGAGTTTATAGAGCTCTTTCATATGTATCATAATAGTTAATCCTTTCATGATGCTGCATGGGTAGCATTCCTTTTTGTAATTACCTATGAGAAAATTGACTGATAAAATTTAAGAGACTGGTCCAATAGTGGTCTGACCAGCTCTATAACTATTATAATTCTGACCTGCAATTCTTCCCATAATATCACCGAATTTACATTACAGGGATATCTGTTCTTTCATTTATTTCACAAATAAATACTCATCATATAACAAGTGCTAGATACTTTTCTAGTTCCATGGGATACACTGAGAAAAAGAAACACAAAAGTTTCCTGCTTTCATGCAGTTTATATTTTATATATTATAATATATTTGTGTACATTTCTGTAGAAAAAAAGGCAGTAGTAAGGAGAAAGGGAAGAAGAACAACATAGGTGTGGAGTAGTGTGCCTATACCTACTTTTACATGGGTATTGTTTATGGAGGACCCTGATTTATTACCATCCCCCATTTAAACCCAAATCTGAGGTCATAGGGAATTTCGCTATTCCTAACATAAATCAATCCCTTATCTTATTTTGTCTTTGCAAGAATATCTGAATATACTTATCCTCCTTTCTTTGCTTAGTGGATTCTCATTTGTCCTTAAAGATACAACTTAGTGATAATGTTCTCTAAGTTGTTGCTCATCTTTCCAATCTGAATGTCCGCTTCTTCAGTTTTCCTTGGTTCCAATGTTTATAGTAATTAAATAAAATGTTATATCTCTTTTTTACTCATCTGCCTCCTTGTTTACTTTCTAGTTTTACTGTATGACATCACTGAATGGAAAATTATATGGGTTCCCAGTAGTTAACACAGTGAATGGTACTTGATAGGACCCCAGTAAGTTTGGGTTCATCATTTGAATATCTAACACCCTAGGGTTAGTTTATTCTAGTGATTGTCCCAATTAGACAGCCATAAAATGACTGGAGTTTCTTCTTTTGTTTTTTTAATTTTCAACCAAATGTAGAAATTATGAAATAGAATCCCTAGTGAAAAAAGAAATGTTTTATTACTTAATGACCTCCAAAAGATTGGAGTTCTGATCAGTCAGGTTGAGGAGTCACTGATCTATTAGACATACTGATCACATTTACACCCCCCGCTTTTTAGCTTTGAAGCCATTGAAGCATTCCATCTTACTGATAAGTGGGAAGTAAAAAAGGAATACTATATATTATAAAGCTCAACAAGAAGATAACGAACAATCTGATTAAGAATATATATGAGATCTGAACAGACACCAGCAAAGAATATATACACATGTCAAGTAAGCATATGAAAAAATGCTTCTGTCATTAAGGATGCACATGTCATTAAGGAATTGCAAAGTAAAACAACATGAAATATAAGTACCCACTTATTAAAAAGACCAAAATCTGCGCCACCGATGACACCAAATACTTTCAAGGATGTAGAGCAACAAAAA
This sequence comes from Mirounga leonina, assembly GCF_011800145.1. Classification (NCBI taxonomy): domain Eukaryota; kingdom Metazoa; phylum Chordata; class Mammalia; order Carnivora; family Phocidae; genus Mirounga; species Mirounga leonina. The sequence continues at coordinate 28,407,811 of NW_023270807.1, read as the reverse complement.
CTCTCATTCCTCAATAGTGGGAGTGCAAAATTACACAACCACTTTGGAAGACAGTTTGGCTGTTTCTTAGAAAACTAAACATACTCTTGCCATATGATCCAGCAATTGTACGCCTTGGTATTTATGCAAATGAGTTAAAAACTTATGTCCACACAAAAACTTCCATATGGATAAGCACAGATATAAACACGGATGTTTATAGCAGCATTATTCATAATTGGCAAAACTTGGAAGGAACCAAGATGTCCTTCAGTAGGTGAATGGATAAATAAACTGGTAGATCCAGACAATAGAATATTACTCAGTGCTAAAAAGAAATGAGCTATCCAACCACAAAACAACAGCAAAACATGGAGGAACCTTAAATGCATATTACTAAGTGAAAGAAGCCAACCTAAAAAGGCTACATACTGTATGATTCCAACTATGTGCCATATTGAAAAGACAAAACTATGATCAGTGGCTGCCAGGGATTGGGGGGAGGGAGAGATAAACAGTGGGGGGAAGGAGAGGACAGAGATTTTTGGTGCAATGAAGCTATTCTCTATGATACTATATGGTGGATGTAATTCATTGCATTTGTCAAAACCCATAGAATGCACAATCCCGAGTGAACCTTATTATAAACTGTAATCTTTGGCTGATAATTAAGTGTCATTGTAGGCTCATCAACTGTAACAAATGTACTCCTCTGGTGGAAAATATTGATGGTGTGGAGACTATGCATGGCATGTGTGGGGCAGAGGATATATGGGAAAACTTTGTACTTCTGCTCAATTTTGCCATGAACCTAAAGTTGCTGTAAAAAATAGTCTATCAAAAATATCTAAATAATCCTAAAAAGAAAAAAAAAAAAAACACAGTACAACAAAATTCAACTGACTTTTCTACCAAACTAAGACATCACATCTGAAAGAGTATTGTGCCATCCAAACAGTGTAGTGTCTTCTAACCAGAGACTTCTGAAAATATCACCAAAAGTAACTTTTAAAGATTCTATTTTTAGTGAAGATTTGGTTTACATCTCACACAAGAATGAGATTCTTTTTTATAGTCTTCCTTTTATATTTTGTTAGTGTTTTCAATTGTGATTATCCACTTTTTTAACATGCATAGCCATTCATTTTTTGGATGTTTTGAAAAATCCAATATACTGATATAATATGTCATTTGCCATTAAAAATATATTCAAACTTCTGTGTCATTGCACCTAAAATATATAAAATTATAATTAGAAAGAAAGAACAAAACAATAAAAATAGTCAGATTTTGAACAGATATTCACACATTCACACATAAAAATGGATAATAAGTACATGAAAAGATGATTAAGATTCTTAGTTGTGAGAAAAATGCTAATTTAAACCATAATGATAACTACTTCACACCCATAAAGATTGATAGAATTAAAAGTACTGATACTACCGGTTTTAGTGAGGATAAGTCAACTGGAACTCATGAATTGTTGATGGGAGTATATAATACATAGCTACTTAGGGAAATAGTTTGGATATTTCTTATAGATTCAACATACAACTACCAAGTGCTAGGCACTTTTCTATCACAGCTTATATTTACCTGCAGTGAAATGAGACAATGAACACAATATATAAGTGAGTTATCTGGTATATAAAAAGTCAATAATAAGGGTGCCTGGGTGGTTCAGTCAGTTAAGGGTCTGACTCTTGGTTTCAGCTCAGGTCATGATCTCACGGTCATGAGATAGAGCCCCACATAGGGTTCTGCACTGAGCATGCAGCCTCCTTAAGATTCTCTCCCTCAGCACCTCCCCCTCCCACCAGCTTCTGTGCACGCACACATGAAATCACTCTAAAAGAAAAACAAAACTACATACTGTATGAATGTCATTTCTGTGAAATGTCGTTCTGTGAAATCCCCAAAGGGATAAAAATATATATCCACAAAAATTCTCTACAAGAATATTATTAGCAGCTTTATTAACAATAGCTATAAATTGGAAAGAACTCAGATGTCTACCAATATGTTAGCAGTGTAACAAATTGTAGTGTTCTAATACAATGGAAGATACTTCATTGTATTATATATATGATAATATATATTTCATTATATATGCACACATACATGCACATACACATATACATATATATGGAATGCATACAAAATGTGTATACAAAATGAAGAGATATATTAAAAAGTTCATGTTTGATACCATTTTATGAAGTTCTAAATAAAGCCAAAACTAAGCTACAGAGATACAAATGATAAAAATGTAGTGCCTGTGGTGTGACTGAAAAACCAATATGCAGGAAATTCAAGGGAAGTGGAAATTTTCTGTTTCGATTGGGTCCGAGGTTGTATAAAACTTATCAAACATACAATCTATGCATTTTGTTATAATTAAATTATATAGCAAGAAAAATTACTTTAACAAGTATGCTAAACTGTGAAAACAGTTTAAAAGAAGCTAAAAGATGCTTTGATGAGCAGCAGAATTTTAATTAATTAATTATTTTGTTGTTGTTGCTTTAGGTCACTATGATTTTTAGTTTATTACACAAAAATATGCAGCTAGAAAACAAATGAACAATTACTACCCAGCCTCTTTCCACTTTTCCTTTGACTGAGGTTAAGATGGCAGATGTTGGAAAAACCACCTGGTACTCAGAGACAGAAGCTACCACTTGATTATGGTAAAATAACAAGATAAAAGGAGCCTGGGTCCCTGACAACATAGAGCTGTCATATCAGTTTTTTTTTTTTTTGGTAGTTTCACGTTTTCACTTAAATTCCAGTTAGTTAACATATGGTGTAATATTAGTTTCAGTAGCACAGTTTAGTCATTCATAACTTACATATAACACCCAGTAAGCAGCAGAATTTTAGAATAATTAGATGTCTTCTTACAGTGTCTATGTTGTAAAGGTCAGTAATAACCATTTTGATGAATAAATTGCATTCTACTGTTTTACAACAAGTCATTTTTATTAAAATTCTTATTCCTTAACTAAAATGTAATATATGAGTAGTAAAGTGTATATCATTATATCATTAAGTGTAATATCTTACATAATTTTATAAATATAATACCCTCACGCAACCAGCACTTGGATAAAGAAATAGAAGGTGAGCAGCCCCCAAATCTCCTTTGACTTTTTTTCCAGTCACTATACCCAAAGAACAAACTAAATTATTATTTCTAAAAAAATGTGGATTGGAACTTCAGAGAATCTAGGTATATAGATTATCTTTAATTTCTTTCTTTCCTTTATCCTCCACTTTTTTTTGTTGACATTTTGTTAAGTTGGCACTGACCCCCATGCAATGAAAACGCCACATATAGCTTTTGACTTCCCAGATACTTAACTACTAATAACTTACTGTTGACTGAAAGCCTTACTGATGACTTAAACAGTTGATAAATACATATTTTGTATTTCAGTTTCAACAAACGTTACCTTAATTTTAATTCCTAAACTTTTGCTTGTATAAAACTTTAATAGCTTCCTCAATAGTTTCATAATTTAAAAATGTCTAACTTGTCCAATGTGTCCCATCATCTTAAACTCAGATTCTATTATTCCACTTTGTTATGTATATGTATAATGTATACATGTGTTTTGTGCTTGGGTCTTAATCTTTAAAAGTGACTGAGTAACACAACATGGAGAGGTTAATTCCATTGAATGAAAAGTTTAATGTTACTCACAGTGCCCCTAGAAATGAAATGGTTCTTCATGAAGGGCCATAGGAGGAACACCACATTTTGGTCAGGAAGCAAAACCAGGAAGAGAGGGGAAGCTAGATCAGAAACCCTTTTTACTGGGTTTTCTTTGGGAAAGGCAAGGTATGGGAAATGGTCTAGGAGTGGCTAGTTTGAGTAATTTTGTAGGCTTTGGGCTGGAAGAGTGGTCTCTAGGTGCCTAGCACATAACCCTGAGATGATTAAGTCAGAGAAATATTGCCTCCGGGGATGTATAGGCTAGGTGTGACTCTGAATTAGTCAAAGGCATGTTCCTGGCTCAGTCTTGCTTTTTCTAAGAATTAGCTGGCTCAGGAGAGGTAGTCTCTCCTCAGCCAAAAGATTTTTTTTTTGAAGATGTCTAAACATCATAATATACAGAAAAAAATTAGTACATCAAATGCTGTATTACTTGTATATTCATATATATATATGTATATATACATATATATATATATGGTTTGTGTGAATATATATATACTGGACCCTTGAACAAGACAAGGATTAGAGGCGCTCCCCCTACCCAATCAAAAATCCACATATAACTCTTGACTCTCCAAAAAATTAAGTACTAATAGCTTATTGTTGACTAGAAGTCTTACTGATAACATAAATAGTAGATAAACACATATTTTATATGTTATATGTTTACATACAGCATTCTCACAATTAAGTAAGCTAGAAAAAAAGAAAATGTTATTGAAAATCATAAGCAATAAAAGATACATTTACTGTACTGTATTATATTCTAGAGAAGGAAGGGAAAAATGAAGGGGGGAGGAAATAGGAGGCGAAGACGAACCATGAGAGATTATGGACTCTGAGAAACAAACTGAGGGTTTTAGAGGGGAGGGGGTGGGGGTTGGGTTAGTCCAGTGATGGGTATTAAGGAGGGCACATATTGCATGTAGCACTGGGTGTTATACGCAAACAATGAATCATGGAACACTACATCAAAAACTAATGATGTATGGTATGGTGACTAACATAACATAATAAAGTAAAAAAAAAAAAAAAAAAAAGAAAGAAAATATTCATGGAAGTGGATCCGTGCAGTCCAAACCTGTGTTGTTCAAGGGTCAACTGTATATCTATGTCATCATGTTCACAGTGTACCCTTTTCTTTCCATCTTTTCTATAGTCTCACCATTTCTTCTCCTTCACTGATTAATTTACTAATTGAAATCTCATTTATTCTTCAAGTTTCATCTCCAATTAGAAAGCTTTTCCAAATCAACCAAAATTGATTTCTTTCTACTCTGTGAATTCACAGAACTGTAAAGAAAAAAAAAAAAAAATCTCCATACAACTGATAACTTCAATGATAGGTGTTATGGTGACTATATAAATCCTTGAGGAGATTTTGAGATTCCCAAAGATCATGCTTTCGTAGGAGTCCATCATGTTGTTGTTGTCAATTATTCTCTATGTTTGTTCTATGCATTGTGCATTGGAATTATCTGCTAGTCTTGTTTAAACTACAGAAGACTTGGGGCGCCTGGGTGGCTCAGTCGGTTAAGCATCTGCCTTCAGCTCAGGTCACGATCTCAGAGTCCTGGGATCTAGCCCCGCATCGGGCTCCCTGCTCCGCGGGAAGCCTGCTTCTCCCTCTCCCACTCCCCCTACTTGTGTTCCCTCTCTCGCGTGTCTCTCTCTGTCAAATAAATAAATAAAATCTTTAAAAAAATAAAATAAAAATAAACTAAAGATAAGTGTGAAGATCTGGATTTTAATCAACATCTCTGGTGATCATTTGGCACACTGTATTTTCAGAACCATTACTCAAGCCAATGACCCATTCATTGTACATTTAATAGTATAAAACATAGTTCCACCATCTTTTTGGTGATCTATGTACCACATTTAGTATAATCAGAAAATATAGTTCAAATTTTATTTCTAAATAATAATAGCCAACACATATAGCATTTACTATGTACCAGATATTTTTCTAAGCTGTATGCATATATTAGCTCATTGAAACCTCACCGTGATCCACTGAGGTGGATACTAATGTTATCCCCATTTACAGATGAAGGAAGTGAACTCAGAAAATTGAAGTAACTTGCCAATAATTATACAGCTTTTAAATCTGGCTGTGGTCTCTATTACAAAATACACAATATTTCTTCTAGTGCTTAAAAAAGTTAGATGATTCTCAGATAGGTGATGGATAGCATGGAGATAGATAGATAGATGGAGAAAGAGAGACAGACGAATAGATTATCATACCTGAAATGGGAAAATGTGATCAAAGTTATCATGGGGTAAATAGAAGACAAAGTGCCGGACAGTCATATGAAAAATGAACATACCCTTTTTAGTCTTTCAGCAAATCCATGTAGAGAAACCACTACTTCCTAGCAATAGAAACTATGCTAATTTATAATATGACCCAAACTGCCAGTTTATGTAAATTAGGTGTTTCCTACACTCAATATTTTAAAAGACTGTCTGATTCAGAGCAAATAAATATTTCTGAGAATTAGGCCTAAAGTATTTTTCACTCCTAATAGTTTCTGTGTTTATTAAACCATAGTTTCTGTGTTTATTAAACCAGAGAAAATTCTAAAGCCCAACCTGGCCATGAATCTTACTCAATGGCAGTTAAATTGGGATTTTTAATTTTGAGAACCCCATTCAAGATTTGTTTTAATATCTGATTCTGGATATGTAAAGTATTCAATCTCCAATGCATGTTTGTACAAGAAAATAACCATGCAATTCAGTAGTTTTTCTGAAGAAATAATTTAATGTGAAGTCTGTGTCATGCAATTTTTTATTACCTATAGTAATTGTTTATTGGTAAAAATTATAGTTAACTGTGGCTTCAACTTATTTTTATCACGTTCTACAGGCAAAGCACTTTATATGCATTATCTCATATAAGCCTCATAACAAACTAGAAAGTAGATACATTCAGAGATGAATTTACCAAGACTCAGAAAGTGACATGCCAAGCTGGTCCCACAGCAAGTAATTTTCAGATCTTGGAAAAAAGAAGATATTTCTTGAAATAAACCAAGCCTTCTAGAACAGACTATTTAAACAATAGATTGGTAGATAGATAATCTCTGTGTGTATATTTGTATATACGTGTGTATGTATAAATGTATATATATACACATTACAACTTGCATATATGTACATAGATAATATATATATCACATAAATATCATTTGCATCCAATATTCATGAAGTACTTATAAGCTAGTGTTTTATCTCCATTTTTTTTTTTAAGATTTTATTTATTTATTTGACAGAGAGAGAATGAGAGAGAGCACATGAGAGGGGGGAGGGTCAGAGGGAGAAGCAGACTCCCTGCCGAGCAGGGAGCCCGATGCGGGACTCGATCCCGGGACTCCAGGATCATGACCTGAGCTGAAGGCAGTCGCTTAACCAACTGAGCCACCCAGGCTCCCTATCTTCATTTTATATATGACGAAGAAGAGCCTCACTCATTCATTCTTTAAACAAAATTTTTGGGTGCGTCCTTGGAGCAGACACTACTCTAGTCTTCAACCACATTACCAAGGTCTCTGCTCTTAGAGGCTGACATTCTTGGGAGTAAAATAATATAATTAAAATTAAACCTTGTTATACGATGGAGAAAAAACAAAGGATTTTTTCACATACTCTTGTCAAGCAGGCTGTCAAGATCTCTCCAAGGAAATAACATTGAGGTTCATATCCCATAATAGGAAGTCAGGTTTTGATCCCTAACCTTCTAAGGCAAAGGCTAGTACACAGTTTCTGAAGCAGAAATAAGCCTGGTTTGTTTCCAGGACTGAATCTGAATGAAGCCCAGTTCATTTGTTCTCTTTCCTTCTCTTCTTTTTTCTTTTCTTTTCTTTCCTTTTCTTTTTTCTTTCTTTCTTTCTTTCTTTCTTTCTTTCTTTCTTTCTTTCTTTCTTTCTTTCTTTCTTTCTTTCTTTCTTTCTTTTTCTTTCTGTCTTTTTCTTTCTTTCTTTCTTTCTTCCTTTCTTCTTTCTTTCTTTCTTTCTTTCTTTCTTTCTTTCTTTCTTTCCTCTCTTTCTCTCTCTCTTCTTTATATTCAAGAAAATACAGCTGTCTACCTCTGTGAAATATTTTATTCCACTTATTTTTTTTAATACTAGGCAAGGATGGGAAGACAAAATGTCAGTGCCAGAGGTTACTAGTGGGCAAAGGAAGAACAGGGCGAATTTGCATTTTCTTTATGTAAAATAAGCATATTTCTTTTGAGACAGAAAGAAAAAAATGGATAAATGTTTAGTTATGCCTATCAAGATCTAATTTAACTTACTAAATTAAGCTCAGCAAAAATCTATTGAGTGCTTATTAAATGATAGCTGTTATAGAGGAATGATATCATAGAAAATGTAAAAACCTTAAAAAGAAATAACTATATAGATGTAAGTTCTATTAGAAGCTTAGACAAGGAAATGTGTTTCTGAAGGAAAAAAAGGAAATGAAAAGAAGTGATTGCCTTGGGCCTAAATTTGGGCACAGACAATACTGCAACCATCCAAAAAAACTCCATGATTTCTTATCAATTTGAACTTGCTACAGCCTTTTTTTCAGCATATAAATGATAATTTTTCCATCAGAGAAGTTACAGTCCAAATATGAATACTAAGAACATAAACATAAAAATATTGCGCCATTATTCCCTTAAAATAGGACTAGATGGACACTTAAAAGCAGAAATAGAATGAAGACTGACAAGTATTTTTCTGAGAAACAGTGGAAATGCTTAGTTTCTGAGATGGAGAAACTCATCTATATAATATGATGACTTGAGGAATAAAAGAGGAAATAGTAACTGTGAATTCACTCAATTTCACAGTGTTATCCAAGGCACAGAAAGAAAATAGCTATAGAAAAGACGATACAGAATATCTAAGAAGACCAGACACTATTATTAGCAACCAGAGATATAAAGCATAGCTCTTCTGCTGACCTCAGGCATCAAATCCTGTTTGGATAGTACATGCAATATTGATGAATATATTTTCCTTTCATGGACTATCCGGCCTACAATGTACTTTTGGATCTTTAGCTAACAAGTACCATGAAAACTGAGCTTGGAATATAGGGCATTTTGGACATATCAATCATACACAGAGACACAGAAAAGTCCTTTGCTTACCAGGGGAAAATATGTGATTCTATTTTACATGGCAAAAGGGATCTCTAGATGACTATTACAAATAGGTCAAGTAGATGAGCATAAATATTTATTTTTGCCATTCTTTAGGTTTCAAGGCAATTGCTACATAGCCTGAAGAAATAAGCTAAGCTGATATTTTATCTATATTCTACAACTAGCACACTTCTGGATCCAGATATAAATAAGAGGAACACTAAAGAGAATAGATAAAAGTAAATGACATAAGAACTGTCAGTCTGAACTTCTGAGATTGACAAAGTTGGCTCCAAGTTACTTGCATCCGAAAACAGGAAACTTCTTCAGGACACTTGCTTTTAGTACTTATAGGACTGTAGATTCTTATGTGATGAAAACAAAATATAAGTAATGTGAAGGATTGGAGACAGAATAATCCTTTGCACTTCTTAATCTACCCCAGTGTTAAGGTTGAAAATGGAAAAGTGGAAGAGCCAAATTGTTAGCAGGGTTTTGAGTCAAACCGACGGAGGTGATGACAAGGGCAGAAAACTGAACCAGGGAAATGAAATAGCATAAAACTGCTACCCAGAGGGCCACCACCATGAAATAGTTTCAATTTCATGGGGAATTAGGGAAGGTTCATTGAACAAAAGATGATGTGCATTACAGGAGACAAAAATAGATAGATGATAGATGATAGATAGATAGATGATAGATAGATAGATAGATAGATAGATAGATAGATAGATAGATAGATGATAGATAGATACTATGTAATTTTACAGAACATTTTATAATATCTATGAGATTTTTGATAAACAATAGGTTAAATGCACAGTGGTAAAGTATTCTTATTTTGGCAAAGCCTAACTGAAGTTATTGGTCCTCAGATGATAGCCTAGCCTACTTACATATTTATTTATTTATTTGACTAAATCACTAATGGTTGTCAGTAAGTACCTTTTAGATTCACATATGGACTATGCTTTTTGATGCCCTTCAATCTGAAAAATGTTTTTGTAATTATCCCAAACAATCAACACTATAGAAAATTTTCAATAAAAACCATCGAATAAAAGCATTGTATTAAAGCAATATATTTATTATAAAATATTGTACCTAATGAAAGGAACCAAAGCAAAGTAACACAGAGCCAATTTAGGAGGTGGTCAATCAAAAAGTTCATGCCTGAATTCTTTTCTCAAAGTACAGTGCAATTACAATTTAATTTTAGAATTATGACAAAAATTTTACTGCTTTTTTAAGCAAATGCAGATGGATTTGTATATAAAGAGCTCACAATTCAGCATTTATTTATTAACAACATGAATTCTAATAATACTAAAATGTTATGTATGAATATTCTGGTAAAACTGAGTTAACAAAATAATCCATGTCTTATCATTTTAGTGTATACTTTGAATTTATTTAATTATAATAACTGAAATAATTACAGTAAAAATATAGAAAACATGTTAATTAAAGTGTATGTTTCTACTCCACACATGGAAGAAACCGCTAAAGGAATCAAATGGCCATTCCCCTCAAAACTAGTGCTAGTTTCCTAAAGATACCATTTATTCATTATTTTGAAAATAATTATTATTCTTAAGAATATCAAAGCACATTATTATTTTTTTAAAAATTGGGACGCATTTTTATTGTATCATATAAACCTTTTTAAACCTGATCCTAAAATATCTTTCTTTACTTGTTTTCATTATCTAAAAATTGACAAATTTATTTGACACCACAACAATTTGTAGAGGAATAATAGGTTGATAGATTACCAATAAAAATTTAAGAATGAGAATTCTCGGCTGAAATAAATAAAACGGATAAATGTATGTCACAAATTGTTACAAAAATTAACAAATTTTGATTTGCAAATTATTTTTTAATTTCTACTTCAATTTTTTCACTTTTTTTTTAGAGCAGTGTCAGATTCACAACAAAATAGAAAGAAAAGTACAGAGATTCTCTCTATATACAGAGATTCCCTATATATATAGAGAGAGATTCCCTATATATTCCCTACCCCTACAAATGCATATCCTCTCCCATTATCAATATCCCTCAGGAGAGCAATACATTTCTATCAAGGATGAACCTACCTTGACACATCATAATCAATCAAAGTCCGTAGATTACAAAAAGGCTCACTCTTGGTGTTGTGAGCCTTTACATTTGAGGAAGGTGAAAATACTCTGTAGGATAGTATGGTGGTGGTCATACGTTGCTTGTCTGCCTCTCCAATCTGGGGGCAGAGATTCACCCTGTGTACTTCCCTCTCTTATGGATCCCAGAAGAGTTGTTGATTTTTCAGTCTGTATAGCTTTTTACTCATTGTTAGGGCAGTGACAACTTCCAAACTCCTTGTGTGTGGAACCATAAACCAAAAGTCCTCTAATATTTAAACACAGCTTTGTTTTCAAACACAACTAAAAATAATTATATATATACAAAGAAATTTACAAATATTAGTAATCAAATGAACTTCCATTAGATATTACTCAGCTTTATAGATAGAACACAATTACTACTTGTAGTGACTTTGAAGTCCCTCTATTTTCCCCTTAGAAGTACCCATAGTCCTGAATTTAATGTGAGGTTTTCTCATCCTTCACTTTATGGTTTTCTACATATATAATCTTAAGTGATATATCAATTACTTTTTCTGTTAACAAATATTTTGTAAGAGGATCCATGCTTTGTATTTACTTCTTCAAACTGCATCCACTCAAAAATATTTTCTGAGACATATCCATGGTTATGTATATACTCAACTTTGATTCATTTCCACTGTAGTCTTGTATTCATATACTGCAATATATCAGTTTTACTAATGGTGGGCATGTGAATTCCCAAATTCTTATATTTATGTTTTAAATAATGTATATACTTACTTTGTGTCCAACATATTTTTAGTAGATGTTTTACAAATATTTACTTGATTAATCCATTATAACAAGCTCTTAAAATGCTTATAAATTCTTCCTGGGTGCATGTGAAAGATGTTCTCTAGGGTGATAAATTTTGCAGAAGATGTACTGTGTCATATTCATTTTACTAGGTAATGCCAAATTGGTTCTCAAACTGATTGACTTAATTTATATTCCCATAGTTTTATGTTTTTCTTTGTTTAACACTAGCCAACACTTGGTATTACTTGACTTCTTAATTTATACAAAATTAGTGGGTGCAGAATTTCATTTTGCATTAAAGTTTTCCTGATAAATATTAAGGTTGAAAGTCACTTCATATTTGGAGTCATTAATTTTTCAGTGATGTTCCTCTTTATATCTCTCTTCCATTTTTTTATTGTTGTTCATTTTTCTTCATAATCCAAATCAGTTCTCTATTAAATACCAAGTTATACAAACATCTTCTCCTAGTTTATGTTTGTTCTTTACACATGTTACATATAGCTTGAGTTTATTTTGTTCCTGGATGTATGGTGTTTTTTGATTAACAGAAATTCTTAATTTTAATGTATTCCGTTTTATCTATCTATTCTTATGTTTTATGCATTTTTAGATATACTTTCCTTCCATGAAATAATAAATATATACTCTTATAGTCTCTATTTGAAGTATTAAAATTTTAATTTTAATGTTAGTATGTGATTCATTTGGAAGTAGTAATTTATGAGTTTGAAATTGTGATGCATTTTCATTTTTTTTCTGTTGAAAAGGACAAAGGTATCACTTTGAGACACATCCTTTTTTTTTTAGGTGGAACTTCAGTGGGAGAATTCTATTTTTATCTTCATATGGCCCTGTTCCTATGCTCTATTATCAGTCAGTTTGACTCTACATGCAACTAAATAACACTGGCTTAATTACTATTAATCTCTAATGGATCTCAATATCTGGGTGGGTAATTGTCCATGTCTAGTGCTTTTCTTTAAAGTGTTTATTGAGAGCGCCTGGGTGGTTCAGTTGGTTAAGTGACTGCCTTCAGCTCGGGTCATGATCCTGGATTCCTGGGGTTGAGTCCCACATTGGGCTTCCCCTGCTGGGCGGGGTGGGTGGCGTCTGCTTCTCCCTCTGACCCTCCCCCCTCTCATGCTCTCTCTGTCCCATTCTTTCTCTCTCAAATAAATAAATAAAATCTTTTTAAAAAAAAGTGTTTATTGAGTATATTTTACCTTTTGCTTCTCCTAATATGTTTTAGAAGGAAATTTTAATTTGCATGGAGTTATTATTGGAACTTCATTGACTCTGTAGTTCAATTTGGGGAGGATTTACCTCTATTCACTATTAAATCTCACATGTTATATATTTCCATGTATTTATAGTTTCAATGATATTTGATAAAATTTAATAAGTTAAAAACAAATCTTTTGTACATAATTGGTTGGATTACATATAGAAATCTGTTAACTCTATTATTATATATGTTACTTTTCATTAAATTTTATTTTCTGTTTTCTACTCGTCTCATTGTGCAAATAAAACTTTATATTGATATTTTATCTGGCAAGCTTATTAAATATCACTGTTAAATTCTTTTTTTTTTTGTAAACCATTGTTACTTCTTAAGCATATTTGTAAATTCTTGTGGAGTTCATATACATGTAGATAATCATAATCTTTGGAAAAATAATTTTTATTCTTCTTTAATTTTCCCTAAGTTTTATATCTCTTTCCCAGTCCTATTGCTCTATATAGGACTTCCAGTACATTGTTGAATGAAAGTTGATGTATTAGATGGCTTGTCTTCTTTCTGACTTTAATGGGTAGCTTCTAAAGACTCACAGACAAGTTTACTTGTAGGAATTTGGTAAACACATATTATCAAATTTGAAAAGTTAAAAAAATTATCCTTTTGAAAATTTTAATAAAAAGTAAAATTTGTTAGAACAAAGTTTTTGCAAATTCAGCTGTACCTGTTTTAAATTCTGGGTTTTTATGGTTGCAGTTGTTGTTTGTGAATGTGCTTTTTTCCCCCCTTTGGTTATAATAAACCTACATTTATTTATTTTGTTATTTTTTCAGTGAATTAACTTCTGACTTTGTTGATCTCTATATTTATATTTGTTTGCTATTACTTTATATTCTGCTCTTATGTCTATTATTTCCTTTCTTCAACATTATTTAATTTTAAGGGTAGTTGCTTAATTCATTAATTTTCATGTCACATTATAATATAAAGCATTTGGCTGCACCCCACAAGTAGGCTAAAATAATGCAACTACTTTTGTCCTTTAAATTTTAATTCACTTATAAACTATGACCCAGTAGTTTCACTGTTAAGTATATAACCCAGAGAAACACTTGCACAGGTGCACCAAGAAATACTTAAAATATATTCATAGGGGCGCCTGGGTGGCTCAGTTGGTTAAGCGACTGCCTTCGGCTCAGGTCATGATCCTGGAGTCCCGGGATCGAGTCCCGCATCAGGCTCCCTGCTCAGCGGGGGGTCTGCTTCCCCCTCTGACCCTCCTCCCTCTTATGCTCTCTGTCTCTCATTTTCTCTCTCTCTCAAATAAATAAATAAATCTCTAAAAATATATATATATATATATTCATAGAAGAATTAATCATCTTTGAAAAAAAGTAAAAAGAAAAATGCATGTGTGTGTATGTGTAAAGAGAGAGAGATTTATTTTAAGGAATTGGCTCATAGCTCATGAAACTATAGAATCTAGAAAGCCAAAATCTATAGCGTGTGCTGGTAGGCTGGATACCCAGGGTGAAACCAACATTGCCATTCAAGTCTAAAGACTGACTGTCTGCTGATGGAATGATCTCTTGCTCGTGGTAGGATAGTCATTTGTTCTATTCAGGCCTTCAGCTGACTAAATGAGAGTCACCCACATTATGGAGGATAATCTGCTTTACTCAAAGTCCATCAATTTAGATGTTATCTTATGCAAAAATATTCTTACAGAAAAATCCAGTATATTTGATCCCATATCTGGGCACTGTGGCCCAGCGAAATTGACACATAAAATTAACCATCACACAAGTGATGGAAGCAGGGATGGCTCCATTTATTGTTGTTTCCAGTGACCCACTAGGAGACATTGTACTTCCTGTTCCTATAACTCTGGGGTTGATAGGATTATATATTCAAATTCCCAGAAATGGTACACTTTAGCTAAATATTGTAGAAAAAGTCTCAGTAAATTATGAACTATAGCTGCTTCCTGGTACTTTTGGCTTCTAGTATCAAAGAAACAGGAAGAAAGGAGTCGTTATAATATCATGGATGATTGTCTCTGGTCATC
The DNA here is from genome assembly GCF_011800145.1 of Mirounga leonina. Classification (NCBI taxonomy): domain Eukaryota; kingdom Metazoa; phylum Chordata; class Mammalia; order Carnivora; family Phocidae; genus Mirounga; species Mirounga leonina. Next base: position 28,392,745 of record NW_023270807.1, on the reverse strand, counting down.
AGGATAAGTGAAGATGCTGTTAAACAATGAGGGAGAGGAAGAATATGTGAGAGACCCAGAAAAGAGGCATTTATTCAGGTTCCTCTTGATATTTCCTTGCCTTATTGTGACTATAAGTGCACAGGCTTATCAAACACAACTTCAGAAGGGCAGGCAGCAAAAATTCAGATCATTGGTGATGAGTGTCTGAGTTATACCACCAGGTAAGCCTTTGAGACAGGTAAACATGACATCTGAGGTGAAGACTTGCATATAATGAAAGGTCCAACAAGCACCATGAGTTGTTTATCTTTGCATGCGTATATAGAAGTAGAGCCCATGAAAATGGTAGAGTGAGGTAGACCTGAGAATGTGCCTCTCAGTTCCTTCATCAAGGAAGGACGTTCTGCCAGTTGCAGGTAGTGTGGTCAGCAGAGTCACCCCATCCTAAGTCATGTCTTTCTGGGACATCCTACAACTGAGCACTGTGGAGCTTTAAAAGCCCGTCTATTTCAGGCTCATGCTGGATGACCCTGATGGGCAATTCTTGCCCCAGAGTTCTCTGCCAGGTTGTTTGTGGTTTCAGCAGGCCTGCACTGCAATTTCATTTCTTACTTTGCGCAAGCCTACTCTCTCCCACTTCCAGAAGACTGCGTGGAAGACATATATTAGAAAGGCAACATGAAAGATAACATAGAAAATCTCACACACAATAGATATAAAGGCATCTATTCAAACTGTTGCAGAAAAACATGCCTGTCAAATATTTTGAAGCATAGATTATTAATAAAGCTTGAAAGCATATCATTTAATAATATTATCCTTTTAGGAACTTAACTACATGTTTAATTGGCATCAAAACTAGAAAATAATCTGGAACTTTAAAATCATCCTTAATATTACCATGATTTTGATGGGGAAAAAACATAAAGAGCAAATTCTCCAAGAATAGACTGATGTACATCAGTAGAATTTTATGACAAGTTCTACATGGACAGTACGTGACTAAATACGATATCAGTTCTTCATTTTTACATATAATGTGCTTAAGGAAACTAAAATTCTGGGTAACCAGGATTTGTTAGAGAGTAAACACACATCTTTAGGATTGAACATGTAAAGCTTGACATCTAAAAATTTAAGCTTAGTTAACAAGAATATATGTAGTTCTTAAAAGTAGTCACACCTGGGTAACTGAATAGCTCCAACTTAGTGCTAAGAATGCAGAAAGAGTTTGAATCAGAGAAATTCATTCAGACATCTATCCATCAGATGCTGTGATCCATTGTCATACACTTGTGTGACATCAGGTACACAAATATATCGGAACAATTTTTATAGGTATGAAATGTCTTCTTTCCTTCCTAAAATATTTCTTTGTTGAATTCTTGCAACTACATTGATGGTCTATCCTTGACCTGAATCCAAAACAATTCATTTTTCAAGTCAGGTTTCCCTGCTTTGTGGATATAATTCCCAAATGACTCCCAAGAACTAAGTTTCAAGCTCCATAAGGATGCAGTCTAATGAGAGACTTATAACTGCTTAACTCTTGATTATGTCAACCTATGGATATAGTTATATTTCTCTCCCATATCCTAAAAACCTTTAAGTATAAAAGTCTTGTGCCCACAATTTATTTTGGGAATATAATCTTCTGTATTGTCCAGAAGATATCATCATGACAGGGATGAATACAAATATAAATATTATATAGATTAAAAAAACAGTTTACAATAACAACTCCTTATTTAGCATTTTGTTTAGCTCTCTGTCCAACACTGCAAATAATTCAGTTGTTCCAAATGTCTAACCTCGAATATTATGCAGATATGTTTTGAACATCTACTATATCCTAAGCATTATATATATAAAAAATAATATGTGACCCATGGCCAAAGGGAACTTACATACCAATTGTAAATAACCTTCAGAGAGTGTTAAATTGCTCTATTTCTTGACTAGTTCAGAGAAAAGCAAAATGACTAAAGATTAGGGAATGACTTTTCTAGGACCTAGGAGGGGGAATACAATTTAATTTTACAATTAAAAATTTACATTAAATTGACCAAATACAGTTCATTAACTCTACAAGATACATTTCACTTGGATTCACAGTTTTTAGATGTCCTGAAATGTGAAGTTTTTAGAGTCGATCATTAGTTTTTTCTGCTCCTAATGGACTATAGAAAAAAGGCCTAGTTACGTTTGTTATTTTTGACTTCAACAGATTACTGCCCAGGGTCTCTTCATTTTCCAAAGATTATTTCATTTAGATTGCTGTGACTTGTTCAAAATAAATCATTCATAAGAACCACTTTATTTCTTTTCAGGTAATAAGGTAGGAATTTCACCAGAGAAGCCAAAATCATTTTTTTTTTCTGAGTCCTTAAATTCAAATGATAGGCTCTGTGGGTGTCTCTATCATAGGATTGTCAGCCTAGAAAGGAGATTTTCTTTGGTGTGGTGCTAAGCACTGAAATAAAGTCTTCTTACAAGGTTGTCATGGTAATATGCATGTATCACCTGTCTTGCTCACATTAAAAATTTTTTCCCTAGTATCTTCCATATGTGTATTTGCTTTTTAAACTTCATATAACCTGTGCTACATTTTGTTAGGATTCATCAAGTTTTGATTACAACTAAATTCAATTATTACATTAACTGATTTGCAAACATGTATCCATAACTAAGAATCTACTGAACTCATAGAAATGCGTATGAAAAAAAATGGCAATTGGTAGCACTGTGTAGTTTAGCATCAGGCAAAATTTTAAAAATATACACAGTTCATCAGTTTACTTCAGTCTTGTTATGGTAAATTCATCCACATACAGTTAGAAACAGTGGGGTCTGCTGAAAGAGCTTGCTTACAGTCAATCAGGCAATCTTGTTGCTATTGCTAGAGCTGTGGCAACTTGAATCACTCTACTATTTCAAATATATAGTTTATTCAATGCTTAGTCTGTGTGATATACTGTGCTAAGCACTTTACATACTTGTTCTTGTTTTAGCATTAAAACTACCCTGTGCAATGAACATTGTCACTACTTAAAAGGAAAACAATTGAGGCTTAAGGGTTTAAGCTTCTGCTCAAAGTCACACTGGAGAATTGGAATTCAAAACAAGCCTAATTCCAAAAAATGTGCTTTGACTAAATTTATGCTACATTTCCTTTTCAGAAAGACTCTTATGGAAACCCACTGGAAAACAAAAGGCAAGTGTTAAGTTAGACACCCAGGAGTGCAGACCTCTTTCAGCAATGCTGTTACAAAAACCGCAAAAAAGAAATTCCATGTCCGATTTAAGAAGCTGTGCCCTGGGTATTTCATTAGGGTCACATTTCTATTAACTAATCATGAACATTCTGATACAAATTATAGAGTAGGATTTAACTTGTGTCCTGGGAACTTTCCTATGCTCCATAACATTATGCTGGTCTCTCCTTGGAAAAAAAAAAAAAAAAAATATATATATATATATACTTAAAGTCTCGCCTTCAAAATTGCGTTGTCATAAAACCATCTTGCAACTGAACCCTGTTCCACCACAGTCTGATCCTTCCAGTCACAAGAGACTTCTTGCCCTGTTTCATTTCTCTCTGAAAGATTTATCACTTCCTAACATACATATTTTCTGCAGAGGATACTGCAGCGTTCTGCCTAATACCTTCTTCAGGGAAGACACTCATTCCATAGCTGCTAGAAATATTGGCTACTGATGGATTATAGCTTCAGCTGTCAGTGAGAATTGCTTTGGCCAAAGGGATCTACCTAATCCAAAATTATACCCCCTCCCAGAAGTCAACCAGCATCCAATGATACAGGACTTCAAAGGTCAGCACCCTAGTCTCAATTTGGGACAACTCTGAATGGCCATCTCAGTTTTAAAGTTCTGTGTATGAAGTGTAACTACATTAGTAGTCAGCTTCTTGTTCTTCCCAATCCTTTCTCCCTCACTTCCTCAAATGTCTAATAAACTTCTGCATGCAATATTTTATTTCAGAGTAGATTTTTATATTAATATAGCTATGAAGGAGAAAATTTTTTTGTTTTCTTTTGAAATTGTAATTTACTGTTATTCCCAGTTCATGTTTTTTACCTTTAAAAGTCTCAGAAGAGAGTGTGCTTCTCTAAATTTCCCTCTTTTTACTTTAATCTCCCTGATATATATTGTAGAGGAGGGATGGGGTAACTGGGTAATGGACATTAAGGAGAGTACATGATATGATGAGCACTGGGGGTTATACGCAACTAATGAATTACTGAATTCTACATCTGAAACAAATGATGTTCTACATTCTGGCTAATTGAATTTAAAGAAAAAGAAAAAGAACGAGTTCAAGTTACAATGTCTCCTCAAATTCATTTAATCTCTTTAACCCTTGGCTTTTACATATTGAAATTGACTCCTAGTTTTCAATTTCTGATTTTTTTCCTTGTCATTTTGAGTATCGACTTTCTGAAAAGAGTAAAAATGCTCAGTCCCCTTCCAAATCAACATTAAAATACACAAGCCAGGATATGTAGTATCTCAGATAGAATCACATGTAATGAGAAAATAGGAACAAAAGGGACAATATAAGTGAATATGTAATGTTAATGTTTTATCTAAAATTCTCTGGAGTTCTGTATTTTCATGGGCCTTAGGGTCCTAATTTATTTTTATCCTGGGCAGCTTTAGTGTTAAGCTCTCATTATTTAATAAAACTCTTTAGATAAAAAGTAGCTATTCAATTATCTAGGATTTTATCTCTCTTGCCTTTCACAAACAATAAACATTGCTGGCAAATGCAACCAAATTGTAGACTTCTACCCAAAATACTCAAGTGGACATATTTCAGTAGTTCATACCACATTTATATTACCACATAGAATTGATTCCACATGCTCCAAGTTTCACAACATTAGATTTATATTTAGATCACTATGATTTTCTTTACTTTTTAAAAATTTTATTATGTTATGTTAATCATCATACATTACATTAGTTTTTGATGTAGTGTTCCATGACTCATTGTTTGCGTATAACACCCAGTGCTCCATTCAAATAATTTCCAAATATTCTGGTCTTAAGTCCAGAGGACTTTATTCATACATAATATTAACACAAATAATATAGCAATTTATAACTCTAAATTTTTTTGAGATATCCAAATTATTATCTAGGCTAACCCATGCCATACCTCATTTCTCGTTCTGTGTTAATTACAGTGATAACCACAGAAAGAAACAGAGAAATATGTTCTTGCGAATTTGGTAAATAGGATCCAATACCAATATAGTTGACATTATGAGAAAGAGTTTTGGCAAAATAACAGTTTGTTTGTTTGTTTGTTTTTAATTTGGGTAAACAAAGCCAAAGATTTACTCTGCGCAACCCTTCCCTCACTCCTAAATAATTAAGATGAATTTATCTGCTGCAGATTTATTTCAGGGCCAGGGTAATTCTAGACTTGCAACAAGCATCTTAATTCAGATAGGGAAAACAGGCAAAATAAGATAATGCATTTCTCAGTTCCAGTCTTACCCACTTATCACAACCTAATTCCCACTATATCTCCTATCTGCCTTGTAAATTGATAACTGTTCATCTGACAGGAGATGAAGTCGAGTTTTAAAACATCTGCCACTAAAAATTTTGCTTTTAAGTTGTGTTTGTCCTCATCCTTAGGACCCACAATTTCAGAGGAAATTTCCCTTATTAGTCTAATCCCTAATCTGATGTTTCTGTTTCAATTTTTACTGAAAAAATTCAGGTTTTCCTACTGCATACTGGAAGTATATCTGATGGAAGTGGTGGAAGAATTGATTTTATCAAAGAAATATGAGAAGATAAAGAAGATAAAGCTTCAGCATGGACTGTGGGCTGACATACAGAGAAAAGTAAAGGATATTTTCATACTATTCTCTGAACTCTGTTTATATCTTTGTTCATCTAATAAAGAGCTTTGTTTCCTGATAATTCCATGAAGTCCTTTCAAATATTAATAACGTATTTAAAGGTTTGTTCATTTATTGGCTCCTTGATTTCTTGGGTAATTGCCTATTCCAACCTTGTACACCTTTTTCTGTTTAAGTATTCGTTTCCTGTTTTATCAAATATGTAAATATTAATAACATATATATTTAATATGCATATTCTTCATTCAGTTTATCCAACACCTTTAGATTTTGCTTGTAGTGATTTTTTGTCACTTTTGTTGGAACACCAGTTATACTTTGAATCAATATTTCTCTGCGTAGTTTCTGGTTTAGGTGTAAAGTTTAGAAATGCCTTTTCTATATCAATGCATTTTCTACTTAACTTCACTCACTTTTATAACTTCTGTTGTTTTCATTGTTTTATTTTTAGGAAGAAATAACCTGTCCAATATTTTTTCCCAAAACTTATTTAGGTTTAAATTTCCATTCTTTTCCAAGGAATGTTCTATAAAGAGAGGCTTGACATTCATTAAAATTAAATTTACTAAAAATTTATTTTAATAAAACATTGAGGAAAGGTTTTATATTTGCAAGTAAATGTGACCATAAACAACTTTTCTCTAACTCAACTTTATCCAAATCTTTAAAACCTCATACAGAGATTTGTTATTCACTTTGTAAGCATCCATCTTTCTTTATCCCATGAACACAGCCTCATTATAGAAAGAATGAGGTACTTTGAATGAATGTGTGGGATGAATGACTGCATTAACAAATGAATATATGAACAGAAAATATCCTGGAGTGATCCAGATACTTTTACCTTTTTGTATGCTGTTTAGGACAGGGGCGGGAAGAAATATTAAAAAGATAATAATATCGGGGCGCCTGGGTGGCTCAGGTCATGATCCTGGAGTCCCGGGATCGAGTCCCACATGGGCTCCCCGCTCAGCTGGGGGTCTGCTTCTCCCTCTGACCCTCTTCCCTCTTGTGCTGTCTCTCATTCTCTCTCTCAAATAAATAAATAAAATCTTTAAAAAAAGATAATAATATTTATTAATCATCTAGCATAGTTCCAGAAACTGATTTTTATGTATACTATTTTCATGTATATCATTTAATGCCTAAAATAATAGAGTCCCTTTATTATTTCTCTTTGCTTTATAAGTCAGTAATTCAATTAAAAAGTATCAGAAAATAAGTTCAATCCATCTCTGAATGATTTCAAAGTCAAGGCTATTTCACATATAGCAATGAAGAGCAATTTTTTGGATTCTGGTTTACCTATAACATGCCTTTCCTTATTTGGACGACAAATGCATTTCCAATGGGAAGTAGGAAAATCTATATTTTAAAAGCAGCAATTTTCTCATTGGCATTCATATCATTCTTTTTTTTTTTTTTAAGATTTTATTTATTTATTTGACAGAGAGAAAGACAGCGAGAGAGGGAACACAAGCAGGAGGAGTGCGAGAGGGAGAAACAGGCTTCCCCGCAGAGCAGGGAGCCCGATGCGGGGCTCGATCCCAGGACCCTGGGATCATGACCTGAGCTGAAGGCAGACGCTTAACGACTGAGCCACCCAGGCGCCCCACATTCATCTCATTCTTAACATAATTAATTTTGAGATTAGATTTCTTCACAAGTCTTCTTACTATTATTTTAATTTTGAATTGAGAAAAAATTTAGGCCTCCGGTATTTTTCTGTTCCACCAGGTCATATTGCCTCATAAGACACTTTTATTGTTGCAATAAATCAATATGCACTAAAATAACTAATGAGCAAAGAGTACAGATGTTGAATGAAGAATTTCTTAAATTTTGAATAAATAATTAATTATTCATTAAACCTGTGGCTCTAAAGCATGATGGGTAAGAACAGAAGCTCTAAGGTCCAAGAGTCTGGGTTCAAATCTTACTTCTTCGAGGTACTAGTTGTTGATGTTGGGTAACTTGTTTAACTTGTCTAAATATTAAATTACTCCTTATGAATTAAGAGAATTAATATTAGCTCGAGTGGTACAAAGATAATGTATATGGGGTGCCTGTCACACAATTAGCAATGAGTAAATGGTAATTGTGATGAGTAGTAAATGAGAAACCTTGATCTTAAAGAATGTAGTAATGTGGAGGAAGAACATGCACTATCTGCTATTTTCCAAAGTAGGGCAAAAGCAGTGTTGAAATAAAGTTCCTGATTGAATACAGTTGACAAATTTGACTAAAGAACAACACATGTATCATAAGGGCAAAAGGTGTCAAAATAAGCATAGCCTGGGAAAATTTATTCCAAATCTATACAGAAATGCCTCCACACATTTGGATATCAACATATCTTCATTCACTGTGAAATTAAGACATTTGAAGGGGCTGTTCACCAACAAGAGAGGATTGATGTCATTAGATGCTTATATGCAAATATGTCAGTCATATCTAAACTTGGTATTTATGCATTTAGAGGACACTATAAGCTATGATTTCTAATGCATTTGGAAATGCATTTTATCATTTGTTATATGAGCAGTTTTAAAGTTATACATTCTTTAGATTTATTGGAATCCTCCTGGAGATTGCTTTATTGAGCATTATTCTGATGGTCTTCAAAACTTTAGCATTTTTTACCTTTATCATAATCTAAGAAACTAATATACTATAGATAAATGTAATTTACTTTAAAGTTGATATTTCTAGGGATATATATATATATATAGCAGGTAGATGCTGGAGAAAAGGAAGTTAATAAGATTTACTCATATTATCTTTAATTCTATATGGATTATTCCATTGATTTTACTGACTGCATTTTAACTATTTAAATTACCACTGGATCTTAAACTATTCTTTTTAATTATTTCTTATACATTTTCAGTGTCAGAACTCCCTACCAAATCAAAGTTCTATTGAGTCTACATTGAATAGCAAACAAACTGTGGTTTTGGCTATAATATGAAGTGATGTTTGTTCATTATTTTTACTTATTTCCATCTTCTTATTTGAAAGCTAGATAGAATTACAATAACAAATATGAAATTATACAAACATGAGGAAGTAAACACACGCAAAGAAAATCACCTGGAATGTAGAAAACTAATCTCTGGTGCTAAAAAGAAAAACAAAAAACAAAACAAAAACAAAACAAAAACGGCCTTATGTTGACTATTGTTATTTTTAAAGAAATATATTTCTCTGTATTCCTTCTAGGCTCCCAAAAAACTGGTAAGCAGCCTAGAAGAATTATGGGGTGTAAAGTCAGAAGTATAAGGATGCACTGTGTGATAGAGCTCAATTACAGGGAAGTAACAATGAGCTTTGTAGAAAGCTCATAGGTAAATGATAAAGATTCCAGATAGGCTAAGCATGAAGGTCGGTTAAAAAGGCATCAATAGCAATAAAAATCACAGGACTCCAAGAAGTGGCTTACCTAATGCCTAAGCAATAGAGAACTTAAGTTAGTTTAATCAGAAATTGCAGAAATAGGAGGAACTGAAAGCAAATATTCCTCTTGTGTTAAGATATATGTGTATAATATATATTATATATATGCATATAAATTTTATTTTATATATATATATACACCTTCTGTGCTAAAATATATGTGACTATATATGTTATATATAGATTTGAAATATATTATATATAGTTATATATGAAATATATATACATAGATTATTATTTAAAATTGGAAAGTAAATGGTAGAAGTATTTTTATTCATATGCTTTGAGAAAATATAAATGTTTTCTCCTTGCATTTTTACCAAAATATACTTTGACCATTTGAGATGATGTGGGCTTGTAGGCCCCTTGCAGGCCAGGGTCATTTGAGGACTGCACTGAGGTTAAGGATGGCCAGGCAGGCCTGGGCCAGGAGGAGAAAATGTTCTCTTCCCCTTATCTCATGTTGCAAGGCCTAAATGCCTGGATCAGCAGGAAGTGGCTCTTGCCTACCTTAAAGTGTGCCTTTCTAATCAGAAGTGTTCTTTCTAAAGACAAAGAACATGTTGTCTCCAAAGGAAGGGTGGCTAAGAGAATTTTTTATTCTGCAAGCATAAACAGGATGTATTTTGTTCTCATTAAATCTTGTGTATCTTACTTCACGGATGTTGGCTTGATACTTTAAGTACACATTGTTATGTTTATCTGATCACTGCAAGTATATAGCTACGTGAGAAATAAACGGCAGGATGCAGTTGCAAGTGCTGCCTTTGCTCTGCATCCCCTGTGTCCTGGTGATTTCGTAGACCCTTACCCAGGGACCCCAACGCACTAGATGTTGACAACCATTGTCTTATTATGTTCTTAATTCTATCCATCATCAAAGCAATACATTCTATGATTCCCCTCCTAGTTTCTTACTTTCTTCAAAAACAAGTTTATTAAAAATACACTGAAAGTGATTTATACATAACTTGATAGTGTATCATGAATTGTCTAGGACTGTATAGGCTTTCTACATTGAGAGACTTGCTCCACAAAGTCTATGAGGCATAGTATTTTCATCAAAAAAATTAATTAAGTCAGAAATTTTCTTATTAAAATTTCTCAAAGCTTCATTAACTCAATAGCATGATTTGTTAATCAGATTAACTAGGAGTTATCTCTGTGGCATGGAATTAAAGTGATTCTACTCAAAAGTGCATGTTTCAGTGCAAATGCCTGGTGGAATTGGGAAGAGGAGAGTGCATAATACGAATTCTAGCAGGAGCGGTGGGGTGGCTAAAATCAATAAAAGCTTCCACTCCTGAGTGAAGACTTTAATTCTTTGCCACTGTGTCACCTAGGTCAAGTAGGTGCCTAGAGGGAATCCAGAACGTGTGAAGATGTGGCACAGATAAAGTATTAAAATAAAATAAAGATAAATTTTTTTCTCTCCAGCTTTTCAGATGGTATTGCTGGCTAACATTTTCAGGAGGACTATTCCTTAATCTGTAAGGTCTGCTAATATTCTAAGGGAAAAAATAAACCAAACAAAAAACCCCCCACAAAACTCTAATGACACGTTATTGATAATATTATTTTCAAAATGAGCTCCGGCCTATCTCCCGTACCGAGTTATAGTGTTAGGGAGGGGCATGCAGTCTAAAAGAGAAAATGGTGTGAACACATTGATCAAGTTATTATGATAATAAATGTTGGCATTTATTGATAGCATTGTCATTACTCAAATACAATATACATGAAATTACAAAAACAAATATCTATAATAAATAAAGAGCAAGATAACGAGCAAATGTGCTCAAGTGATTCCATTTTACTGAACCCTTGCATGGTGTTATGATGACACAAATATGACAAAATCAGTCCCTGTCCACAAGGAATGTAAAATCTGCCTAGAAATAGTTCTTAAAAGTGTACAAATAACAAGAATTCATATGAAAGCGTAATACTCGAAGACAGGAAGAGAAAAAAATGTTTTATCAGTTCAAAAGAAATTAAATAATTATAATTTTATTCTTATGGCAGGTATTAGTTCCTGCTGTATTTCTGTTTTTAATTCTGTTGCAACTCAGTTGTATAATAATAATTTTATTTTTACTTCTTTTTTTTTTTTTGCAGTGAGAATGCCTGTGTTTTCTAGCTAATTAAAAATAAAAATGGTAGAATTTAAACAGTAGAAGAAATGATTATTACTGGAGGAAAGAAAGTGTAATGGGAGGAAGACACAGCAACTGCGTTGGAAATATTAAAAGTCAATTCTACCTGGAGCAAAGAAAAATCAAAGGTCAACTCAAGTAAATTATTATTATTGTAAAGAAGACTTTGAAAAGAGATTCAGACAGCAATAATTATGAAAAGAAGCTTAACTTAATAACTAGAGAAACAAATTGCAACCTAAAAGATAAACTTTTTATCAGAAGGGATTTGTATTTATAAAAGCTAAAGCAAAATGCATATGTGGCACAAATCCATATGCATTTTCTGCATCTCAATAAAATCAGTTGCTCAATGTTCACATATTATAATGTATTTTTTCATGCTGTTTTTATTATTCTATTATAAATCCACCTTTTGTTTGAAAATAACAGTCACACTATCATTGGCCTAGTGTGGTTGGTAAAACTGTGCATCAAAGTTTTGCAAATTAAATAGCTTAAAAAATTAAAAGTGTAAAGCAAAATTGCAAAATAAAATTATTCGTATGCCTGCAGGAGTGTATACATGTTTTCCTTTGCACTTTGACCAGAAATATAGTTTGATCACGCTTATTTTTATGTTATTAATTCCAGTCATCATCAAAATATTACCCTTTATGATTCTTCACCTGGCTTCTTACTTTCTTGAAAGCAATTTCACTCAAATTCTTTAGGAGTATTTTTTTTTCCTTCGGGAGTATTTTTTACCTGATATGATAGTTTATAACAATAAACTTATTTGGGCTAGTATAAGTGATGAAAGTTTGGTATAAATACACAAATACAAGAAAAAAAGGCATAACCACAAAGAAATCAAATAACAAAAACTATGGGATGACAGAGACCTTGCGAAGAACTGGGACTGCTGGGAACTCTGGCAACCTCAGAAGGAGTCATTTTTGTCCTTAATCCTGGCTCTACTTTCCTCACCTGCTAGTCGCCTTAGTATTTACTCATCACTTTACTCCTTTGTACCTTCCGTTTACCTAATATCTAATATCGTCTTCTTTCTAGTCACGGATCTTCACGGACCCTACTCTAGTTCATAAACTTTCGGTTTCAATTTTACTTCTTGTTTCTAACCTCTTATTATCTCTATTTTCCCATTGAAGTTCCAATTGAAATTTATTATTATACTAATCTAAATACTGTTACTTATTTCGCAGTTGTTTTTTTTTTTTCAGCGAGTTTTTCTTTTTTTTTATATATATATTTTTTTATTTTTTTTAAAGATTTTTATTTATTTATTTGAGAGAGAGAGAGAGCACATGAGAGGGGGGAGAGTCAGAGGGAGGAGCAGACTCCCTGCAGAGCAGGGAGCCCGATGTGGGACTCGACCCTGGGACTCCAGGATCATGACCTGAGCTGAAGGCAGTCGCTTAACCAACTGAGCCACCCAGGCGCCCCTCAGCAAGTTTTTCTTAACAGTTTATTTACAATTCAAAATCTTGCTAGTTGCAGGAATATCATTTGCTAGGTAGTCGTGGCGCCCTCTGTAGGCGGCAGGTGCCTCAGGCTTCTGACGAGCAAGGGAATGCTGCTGACGGGCCCGCTGACCGCACAGGTAGCAAAATGAATGAGGCCATGGACCAAAGTCCTTCTGCTTCAAGAAATCAGGGATGAACTCACATGCAGTTATGTTCAAGAAAATATCTATTCAAAGACCATTATAAAATACACATATTAGCATCACTAGGGTTTTAGAATTCTTTTATCTTCTGCAGTGGTCTGGTACCCGTACTATGGCAATTAGAACTTCTCAGGATTTTCTCCTGTATGATGTCTGTATATATGTATATATGTATATATATTTTTCTTAACACTTGATTTGAGATTTTCATTATCTAAACTTGTTTTCTTTTATATTCCTTTCTTTAACTTCTTATTTAAAATGTTAAGTTTAAATGCTCATCATTATAATCTTAATTTTTTTTAATTTACTACTTTTAAATTGCTCAGTTTATCTGCATACAATTATAAACTAGTTGTGTGTTCTTATTTTTACGTCATGGCGCTGATATTTTATCTCTTTTATTTTTTCTCTGCTGGAGTTAAATTTTACTTATGAAAAGTGTATTGTCATAATCTCTCTTAGAGTCTTATTTTAAAATTATTCTCTTCTTAGTGAATTATTCTTATTTTATATTTTTTGTTAATTCTTCTCTTTTTTTTTTTTAAAGAGTGATTTTTAAAATAATTTCTTGGGGGCGCCTGGGTGGCTTAGTCAGTTAGCATCTGCTTGGGTCATGATCCCAGGGTCCTGGGAAGGAACCTCACATCCAGCTCCCTGCTCAGCGGGGAGCCTGCTTCTCCCTCTCCCTCTGCTGTTCCCCCTGCTTTTGCTCTCTCCCTCTCTATCAAATAAATAAATAAAATCTTTAAAAAAATAGAAAATAAAATAAAATAATTTATTATATTGAAAAATTTGAAGCATATACATTGGGAAAATATCTAAGATTGCCTGAAATTCAATTAAGTTCCAATCAAAATCCCAAGAGAAGTTTGGTGTAACTGAGCAATATGATTCACAAATTCTTCAATGAGGATAAAGAATATCCATGAAAATTTGGATAAGAAAAATAAGCATGGGCACCCACCCAAATATCAAGATTTATTTTGAAGTTATAGTAATTAAAACAGGTTCGGGGGTTACCTTGAAAACTTTTAAAGATCATGGTAATGAGTCTGGATTTTATCCCAGTTGTCACAGGAAATCTTTGGAAAGTTTTGGGCAAGTGCATTATGTGATCTGATTTTTATTTTTATTATATTTTAATTTTATTTTATTTATAAACATTAATCTAGTTGAGGAATCGACTACAAGGGCAAAATATGGCATCAAGGAGATTAGTTTAGAGACCATTGCAGTTCTTTCATTTTTTTTTAAAGGTCAAGAGTATTTTTTTTTATTATTATTATATTCAATTAGCCACCATTGCAGTTCTTAAGAAGAGATTACAGTGGTTGACTAAGATGTGGAGGTAGTAAATGTTTATTAGATTTAGGATAAAATTTTGAAGTGGAGATGGTTAAACTTGTTAATATAAATGGATTGCATATGGATGTGAGGGAAAAGGAAAGGAAAGATTAAGGTTTAATTCCAATTTGGAGGCTACACTAGGGGAGATAGTGGTGAATTTTTTGAGTTAATAAAGATTGGGGAAGGAGTAAATTTGAGACAGAAAAGTCAAAGGTTTGTTCTTGGCTGGGTTACATTTGAAATATTTATTAAGCATCCAAGTGGAGATGTCATGAACAGAGTTGGATAAGTCTTGACTCAAAGGCCAAGATATAAATTTGGAATCATCAATGTGGTTTGGTACTAAAAATCATATGTCAGAAGTATAAAGGGTAAGAGAGAAATTACTCCAGTATTTAAAGAGAAAAGGATGAGAATCTGCTAATGACACAAGAAACACACAGTGAAGTATGAAGATGACATGGAGAATAAAGCTTCTGTTTCAAGAAGAGATCAACAGTATCAAAAAGTGTTTGGAGATGAAGTAAATGAGGGTGGATGAGACCATCATCTTGGCAAGACTAAGACCTTATATGACAATGGCAAATACTATTTCAGTGGAGTGAATTTTTAGTCTGTTGAGCAAAAAAAATCATATGCAGAAGCACGGATACCAAATATAGATAATTTTGCAGCATTTGAGATGAAGTAGGAGCTGGAAGAAGATACATACATAGTCAAGGGAGAATCATTTTAACAAAGTTTCATGATGGGAATATCTAGTAGAAAGAGGGAAAACTGATAAGGCAGAAGACAGAGACAATAAAATGATCAACTTTAGGAGTAGTCCTTGAAAAACAGGAAATGCAATGAGATCCAGTGCATAAATGAAATTGTTGGTATTTAATGCAAATAAAGACAGATCATTGATTAAAAGAAAACATAGGAGCATACATGCAGGTAGGTAAGGTAGGTTAATGCATTGGTTGGTAAGTAAATGTAGCAGTTTTCCTCTGTTGAATTTATTTTACTAAAATAAAAAAAACAAATTAATATCTCAGAGTGTATGTTTGGTAGCTGAGGCAGTGTGAGTTCTATGGTTATTTTCCTTCACAAACTAAATAAGATTAGACAATTTACAGTGGTCCTGGTTTCTCTTATTATTATTCTATTATTTTTAACAACTATTTTTTTTTGCTTCTTACTGAAGTAAAAACATTTATGAAACAGTATCCTTCAGAGAATAAGAAATGTTTTTAATGCCCGTATTTTTCTTGTCTTGAGAATTAGAGAATTAGATTAAATAGTCTCTCTTTGCCTGAGTATGTAAGAAGACCTCCAAAGGACTGTGTAGTTAGTTTTGGGGAAAACATAAAGGCATTAGAAACTTCTCCTTGAGACGTAGTAATCCAAATCTGATTTAATTAATGGAAGACTGGAGACATACCTTATAGTGATCAAATTAGATTAAAATATTGCAAAACTTAGCAGAATTTTGCCAGTTCTGAACTAAAATAACCTTGAAATTTTTAGTTTTATGATATGCATTCAATGTTAGTTATTCAAGAAAAATCTTACATAATTATATTTAGAATGAATTACTGTATAAGGAAACTATTATGCTTGCATTAAAGGGTCATAATTAATTCAAAATACAAATTTATACTTAGTATATGGCAACCTAGGGAATATAATTGATCTTCAAATCAAATAATTTTTGAAGAGTAAATGTAGTAATTCATAACATTAAATAAGTATTGACTTAGGTTTTATTCATATTGGCAGGACATAATACATCATAAATTTACTTATAGTTACAAAAGGTACTTCTATATCAGAATTTTTTTTTATTTTTAACATTTCTTATCTAATTATATCTTTTTTCTGAGGTGTTATAGATTTGAAGATTCTTCTATAATTACATATCTATTTATATGTTGTTTAATACATTTAGAAGAAAAGATGAAAGGAACTTTGAGAAAGTCCTTATCCTGAATTTTTTGGTAGTCTGAAATAGTTCAGTACAATCTGACAAACAGACTCACATCATTTTCGGACACTGAGATCTGTCAGGGACTTTTATTCCAACACCTTCCTAAATTCATTCTCATTAAGTTAATTTATCCTAACGCAACAATAACCTTTACTCTCCTCTTCCCACTCCTCTCATTTTCAATTCTGTATTCTTATCCATTTAATATATAATGCTTTACATATGGTACTATGAGTCTTTAGAAAGAAAACTAGTTCTAAGGAAGTTAATAAATAAATGTAAGGATAAATATATAAACACAATATATCATAAAAATTCATAGGCTATATGCTTTTCTATTTAGACATAAAAGTAGAGAGTAATATTGAATTATAATCTTAAGGCATAACAAGTAAGAAACCTTTTCCAGTTCTCATTTATATTTCAATCCTTGTCACTAGCATAGATTAATGCTGTGTTAATTTCTGTCCTTTATTAAATTTTGTCATAAGAAATGAAGCACTAGAATTCTTATACTCCAAAGTGTTTAACAGTTAATGAGCCTGATTCTCTCATTGCAAAATCTACTGCCTAGAACAAATGTCAGATAGACCCAGCTGAAACAACTGAAGTGCAGTAGAGTTTATCAGATCCATTTGGAAACAGCTTTCACCAAAGTGATACTGTTGCAAAAAGATAAAATACAATACATTCATATAACATACACAACTTTTAAAACCTCTTTACCATAGAATTCACACTGGCTTAGTGTCTACCTTCGTGTTTCTTTTAATATTGCTCTTCTCTGAAATGCAAGCTCTGAAGTACAGAGGTCAAATATTCTAAAAAGTTTTTCAGTAACTTATTTGCAAACATATCTTTTTGCTATGATTAGCTTAATGCTAAATACATATTAATCAATTATAATTGCTAAAGACCATATCTTGCCTGTGTCAAGAAGCTAAAATACAGTAAGCTTTGTTGATATATTTCCACAAATTAGGCTTTTGACATAGTTAACCAAGACTCTAAAGGCATTTTATTTGCATGATTTCTCAAGATTGTAATGTGAACATATCAAAGTTTACCAGATAATTACTTTATCCTTCACTATGCTTTAACTCTAACTTCTCTCAATGGAAGAGTAGAAATCCCCAAGCCTTGAATTTTCAGTATGTTGCTTAAGATCGCAAACCATTTTGCCCTTCTACTAATTGACCTTTTCTAATTAGAATTTAATTGTGCATATTCTTTTTATACTTTTATTTAAAGAAATTACCATCTGTTACATTTTATTACTTCTTTTTTTTTTTTTAGTGAACTTACTTAGAAAGTGTGAATAATCTACCATATTTAATATGATTAACTGGAAGAAAAGTCTAGGAACTTTTCTTTCAAGAATTCGAAGAACTTAAAAAATATAAATAAAACTATATGTCATAATTCATAAATATTTCATACCAGTAATACTCATCAAAGAATATTTTGTGTAGAGGTCAGGACATTGGCATTAGAAAGAAGTCAGTTATGGTTCAATTTCTAATTCTGCCACATGCTAAGATTTGTCAATTTGTAGTTTGTTGTGATATTTAAATTATTTATTTATTTATTTTTAAAGATTTTATTTATTTGACAGAGAGATAGAGAGAGAGAACAAGTAGGCAGAGAGGCAGGCAGAGGGAGAGGAGAAGCAGGTTCGCCGCCGAGCAGGGAGCTCGATGTGGGGTTTGATCCCAGGACCCTGGGATCATGACCTGAGCAGAAGGCAGCCGCTTAACCAACTGAGCCACCCAGGTGCCCCGGTTGTGATATTTAAATTTAAAATATGTAGTGTGGTCTAAAAATAGTTGAATTTCCTTCTCATATTACAGAAGTCAAGATTCAATCTCCTCCAACAATGAGAGTCATGAAGCAGAACTTGGCAAAACCAAGTGAGAGATATATTTTATCCATTCGGCTAATTCTGGGAAATAACTTCTGATATATTTCAAAAAGAAATGCTCTTCTAATATTTTTCAAAGAAAACACCCCTCCACTAAGATCTGAGGTTTAAATATAAATACAGTGATGAGATCTATTTTATACAATCCAGTGTTAATACTTATGTCCTGCAATGATCATCAGACACATTGTTATTTATATTGCTATTACCACATTTCTTCTAAATAATTTTTTTCTTTTTTTTAAAGATTTTATTTATTTATTTATTTGAGAGAGAGAGAGAGAGAAACAGCATGAGAGGGGATAGGGTCAGAAGGAGAAGCAGGCTCCCTGCTGAGCCGGGAACCCGATGTGGGAATCTATCCCAAGACTCCGGGATCATGACCTGAGCCGAAGGCAGTCACTTAACCAACTGAGCTACCCAGGCGCCCCCAATTTTTTTTTCTTTTGACTTATTTTCCCTAGAGTTATGATTTTTTTTTTCGCATTTGGATTTTTTGGGATATTAAAACTGTGTATTCATTCTTAAAATGTATCAGAGGCAGTGACCACGTTGAATTTGGAAAGGATGCAGAGAGTATAGAGCTGTGTTCAATATCCCTGATGATGGCAAGAACTCAAAAATTCACACCTCATTTCACTCTCCATGCTATCCATCATCTAACTTTCTGGATATTCATCAACCCAGTAGGCTCTTGTGACCCATTCTCCACCCTTTCCTCATGAATATTTTATTGCACGTAAGTGACAGAAAGTTCAGTTTTATAAATCTTACTGTATGTTTCACCAATTCTTTCCCTTACTTGCTATTACCGAACCCTTCCTCCTCCACAAAGCCCATGAATTATTTAATGGAGTGTCATGTAGGTTCTCCATATGTGCTCATAAACAAGGTTTTTTAGCTATGCATGGTATCTTCCATGTCCTGCCTTTAGTACTCTCTCTTCCAGCATGATGACCATCACCAAAAGCCTATTGCATGCAAGAAGATGGACACTAAGTAACTGGTCTCAAAAACAATAATATAATTATGTATGTTGATACACACTATGAGTGGGAATAAAAAGATGTAGTAAAATAGTACACATTTCAGGCTTAATTTAGGTAGAAGGGTCATGGAAGTTCTCTAAAAATTAACACTGACTGTGAGACATATAGATAAATGAAAGTAACAGTTCCATTTTTTGCAGGTTTAAAAAATAGTGATATCATAACAGCTAGAAAACAGTATACAGGAAGAGCTATGAAGGAGAACCAGTCCTGCCAGGTACTAAAGCATACTACAAGTACACTATAATTAAAATAAGTACTTGAATAGACAGAAAGATCAATGGAATAGAAAAGAAAATCCAGATATAGAGCCAACTACAGATTTATTTAAATCTACTACATGATATTTAAAATAGCTGAAATCACTGAGACAAAGATAATTCTTTGGAAAATTAATGGTGCTGGAACCACTGAATATCTTTGGAAAAAGTTAAAACGTTTCACACCATACACAAGAATAAACTCCAAATGGATCAGGGATGTAAATGTATATATATATTTTCAACATATATCACAGACACAGGATTACTATTGCTAATATATAAAGAATATTTAAAAAAACAGAGATAAAAATCCAAATATTTAGGAAATAGGGAAAAGACATAAACAAAAAGATTTATAAAAATATCATTTAAACACATGGAATTAAATTCAACTTCATAATAAGAGAAATGCACTGAAAAGTACACTGAAATTCCATTTCTCACCCACTAGATTAGCAAACCAGCAGAAACTTGAGAATGAGCAAGGCTGTGAGAAACTAGGCACTTACATATTTAGTGTGATAAGAATGAAAAGTGATACAATCCCTTTGGAAAGGAATTTGAAAATGTCTAACAAAAGCCCAATGCATATGCCTTTACATTTCTATTTTGCAATCCCACTCATAGAAATGCATCTTGATGATACAACTCCAATAATACAAAAAGTCACATGCATGAGTTTAGAGCATCATTTGTAATTACAAAATATTAAAAGACAATCTTAGGAGACTGGGTGAATATACTGTGGTACATACACAGAACTGAAAATGTACAATTACAATATCAGCTATAGAAAAGGAAATATTTATGTACTGATATGGAATTAGTTAAGGAAATATTCTCAAGTAAAAAAGAATACTAAAATATTAAAAGCTATATATTTGTTTATAATATATCATATATATATTCATTGTATAAAAAAGCAAGAAAAATAATATAACATGCATATATGTGCTAATTTTTACAAAAGAAATACAGAAGAGGCAAAACAGATCAGTATTAAATTGGTTACCTACAAGGAATTAGGAGAAACAAAGTAGAGGATATACCTTATTTTTATTTTGTTTTGATTTTTATAAGCATGTTAATGGTCTACATTTTCAATAAACTGCAATTAAATAACTAATAATGAAAAAGATAAACATATAACAATAGAAGCAAATTTAAATAAATGTTTCCAGATGTATTTCAAAGGAATATCATAACCATAATGAAGAGAGGAAAAGAAAGAAACAGAGAGAGAGAAGAGAGGGTGAGAAAGGGGAAGGATGAAGGGAAGGAGTGAGGGGGAGAGGAAGAGGGGGAGGTAGTGAATGAGAGAAGGAAGAAGGTAGGGATGGAAGAAAAAAGAAAGAACCAAAATAATTTGGGAACATAATATTTGACAGTATATTCTAAGTCTGGTGGGAGTGAAAGTTGCAAACAAATCTTGAAATCTTTTTAGTAGGTTTACTTTTTGTAGTGATATAGCTAAAGAATTCTGAAAAAAATTTAGACATATTATAGGACTGAGGAAAAGATATGTGTTGATACTTTTGGAAGTCAATGTTCTCAATGAGGAAGAAGAGATGGCAAATATGGAATGGAGGAAGCAAGAAAGAAACCTGTGATGGGGGCGCCTGGTGGCTCAGTCATTAAGCATTTGCCTTCGGCTCAGGTCATGATCCCACGGTCTTGGGATCGAGCCCTACATTGGGCTCCCTGCTCAGTGGGAAGCCTGCTTCTCCTTCTCCCACTCCCCCTGCTTGTGTTCCCTCTCTTGCTGTGTTTCTCTCTGTCAAATGAATAAATAAAATCTTAAAAAAAAAAAAAAAGAAACCTGTGATGATGCATAAGAACTGGAAGCATTAATGTAAACTCCTGATTTCTAAAATATGTATATCATATGCATAATTTTATGTATGTGTATGTACACTTATATGTATGTACCTATTTATGTTTGTGCGTTTGCATGGCAATATGTACATTTGCATGAGTGATTACATTTGTATATATGTGCTATGTATATATGTATATGCAGGGATATATTTTCTAGCACTGTCCCCTAAAAGGCCTAGGTAATAATTGCACTCTAATAGCAATGAGCACATCTAGTACCTAATCTTAGATACAGATGCCATTCTTCACTAAAAAGAACCAGGGATCCTAAGAAGTTTTTTATAGGGCTGGGTCAGGGTATATATAAGATGGATTACCTTACACCAGAAAATAATAAAGTAATAGTAGTAGTAGTAATTAATAATAATAATAATTGGGTCATGTTACTAGTCAAATCAGACAATTTGGGGAGCAACGTAATTCAATACATTAATGAATTATAAAAAATTAAAAATAGAGATGTGTGAGTCCATAAAGATAATACATCATAAATCAGATTATAAATGTGTAACTGAGGAAGGAGGGAGGGAGTGCTAGATTTGAAAAACCAGTGTTATACAGCCATAATATTAAGAGTGGATCAAGGGGGGAGGAGCAAGGTGGCGGAGGAGTAGGACCCTAAATTTCGTTTTTTCCCAGGAAGTCAGCTAGATAGTTATCAAACCATTCTGAACACCTACAAACTCAATAGCAAGTTGAAGAAAAGAATAGCAGCAATCCTATGAACAGAAAAATGGCCACTTTTTGGAAGACAAAATGATAAGATGGAAAAACTCACCTCAAAAAAAAAAAAAAAGAAAGAAAAAAAGAGGCAGTACTGACTGCCAGGGACCTAATCAATACAGACATTAGTAAGATATCAGAACTAGAGTTCAGGGTGATGATTATAAAGCTACTAACTGGGCTTGAAGAAAGAATAGAAGATACTAGAGAATCCCTTTCTGGAGAAATAAAAGAACTAAAATCTAACCAAATTGAAATAAAAAAGGCTATTAATGAGGTGCAATTAAAAATAGAGATTCTAACTACTAGGATAAATGAGGCAGAAGAGAGAATTAGTGATATAGAATACAAAATGATGGAGAATAAAGAAGCTGAGAAAAAGATAGATAAACAACTTCTGGATCATGAGGGGAGAAGTCGAGAGATAAGTGATACCATAAAGTTAAAGAACATTAGAATAATTGGGATCCCAGAAAAAGAAGAAAGAGACAGAGGGCAGAAGGTATATTGGAGCAAATTACAGCAGAGAACTTCCTTAATCTGGGGATGGAAACAGGCATCAGAATCCAGGAGGCACAGAGAATCCCCTTCAGAATCAATAAAAATAGGTCAACACCCCAATATCTAATAGTAAAAGTCACAAGTAGCAGAGACAAAGAGAAAATCCTGAAAGCAGCTTGGGACAAGAGGTCTGTAACCTACAATGCCAGAAACATTAAATTGGCAATAGACCTATCCACAGAGACCTGGCAGGCTAGAAAGGATTGACATGATATATTCAGAGCATTAAATGAGAAAAATATGCAGCCAAGAGTACTATATCCAACTAGGCTGTCATTGAAAATAGAAAGAGAGATAAAAACTTCCAGGACAAACAAAAACTAAAAGATTATGAGAACACCAAACCAGCTCTGCAAGAAATATTGAAAGGGGTCCTCTAAGCAAAGAAAAAGCCTGAAAGTAACATAGACCAGAAAGGAACAGAGACAATATACAGTAAGAGTCACCTTATAGGCAATACAATGGCACTAAATTCATATCTTTCAATAGTTACCCTGAATGTAAATGGGCTAAATGCCCCAATCAAAAGATGCAGGCTATCAGACTGGATAAAAAAAACAAGACCAATTGATATGCTGTCTGAAAGAGACTCATTTTAGACCCAAAGACACCTCCAGATTGAAAGTGAGGGGGTGGAAAACCATTTACCATTCTAATGGACACCAAAAGAAACCTGGGGTGGCAATCCTTATATCAGACAAATTAGATTTTAAACCAAAGACTATAATAAGAGATGAGGAAAGACACTACATCATACTTAAAGGATCTATCCAACAAGATCTAACAATTTTAAATATCTATGCTCCTAAGATGGGAGCAGCCAATTATATAGGCCAATTAATAACAAACTCAAAGAAACACATTGACAATAATACAATGATAGTAGAGGACTTTAACACCCCCCTCACTGAAATGGACAGATCATCTAAGAAAAAGATCAACAAAGAAATAAAGGTTTTAAATGACACACTGGACCAGACGGACTTCACAGATAAATTCAGAGCATTCCAGCCCAAAGCAACAGAATACACATTCTTCTCTAGTGCACATGGAACATTCTCCAGAATGTTCTCCAGAAATACACGGAGGCTAAAGAGCATCCTACTAAAGAATGAATGGGTCAACCAGGAAATTAAAGAAGAATTAAAAAAATTCAAGGAAACAAATGAAAATGAAAACACAACAGTTCAAAATCTTTGGGATGCAGCAAAGGTGGTCCTCAGAGGAAAGTATATAGCAATACAAGCAGTTCTCAAGAAATAAGAAAGGTCTTAAATACACAACCTAACCCTACACCTAAAGGAGCTGGGGAAAGAACAGCAAATAGAGCCCAAACCCAGCAGAAGAGAAATAATAAAGATCAGAGCAGAAATCAATGAAATAGAAACTAAAAGAACAGTAGAACAGATCAATGAAACTAGGAGCTGGTTCTTTGAAAGAATTAATAAGATTGATAAATCCCTGGCCAGACTTATCAGAAAGAAAAGAGGACCCAAATAAATAAAATCATGAATGAAAGAGGAAAGATCACAACCAACACCAAAGAAATACAAACAATTATAAGAACATATTATGAGCAACTATATGCCAGCAAATTAGATAATCTGAAAGAAATGGATGCATTCCTAGAGACATATAAATGACCAAAACTGAACCAGGAAGAAATAGAAAACCTGAACAGACCTATAACCACTAAGGAAATTGAAGCAGTAATCAAAAATCTCGCAACAAACAAGAGCCCAGGGCCAGATGGCTTCCCAGGGGAATTCTACCAAACATTTCAAGAAGAATTAATACCTATTCTTCTGAAACTCTTCCAAAAAAATAGAAATGGAAAGAAAACTTCCAAACTCATTTTATGAGGCCACCATTACCTTGATCCCAAAACAAGACAAAGACCCCATCAGAAAGGAGAATTATACACCAATATCCTTGATGAACATGGATGCAAAAATTCTCACCAAAATACTAGCCAATAGGATCCAACAGTACATTAAGAGGATTATTCACCACGACCAAGTGGGATTCATCCCTGGGCTGCGAGGTTGGTTCAACATCTGCAAATCAATCAATGTGATACAATACATTAATAAAAGAAAGAACAAGAATCATATGATCCTCTCAATAGATGCAGAAAAAGTATTTGACAAAGTACAGCATCCTTTCTCGATCAAAACACTTCAGAGTATAGGGATAGAGGTTACATACCTCAATATCATAAAAGCCATCTATGAAAAACCTACAGTGAATATCATTCTCAATGGGGAAAACCTGAGAGCTTTCCCCCTAAGGTCAGGAACGTGGCAGGGATGTCCACTATCACCACTGCTATTCAACATAGAACTAGAAGTCCTAGCCACCGCAATCAGACAACAAAAAGAAATAAAAGGCATCCCAATCAGCAAAGAAGAAGTCAAACTCTCACTCTTTGCAGACGATATGATACTTTATGTGGAAAATCCAAAAGACTCCACCCCAAAACTGCTAGAACTCATACAGGAATTCAGTAAATGGCAGGATATAAAATCAATGCTCAGGGTGCCTGGGTGGCTCAGATGGTTAAGCGTCTGCCTTCGGCTCAGGTCATGATCTCAGGGTCCTGGGATCGAGTCCCGCATTGGGCTCCCTGCTCCTTGGTAGCCTGCTTCTCCCTCTGCCTCTCTCTCTCTCTCATGAATAAATAAATAAAATCTTTAAAAAAAAATAAAATCAATGCTCAGAAATCAGTGGCATTCCTACACACCAAAACAAGACAGAAGAAAGAGAAATTAAAGAGTCGATCCCATTTAAAATTGCACCCAAAACCATAAGATACCTAGGAATAAATCTAACCAAAAAGGCAAAGAATCTGTACTCAGAAAACTAAGAAATTGAGGAAGACACAAGAAATGGAAAAACATTCCATGCTCATGGATTGGAAGAATAAATATTGTGAAGATGTCAATGCTACCTAGAGCAATCTACACATTCAATGCAATCCCTATCAAAATACCATCAACTTTCTTCAAAGAAATGGAGCAAATCGTCCTAAAATTTGTATGGAACCAGAAAAGAACCCGGATAGCCAGAGGAATATTGAAAAAGAAAAGCAAAGCTGGTGGCATCACAATTCCATACTTCAAGCTCTAATACAAAACTGTAATCATCAAGACAGTATGGTACTGGCACAAAAACAGACACAGAGATCAATGGAACAGAATAGAGAGCCCAGAAATGGACCCTCAACTCTATGGTCAGCTAATCTTTGACAAAGCAGGAAAGAATGTCCAATGGAAAAAAGACAGTCTCTTCAACAAAGGGTGTTGAGAAAATTGGACAGCCACATGCAGAAGAATGAAACTGGACCATTTCCTTACACCACACACAAAAATAGACTCAAAATGGATAAGAGACCTAAATGTGAGACAGGAGTCCATCAAAATCCTAAATGAGAACACAGGCAGCAACCTCTTCAACCTCAGCTGCAGCAACTCCTTCCTAGAAACATTGTTAAAGGCAAGGGAAGCAAAGGCAAAAATAAACTATTGGGACTTCATCAAGATAAAAAGCTTCTGCACAGCAAAGAAAACAGTCAACAAAACCAAAAGACAACCAGCAGAATGGGAGAAGGTATTTGCAAAGGACATATCATAAAGGACTAGTATCCAAAATCTATAAAGAACTTACCAAACTCAACACCCAAAGAACAAATGATCCAATCAAGAAATGGGCAGAAGACATGGATAGACATTTTTCCAAAGAAGACATCCAAATGGCCAACAGACACATGAAAAAGTGCTCAACGTCGCTCGGCATCAGGGAAATCCAAATCAAAACCTGAATGAGATACTACTCACACCAATCAGAATGGCTAAAATTAACAAGTCAGGAAATGACAGATGTTGGCAGGGATGCGGAGAAAGGGGAACCCTCCTGCACTGTTGGTGGGAATGCAAGCTGATGCAGCCACTCTGAAAAACAGTATGGAGGTTCCTCAAAAAGTTGAAAATAGAGCTACCCTATGACCCTGTATTTGCACTACTCGGTATTTACCCCAAAGATACAAATGTAGTGATCTGAAGGAGCACATGCACTCCAATATTTATAGCAGCAATGTCCACAATAGCCAAACTATGGAAAAAGTCAAGATGTCCATCAACCGAAGAATGGATAAAGAAGATGTGGTGTATATATACAATGGAATATTATGCAGCCACCAAAAAAAAAAAAAATGAAATCTTGCCACTTACAACAACGTGGATGAACTAGAGGGTATTATGCTAAGTGAAATAAGTCAATCAGAGAAAGACAAGTATCATATGATCTCACGCATATGAGAAATTTGAGAAACAAGACAGAGGATCATGGGGGAAAGGAGGGAAAAATGAAACAAGACGAAACCAGAGAGAGAGACAAACCATAAGAGACTCTTAATCTCAGGCAACAAACTGAGGGTTGCTGGAGGTGCGGGGGTGGGATGGAAGGGGTGGCTGGGTGATGGACATTGCAGAGGGTATGTACTATGGGTGAGTGCTGTGAACTGTGTAACACTGATGAATTACAGACCTGTACCCCTGAAACAAACCATTAACCATTATATGGTTATATATATCCGTGGATGTTATATCTAAGGAGAAATTATGATGAGAAGCAGGTTATTTGCATGTTCTTAAAGTGTTTTCCTGAAAGTTGCTTAGTGGTTGCCAGGGAAAAATAATTATGAATATGGTGAAGAAATTAGACAACACCTTGATAAACTCATCAGAATTAATATCACCAGTGGAGAGAGATGGGCATTGTGTGCCTCCAGATGTGATGTCCTGAAGAGGACGAGACACCACCTATCAGATTGCAGCCAATATTACATATCCCGATTATAATCATGAGGAAACATTATACCAACACAAAATGAAAAATGCTCTATATTTCAAAATGAGGAGGAAGCAGTAATATTCACAAAGAGTCAGTTTCATGAAAGACAAAGAAAAGCTGTGGAAATGTTTCCCATTATAGGAGGCCAAAATGACATGGCAGCTAAATGCAATCCCCCTGTCTAGACTGAATCCTCAGTTGGATCCCAAAAAGTACTCTAGATAACATCGTGGCTTCAGTTGGCAAAAATGGATTTGGGATGGTATGTAAGAATCAATATTAAATTTGCTAAATAAGTGACTATTCTGTGGTCCTATAACAAAAAAAATGCTATTCTCATAAATTACAAACTGATGTACTTAGGGAAAGGGCCGTCCTATATGCAACTTAACCTCAAATACAAGGAGGGAGAGACAGAGAGGTCCACTGGGAGAGGTAGAGCAAATGATAAAGCAAATGTGGTAAGGGTTAACAACTGATCAATCTGAGTACAGAATATACAGATGTTCTTCATACTTTTCTAATTCTTGCAAATTTTTTGTAAGTTGAAATTATATTCAAATGAAAATTTAAACCACCAAAAATATGATGTATTTGTTGCCATATTTTAGCAACTTTAGGGAAAGAGGGGATTAGTGTGTTAGTTAAAAAAAGTAATTTTTAGAAATAGACATTATTTAAAAAGAAATATACATTATATATTTATTTCTAGAATATGCTTTGTTCTGCTATACAACTAAAGGAAACCTTTGTTCAAAAAATGTAAATCTGACATTTTCATTTGTATGAAATTCTAGTAAACTCCTTGCCTAGGCAGACTGTTTTTTTTTTAATTTTATTATGTTATGTTAATCACCATACATTACATCATTAGTTTTTGATATAGCGTTCCATGATTCATTGTTTGCGTGTAACACCCAGTGCTCCATGCAGAACGTGCCCTCCTTAATACCCATCACCAGGCTAACCCATCCCCCACCGCCCTCCTCTCTAGAACCCTCAGTTTATTTCTCAGAGTCCATAATCTCTCATGGTTCGTCTCCCCCTCCGATTTCCCCCCTTCATTTTTCCCCTGTTCTTAGGTAAGCAATCTGATCGCCAAGTAATCATGACAAAGAGCTAGAAGAGAAGCTATTGTAAAGGTAATAAAAAATAAATTTCAGTTAGAATTTATTTTGTATTTTAGCAGGTTGTTTTCCTTCCATATCTCTGAAGAGCAAGAGACCAGTTAGGCTCAGAATGTCACATAAAAAATCATCTTAACAGATGAAAATTGTCTCTAATGTAATGTGAGAGGGTAATAAAAATGACTAGTAAAATATTAAACAGTAAGACTATATCTCAGGTGTAAAACAACATCTACACACTGCTTAAAGGTGACAAATCAACTTATAGTTCCTCATAAAAACTGACTTTTTAATTTGTGAGTTTTATAAATTTAGATGATCTAATCACCAGCTAAGTGACCAAGCACTAACATCTTATTTCTACATTCTAAAAAATACAATCACTCCTTACCTCCAGAATGGCATTTGCTTCATTTTCGTAATAAATTTGAATACAAATACAATGTAGGTTTCAGATTTTAAATCTCATAGCATAGGCCAAATTATGGATGTCTTAAGTGCAGAATGATTGATTTCTCTTTTTTTCACACCAAATCTACTGGATACTAAATAAACATTTATTTTCATTTATTCATCACATAGGTGTTGGGTATTTACTCTTTCAAGTAACTGTGCTAAATTCTTGGGATATAACAGTGAACAAAATATAGTCCCTGAAATAAACAAGCTCAGTTTAGTCGGGAAAACAATCAGTTACTTTCTATTCAGTGTGTAAGTACTTAACTGCAGTAAGCACAGGGTGTTTGCAATCGAAACATAAAGAAGGGGTACCTATATTAAGTTTCGGGAGTCAGGAAATAACTATGATTGCAAAAATATAAATACATGTTTAAACCAGGAAGATAAATAAGAGTTTACTCATAGTGTTTAGAAAGGATTGTGTCATGTGGGTATATGTGGTGGATAAGGAGTGTTCCAGAATAGGGAAAGAGGGCATGCACAGTCATGAAGAGAGAGCTGATGTGAACTGCAAATATTTCATTCGGATTGGAGCATCCAAAACAAATGTGACAGATTAGGTTCCAGTGAAGTCCAATGGCCGCATCACAAAGGGCCTTGGAGCTTAGAACTGGGGCTTTATTCTGAGAATTATGGGTAGGTATACACTCATCCGTATATATTTATTAATCAACTACTATTAGGTTATACATTTATGAATGTAGTAGTCTTTGCCCACATAGAACTTGTATTCTAGACAAAAATCAGGTAAACAATTTGACAGTGAGAAAATAAAGGAATCACATATATTTATATAATATTTTAATAATGGATATAATCCATTTGTTAATTTACTATTTATAGTATACATCCTGTGTGACATATACTAGAGATGGAATAGTGAACACGAGGCATAGCTTTCACCCTCTAGTGTTTATGTTTAGTGGAAAATGGGGAATCTAATGAAAATAAACTGTTATTTAGCAGTGACTATGTTCCAGACACTGCTCTAAATACTTTATAAATATTAACTCTTTTAATCTTTATAACATCTTTTAAGTACTACCATCCTTTCTATGTTATAAATGAGCAAAACAGAGAAAGAGAGGTTAAGCAACTTGTTTAAAATCACACACTTAGAATGTGATGGAGCCAGGATTTGAACCAAGAAATGTGGCTCCATTCACTGGACCGCCATACTACGTTATTCCTGAAATAAGTACAATACAAATGCAGAAGGGAGAAGAAAAACAGAACACCACAGGAACATGGTACTTAATCAGTGGTCAGGATAACCTGCTCTGAGGATTTGACATTTATGTTGAACCAAAAAAAAAAAAAAAAAAAATTTGCTTTTTCATGAACAGTTTCATAAGACTGCTCCAGATCGAGGAAATAACATATGAAATAGTGACTACAAATATATAAGCAAAGGTCAAGATTTTGAGCTTTATTCTCCAGACTAGGGATAATGAAACTACAACGCCATGGGCCAAATCCACCTGCCACCTGTTTTTGTAAATGAAGTTTCATTTGAACCCAGCAATGGCCATTGGTTTATGTGTTTTCTATGATTCATTTTGTGCTACAACATCAAGACTGAGCAACTGGACAAGACCATATGACTTGTAAAGCCTAAAATATTTACTATCTGGTTGTTTACGGAAAGTTTGCTGACCCTTGTTACAGGCAATAGAATGAAAATCAAAGGCATCAAGCTAGAAAGTGACAGAATCACTTGGCATTTTAGAAATATCACTCTGCAGGGGCACCTGGGTAGCTCAGTCGATTAAGGGTCTGCCTTCAGCTCAGGTCATGATCCCAAGGTCCTGGTATCTAGCCCCACATCAGCCTCCCTGCTTAGGGAGGAATCTGCTTCTCCGTCAGCCTCCCCCCCCCCCCACTTGTGGGCTTTCTTTCTTGCTCTCTCTCTCTCTTGCTTACTCTGTCTCAAGTAAATAAATAAAAATTAAAAAAAAATCACTCTGCATACAGTATAAAAGATGGATTGGAGAAGAGGAAGATGAAAAGGAAATGAAAAAGCTCTCTCAGTTTTCATTCATAGATAAGATAATGGTGGTTTGGGGAAGGGGAGTTAGAGGGAATAGAAAAAATGTATAAAAGTGAGAGAACGGAAAGGCTCTGATGGTTCATGGTTAGGGAAAATGCTAAGTAGTAGGATTTAGGATGGTATCGGATTTCTGATTTAAGCAACTGGGTAGATGGCAGGTAGAGTAAGGGAGTGAGAGAGCTAAATACAGATGAGAGTATTTAAATAGCTTTGAGGAGAGTTCTGATTGAATGATGTCCTGAGTGTAGCCATATAAATGAGAGTTGAAACAAACTGCATTCAGTTCACCAGGGACAATGGCTGAATCTGATGCTGAATTTGAGTCTAGTTTCTAAATTTCAATAAATATAGAAGAGTAACATCAACTGATGTAAGATATGTTTTAATTTAGGCATGTGAATAATGATTCAGAAGAATGTTAAAGAAAAAGAGAAGTCTCATCTCATTCCCAAATCCAAAGCCAAACTTCCCGGAATGTAGCAGAATTGTTATTAGTAGTGAGAGATCTGATGTTCCTATCAGGTCAGTGGAGTGGAAGGAACATTCACTACATAGTAAGTGACTACATAAGGAGTTATTTCCCATGAAGGGGTTATTTTCTTTTAAGGATCTCCAGAATAAAAATTGCATCAGGGAAAATAAAGGTGATGAGGAAATGACAAAAAGTAGATCAATATATGAGGTCGTATTTAGGGAATTTTTAGAGATTACAGGGCTGTGAAGCAGGGATACATTAACAGGCCTCTGCTTTATATATATAGATAGATAGATAGATAGATAGATAGATAGATAGATAGATAGATAGATAGATATATTTGTATATATACATGTATATAATAGATTTATATATATTTATATATATAATCAATATTACATGTTATAAAATTATAGAATATATATTTTTATCTGAAATGATGTATATGGA
This sequence comes from Mirounga leonina, assembly GCF_011800145.1. Classification (NCBI taxonomy): domain Eukaryota; kingdom Metazoa; phylum Chordata; class Mammalia; order Carnivora; family Phocidae; genus Mirounga; species Mirounga leonina. The sequence continues at coordinate 28,360,453 of NW_023270807.1, read as the reverse complement.
ATGTGATAGTGGGGGGTTCGATAGGATATGTGAAAAGACGGGTGGAATTAGCTACTTCTCTATTCTATTTCTTTCTGGGCAACAATTCCTGACTCTTACACACCCCAGTACCCAGTATTTCTAGAATTCCTACTGAGAATGTCTTATTCCTTGTACCAATGTCTTCTGTAAAAGGCTCAGTACGGGCGCCTGGGTGGCTCAGATGGTTAAGCGTCTGCCTTCAGCTCAGGTCATGATCCCAGGGTCCTGGGATCGAGTCCCGCATCGGGCTCCCTGCTCCTTGGGAGCCTGCTTCTCCCTCTGCCTCTCTCTCTCTCTCTCTGTCTCTCATGAATAAATAAATAAAATCTTTAAAAAATAAAAAATAAAAAATAAATAAAATAAAAGGCTCAGTGCTCTTTCTGCCAATCTTGCCCTGATATGCAGGCCTTGGATCAGTTCTCAGATACATTCCATCAGTACTTTTCTTCTTTAGGAGAAACTCATCCCTAATTTGTAACTGACCTGTAACTGGATGGAAAACATGTCCACCTGAATGTTCTGATACCCCTCAGATTCAACCCATTCCAGTGTGAATATCATTTTTCAAATATGATCCTCTGTATTACTACATTATTTTCTTCAGCAGCACCACTATTCTTCAGACCTCCAAGGTTAGGTAGTTTCAAAAATTGTCTTCAAATTCTCTCTACTTTGTTGTTATAGTTAGTCACCAAATTCTATAATGGTAAAATTAAGTCAAAATACTTAGATAATCTACTATATGTATCATTTTGGGCAAATTATTTAACATTCTGGACCCTCCATTTTCTCATTTAACAAATCAGGAGTACCTTTCTCACAAATAGGGTAATCTATTGAAGCTAGAATGAGAGGCACGATGCTACAGTGGTTCAGAGTATGACTCTGGCGACAAATTACCTGGGTTTGAATCATAGCTCTGTCCTGCACTAGCTGTGAGAACTCTAGCAATTTACTAGCTGTGTGATCTCCATTACTCAATTTCTCTATGTGCAAAAAACAGATAAGAGCATCTATTTCATAGAGTTGTTATGAGAAATAAATGAGCAAATATGTGTAAAGCTTTAAGAATTGTTCCTGACACACAGGAAGTGCTAGAAAAGTATTTGTTAAATATAGGCCATATTTACATATATAGTAGAGCATTGTTCCTGGCACATTGTAAGCACTCAAAAAAGCTAGCTATATGTCAAATGTTAGCTATATATATCATGATTTATTCATCTTCTTAGCTTCCATTGTCTCCACTCTAGACCATGTTTTCATTAGCTTGATCTTGAATTATAGCCAACAAAAAATTTGCCTCTAACCTTTCCACCTTTCTCACTACCTGTGCTGGATTGTCTGTGATTAGTTTAGCATCGTATCTGTTTCCTTCTTTATTCTTGTAGTTCTCGAACTCTGTTTTCCCACAACATCCTTCTATTAGAGTTCAGCTAATGAGGAGCACTCATGCAAGAACCAGTGATTGTGTGGGAATCAACTGTTAGCTGACTTGGAGTATTGCCAGCAACTTCAGATTTTCCTGCTGTGAGAATCACCTATTTAAGTGCCATTGGTAACTGAGGTCATTATCGATGGCTTCCTTCCTATTTCTTCACTTCTGAAGCCCCTTGAAGTTAGAACTAATCTTCCTAATCTTTCCTCTTTTAGTCCTTTCAAAATTGTATAAGATTCCAGTTTTCTGTATTAATTCTCTGCTCCAAATACCTAGTTTTTGTTTTTTTTTTCTAATTTTTCCCATATTTATTTATTTATTTATTATTTATTTATTATTTTTTTAAAGATTTTATTTATTTATTTGACAGAGACATAGCGAAAGAGGGAACACAAGCAGGGGGAGTGGGAGAGGGAGAAGCAGGCTTCCCGCCACGCAGGGAGCCTGATGCGGGGCTCGATCCCAGGACCCTGGGATCAGGACCTGAGCCGAAGGCAGACGCTTAACGACTGAGCCACCCAGGCGCCCCTTTCCCATATTTAATAATGGAATCATTAGTAGGATTTCTATATTATCAAACCAGATTTCTATCAAACCTGAATAATTTCCTATAAGAAAACATTTTCCCTATTATCATTAGATTCTTTATTTCAAATAGATTCTACCAATGATCATGTCCTCAGATAGTATAATTAAAGATTGGTTTCAGTATTCCTAAAAACATAGAAACATTTCCCAACTAAAATAAAGTCTTTCCAGAGTTCAGTATTTTTCCATCTTATTTTTTATTACAGTGTCTCATCTTATTTTGGCTTAGATATTTGAAAATCCATTATCTTTTATTAATTTTCATTTTACCATTCTGTTCCTGTCTTTTCAGGGTTCCCTTTCCTCTACTATACCTGCATGGTTAGTTGCCTATTGCAGTATATAGATTTTTTAAGAGCAGAAGCTATGTACACTTCTCATCTCAACAGGGATGTCACATACAAATCCATGAGTAGGATTACATATAAGAAAATGTTGGTGTCTAATTTGTCCTACTCCATTAAGAAACTAGAGTCTACTCTAAATATTTAAACATTTGTGTGCTTTATTCTAGTTTACTTTTGTTTTTAAGAACCAAGGTAACCTATTTTCCAAATAGGAACCACATCTGGAAATATATTTTATTTTCTCAAATATAGAGACCCAAATAACTACTCCTAATGGAGAAAAGATGATAGAATGAAAATAAAGAACTTCTATCTAGCAAGACTCCCTTGATATCAAAACTTTCCACCATGCACACCTATTATTAGTGACATCTATCATGGTTCCTCCACAGAGGGGTGTGAGTAAAGGAGGGGGGCGTTAATGGGACATCCTAATTTATGTTAGCCGATCTGTTTTCCCTTAATTTAAGTCATTGTTTATCCTTTAATATTGCAGTCAAAAACATTTTTGCATAGTCACAATTTTCCTCGTTTATATCCATTACCTAAGGAGAAGTGGTGCATGGAAAGGAGTAACCATGGCATAGTATTAAAAACATGGCTGTGTGTGCTCATACCTCAGATCTAATACTCACTAGGTATTTCCTTGGTCATGTGATTTAACCTCTTTGGGACTTAGAGACACACAGTTTATTAATTTATAACTCTAGGATAATAATAGTGCTTTCTTCATAGTTTTGCAAGATTAAAGAGATTAGTACATATAAAATACATAGGAAAGTGTCATGAATAGAATGCAATCTTCGGAATGTTAGCTTGTTAAAACAGACATGATTTTAAGTATTATTGTCAAATTAATTCTTTTTTGAAGCAGTGTTTGAACCGATCCTTCAAGTCCTGTGTGTTTCCAAATACCTCCATAATCTGGCATATCCAACACATAAACTCAATTTTCTATTTTTTGTCAAAGTAATCCTTTCCTTCTAGTCAGGCTGAGCTCCCTGTTTCCGTATATGTATATATATACATATACATATTTCTTAATGACAATAAAATAATAACATATATTTGGGGATTTATAATTTATAAATCCCTTCTTCATATACTACTGCTTTCAATCCTGCACTTTCCCTTTGAGATAATCCGTTTTATACTTGTTTTCCAATGGGAAAACAGAGGTTTAGAGAAGTCAGATGACTTTCTCAAAAGTACACTTCAAGTAAAGGATTCTGAAAAGAAACCTCACTTTTTTTTTCCTGCTTGTTCTCACTCCATGTTTGGCTTATTCTGTCCCAATTACCTGATATCCAGTACCCACTTGATCTACATATCCATCTAACTCAGTGTGAAAATCCCAACTCCAAGTGTTACCCTTGAAAGATTCCCCAGATTCATAGTCTATCATTTTGTTTACATTTTTTATTTTACTGTTTAATTATAATTACTACCAGTTTAGTATTTTGATTTCAAAAAAATAAATAGCACATTAGAAGAAGTTGAATATTACTATTAGCTTTGCTTGAATTATTTATTTTTTGTTTTCTATTATGTACTTAATACATGAAATTTTCATATTTTAGAATCAAAATATGAGAGTTAAAAGTAATGTTCCCCTATATCCTTCTCCAAATACAACTACTGCTATTAATTTAATATCTGTCTATACTGCTCTATGAGGTTTGTTGTACTATGGTATTATAGTATATGTACATATCTATTTATATATGCATGTATTAAAGAATATATATACACACGTGAGTATTAGAGAATATTCATGTACAAATATATAATATTCACACACACTAAGGTTCACAACAAATATATATGAGGTAAATACTATTAACCCCAAATTTTCAGATGAAGAAACTAAAAAACAGAGATGAACTTCTTCCATGTCACACAACAATTAAGTGGCAGAGCTAGGATTCCATTCTGGAAGATCTGGCTCTCTTGTACTCTTTTTTTTTTTTTAATTTTTTTTTTAAGATTTTATTTATTTGCGAGAGAGAGAATGAGAGACAGAGAGCATGAGAAGGAGGAGGGTCAGAGGGAGAAGCAGACTCCCTGCTGAGCAGGGAGCCCGATGTGGGACTCGATCCTGGGACCTCCAGGATCATGACCTGAGCCGAAGGCAGTTGTTTAACCAAGTCACCCAGGCGCCCTGGCTCTCTTGTACTCTTAAACCTCATTTTATTACTCTGCCTCACTATAGTGCCTGATAGAATATTACTTGGCTTTACAATCATGAGCCTTCTTAACAACCAGTATCATTCCTTCTTTTTAATTTGCATGTTATCTAATATTGTAAAGCTATCATAATTCATTTAGATTCTTTACCAATGGATTAATATATAAGTTGTGTCTTATTTGGCGCTATTATAAATAATCTAATAAACCTATTTTCATATATTTCATTGTATGCATAAGTGGGCTTTTCTCTAGCGTGTGTTAAAAAAGTGAAAGAACTGATCATATGGTACATGCCAAATTGTCTTCCAAAATTGGCTATATTAATTGACACTCCCAGAGGCAATGTACAAAGGGCCTTGGGAAGAGTCATGTCTCATAACTGTTATGAAGAAATCAATTAAAACCACAAAATGCAGTTGATTTTTAAATATTTGGACACAACCTACGTATTAATCCATACATATATGGACAGAGATTCCACTAAACTAAGAAATAAGGTTGGAATTAAATCCCTTTTTCCCTTAGTGACTAAGGCTTACACAGAGCATGATTATTCAGAATATGTGATAGAGAGTTAGGGGTCAGTAGGGAATGTTGTCTTTCTAGATATGATAAGGGGTGGAGTTGTATAAAACATGAATACAACTTTCTGAAGCTTGCGTTGTTTGTATATTAATAATTTGAAAGCATTTTAGTTAAAAATGGAGATACTAGCAAAAAAAATAAAGCTAAAAAAGTAAATCACCGGTTTTAAACTGGGCTTCCGAATGCTGGATACAAGATTGGCATTCCCTAATATAGCATTTGGCACTCTTTACTGGAAAAGGATTTTATCCTTAGAGGAACAGATTTTCCCTAACATTTGCTCAGGATTCTGCCGTTCTTATATGGACTCTTATATGGACTCATATATATATATATATATATTATATATATATATATAATATATATATTATCAAATATAAATGTGTATATTTATATATTTGTCTATATTACTATATATAGTAATATAGTAAAATATTTACTATTTGGTCTTCTATAAAACACAGTTGTAAATTATTTTAACAAAATGATTATCAAAAATAAGTTGTATAAACAAAAATGAAAAGAACACTGAATACTATTTATTTTGATAAAATATAGAAAGGTAAATAGAAAATCTCTAATTAAAGTTATACTTAAAATATATTAAATATCAATGTTCATCTGACGTGGAGTCAGAGTTATTTAAATAATTTTTAAAAATGTAATTTTTTGTTTCTTACTTTCAACTATTTGACTACAGAGTAAGAAAATAATGTATGTCCTGTTTAAATCCTCCAATCATTTACACAGTAAACACTGCCATGTTTTGCAGCTAGTGCAGAGCTCCTGATAGTGAAGGTGCCTTTGGAAAGACAAATGAACTATGTTTCTTCTTATCATTTAACATAATTTATTCAGTATCCTTAAACAGTGAATGATAAATGAATGGTAGTTTTAGCTACAAAATATAACTCAGGAAATGGCACTTAATGATTCTTAATGAGATGAAAACATAATTTTGATCCCAGAACTGTAAATTGGACATTTTAAGATACCTTTCATTAGTAAGTAGGAATAGTGGTATATGAAACCATTTGTAGAAATAGGATCTGTATACTATATGGTTGACTCAAGAGGGAAAATGTATGCCCTTGAAATACATTTTTCTTAATGTATTCAATGATTCACAATCAATTTCATCAATAGACTAAAGACAGATATTGAAAGAAATCACCTGGTACCTAAAATGTTTTGATCTTTTTATTTTTGAGATACTCAATATTCTTGATCTCCCTTTGCTCTTTTTGGCTCATTTGACCTATATATAACGTTAAATAGCTCCCTGGCTGACAGACAGGCTATCTCATCAAATGGTAAATGGTAATACACTCCATTACACAGTAACTTAAAAATCATAGCCCCACTGAGAAGCTGTTCCAAGAGTTTAACTACTCTCCTGGCAGATATCAGCCAATATCTAGATATATTAGCAAGGGAGAGCCTACTGACCACAAAAGGATCTGGGAGGGAGTCAGGACTTATTTCAATTCTATACAAAAACCTCTGGAAGCTCAATAGCTTAATCTATTTTTTATTGAATGCATACAAGAAAAAAGAATTCAAGGGCGCCTGGGTGGCTCAGATGGTTAAGCGTCTGCCTTCGGCTCAGGTCATGATCCCGGGGTCCTGGGATCGAGTCCCGCATCGGGCTCCCTGCTCCTTGGGAGCCTGCTTCTCCCTCTGCCTCTCTCTCTCTGCCTCTCATGAATAAATAAATAAAATTAAAAAAAAAAAGAATTCAAAAGCTATAAAACCCTGCCACCAACTTCGTCCTTGATCAGTTCTTTAAAGACTCCTGACCATTCACATACTGAAGAAATTAAAAACTGTTAAAGGACATATATATATATATATATATATATATATATATATATATATATATATATTTGAAATTTTACTGAGTTTATATAATAAAGGCTATATATTATATAATATGAAATTAGCAGAAGGAACAGTGGCCTCACCAAATTGATTACCTGTGTCAAAATATCAAAATACTATTTTTAATCTTACAGATTACTAGTGGTGTGTTATTCTTTTTTTGGTAATCACTCTACATTTAGTCTGCAACATCCAAATACATAATTGGGCAGCGATGCAAAAATTAGAAATAACAGATTAGAGGACAAAATACACTGTAATTCTTTTCTTATTCTTGCTACGGAAAAGCAAGCCAGCGGCTGCAGCCTCCAGCATGTTGACGAAATACGTTTCACGTAGCTGATATATAAATACTTTCTATTTGTATTTTCACTTCTAATCATGACATATTTTTGAAGCACATTTTGGAAATAAAGGAGGCTGTTAAGTATGGGACCTCGGATTCCTTGGAAGAAAGCCACTATACATTCACACAGAGATGAGTGCATTTATCAAGAAAATTACTCTGGTCTAGAATTGGTTGAGTATTGAGCTGAACATCCTGATAATAAAGCAATTATTATCCCTGTCTTTTATTATTAGTGTTAATAGTATAGAAAAGGTTGGAACTCTCGGGAGGTATGTCAAGGATTTTCAGGATCTGGTCATAGAAAGATTTTCTGTATACAAATAGTAAAGACAAGAGGGAGTTTTGACAATTTTAACATTCTTAATTTCTTCTTTCATCTAAAACTAATGTTGTAATGTAAGGGGATTAACATAAGAATAAAAAAATTAAAAAAAAACATTCTTAATTTCTTAAAACAATTATGAAATTGCATTTCAAGATGTGAAACTGCCTAGCATTGCATCATATCATTCTCATGGGCAAAGAAGCCATTATTACATCACATGTTTGAAGGAGACAGTAAGTCACAGCAAAGGATTAGAAGAGCCACTGAGAAGAAGCAAATGAAGATGGCAATTGTGTGTCCTTCTGAAGGACTAGTGATCAGTCTCCTTCACCTGCATAGAAAGGGTATGGCCACCACTGAAAAAGCTAAAATTTTAGGCGCCTGGGTGGCTCAGATGGTTAAGCGTCTGCCTTCGGCTCAGGTCATGATCCCGGGGTCCTGGGATCGAGTCCCGCATCGGGCTCCCTGCTCCTTGGGAGCCTGCTTCTCCCTCTGCCTCTCTCTCTCTCTCTCTCTGTCTCTCATGAATAAATAAATAAAATCTTAAAAAAAAAAAAAAAAGAAAAAGCTAAAATTTTGAAAAACTACAAAAAATACATATCTATTTCTGTTTATCTATATCTATCTATTTATCTATCTATCATCTATCTATCTATATCTATCTATCTACTTATCATCTATCTATCATCTATCATCTGTCTATCATCTGTCTATCATCTATCTACCTATCTCCCATATTCACAATACCAAAGTGATCATTTACCTCAGTTTATAATACAGGGAACTTTGTGCCTCAAAGTTCATGATTTCAACACATGAACAAAACAGCTATCATCAAAAAGAGAAAAATTCTGTTTCAATACACAGACTAGTTTACCATTTTGCAAAAGTGTAAAGGATTAGATAAAACAAAATGAGTGGCTTTTTTTAACCTGTTACTGCTACAGAACAATGAAAAGAGAACTGTACATTAATGATGCATTTCTTCCAGTGCACCCCAGTGTAACATATGTCATTTATATAACTAGGGTGATTATTAAGATGCATTGTACAAATTGTGTATGCGTATGTGTGCTTGTGTGTGTAGTATACACATAATTTGGATTTTCAAAATATCTGAAGTACAGTTCAATGTGATATCGAAAAGGTAGATTCTCAAATTTAAAACAAATTCAATTACTGAAAATGAGCACTTCATGTTAAATAAAATATACCAAAACACCAATAGAATGTTATTCTCTAATTAAAAACTCCACCCTTTATTGAACATAGAATTGACCCAGCTTTAAAAATTATAAGTCCAACAAGATATATTGCAGTTAGAGTAATATATCACTTCATATTTATCTGAGAAAATATGTGTAGAGAGCCAAAGAACCTAACATGATTTCATTTATTTTTACCTTACTTTGTGCATTGGTAGAATGCTTTGTAGATTACCAAGTACTTTCCCATGCATTATCTCTCTCCTTATCCTTACAAAAACAATCTTTTGAGGTGAATACGGGAATATCATATTCCCAGTTCTATATTTAATATTTTCAGGCTCTGAGAGGTTAAGAAAACTCTCCGAACTCAAACTTGTACAGAAGAGCAGAGCTAAAATTCATCATAAAATCATGCTCAATTGTATTTCAAAATGTTAGTTATGTTGTTTTCCTAAGTAGGATTAAATAATTAGCTTCAGCACTTTTGATTTTACACTTGTCCCCTGTACAGGAGAATGGGCTTCGGAGATGCAGCGTCTCAAACCTTGTTAAATCTTGGTTAATCCTCATAGATTTCTGTACTATATTTGACTATTTTCTTCTCTAGGGTGCATGTTCAGAACTGACACCATTTCCTCCTGGATGAAATACTTAGAATTTTAAGTAGTGACCAATAACCAAAATGGAAAATAAAGACAAAGATAAAAAAAAAGTAACTAAAAAGGACATAACAGGGACATAGTTTTAAATATTAAAAAAGAAAAAAGTGGGATGAAAATTAAGAGGGGAAAAGAAATTTAGGGCATAGGAAAAGGAAAAAGGAAATATAAGAGAAAAACAGAAAAAAGATGTCATCTTTCTGTCATCCATTTATCACTTAATTGCCAATTTCATAGAAAAAAAATCCTTTAAAGTAACAACTAAAAACGATCGTCTATATATTTGAATTCTAAGTGTACAGCTTTCATCTAGCAGAAGGAGTAAGAGTGCTGCCATACCATGTGCCTCAGTTCCATTTGAAACGTTTAAATCAGCCACAAACTCATGAGTTACCACTTCTAATAGTACTATTATAACTGTTGCCACTGCTCTATGAACAATAGCAATAATAGAATGCAACACTGATTAAAACCATTTTTAATAAGGTATTAGTTCCATCTCACAGCAAATCGCTGTATCTTCAAATTTCTTTTTGAAAAACAAAAATCAAGAAAATCTACAAAAGAGTGCTTACTCACTTTTTCATTTGCCTCCTCCCTAAATTACATGGGTCCATTTTGAATGTCCCTTTCCCTATTAATAACCTCTGTAGAATATGTAAGTCAAATATTAATCTATAAACATATTGCCCTAAGGCATAAATACATGACTTGACATTAGTGAGACAGATTTTTTACATATTTCAATTTAATTGGCATTTTTTTGAGTGACAGCTCTGTGCTTATTAAATGATATGCCATCCTCTCCTCTAAGTTTAAGAGACTAACGGAATTATTCCATTATTGGAATTCCAATGACTCACAAAGTCATTCTTCCTACCCCTCTGCATGCAAAATGCTCTGAAGATTTAATAGAGAATCTAGTCATTACACCTTTTTTATTCTTTTTAATTGGAAATTCTCATCTTTTACTAGGATTCTAGATTTAAATCTTTTAAACCGATTAGGGGCTCTAAAGAATAAGAAGTAAATATGACTACTGGATAGAATGGCTTGACTTTTCTTTTTTTCATATTTTTACCTACCATGTAACGACAATAACAAAAAAAAGTGATTGTGCTCTAGTATGTTCCATATATTTGTCACAATATTGTAAGTAAAATATTTCCCAGGATTCTTTTTTTGCTATGAGTATTATTTTGGATTTGTGTGTGTGTGTGTTTTGTTTTGCTACTTTCATCCTTTACCACAGTATAAAATATTTCAGTGGAATTTGATTGGTATTTCTCTGATACTCAGCAGATTTTGAGCAATATTTCATGCTTTATTGGCCATTTATTTAAAATGCAAAGATATTCTCCTTATGTTTTTAGAAATACATTGGTTTTGCATTTACAATTACATTTATTATATTAATGATCCATTTGGAATTAGGTTATTGTGTATGGAGTAAAAAGGGTTTGAAGTTCATTTTTTTCCCATATAAACACACTTTTGTTTCTCTATCTGTATCTGCTATCTATCTATCTATCTATCTGTCCATCCATCTGTCCATTTATCTATGGAAAATGAGGTTGATTTATAAAGAATTGGCTTTTATGGTTATTGCAGTTAAAAAGTCCCACAATTTGTCATCTAGAAGCTGAAAATAGAAAGCCAGGAAAGCCAACAATAGAATTTAGTCTGAGTCTGAAGCCCTGAGAAAGAGGGGAGCCAGTGGTGTAAATCTTAGTCTGAGGGTCAATGAAGATAAGATAAAATGTCCCTGCTCAAACAGTAAGGAAGGATATAAAAGGGGGTGGGAGGTAGAGTCCTTCTTCCTCTGCCTTTTATTCTATTCAGTGCCTCAGTGGATTGGATGATGCACAACCACAATGGGAGGGCAATGTACTTTAGGGCGTAAATTGAGTCCACCAATTCAAATGCTAATCTCGTGCAGAAATACCCTAGCAGAAATAAGCTTTTTTTTTTTTTAAGATTTTATTTATTTATTTGAGAGAGACAGAGATAATGACAGAGAGCATGAATGGGGAGGGGAGGGAGAAGCAGGCTCCCTGCTCAGTGGGGCTCGATCCCAGGACCCCAGGATCATGACCTGAGCCGAAGGCAGATGCTTAACCAACTGAGCCACCCAGGCACCCCTAGCAGAAATAATCTTTAATCTGGGCACCGTAAAACCTGTCAAAATGACACATAAAATCACCTATCACAATTGGTATCATTTCTTCTTTAAATATTTGATAGCATTAACTGGTGAAATCATCTGTGCTTAGTATTTTCTTAAGGGGGAGTAAATTATTTTATAGGTTATGTTTTTAAAAAACATAAACTTAATTTTACTTGCAGACTTATTTACATACATGTGTTCTTAATATACTTACCCCTTTAATGAATATAGAATTTGTAGTGATGTCTAGTTTTTCTATTCCTGATTTTAAAATTTATATATATTTTTCTTTTTCCCTTCGATTAGCTTTGCGAAGGCCTATCAACTTTATTAATCTTCTCGAAGAGGCTTTGGCTGTTGATTTTTCCCTCTCACTCATTTCTATATTATTAATGTCAAGTTCTATGTTTACTAATTTCTTCCTTCTACTTACATTTAATCAGTTTATCATTTATTTCTTAAGGTGGAAGTTTAGAACATTGATTTTTCATTTTTATTCTTTCCAATGTAGGCATTTAATCTTAAAAAATATCCCGTTTTTAAACAATAGTTTGAATGCCAATAACAAACTTTGATATGTTTTGTTTTTATTTCCATTCAATTAAAAATACTTTTTAATTTCACTTTTAGTGTTTGGAGGACCTGAGGATGATTAAGAGAGGGGAATCAGAAATTGCATAATTCCCAACTGTTTTTGGTTTTTAAATTCTTTTCATTGATTCCTATGTTAAACTACTGTGACAAGAAAACATACAGGATTTTAGTGCTTTGAAATTCAATGGCACTAATTTTATGTCCCAATTTTTAAATTATATTTGTGTATCTGTGCATACTTGAAAAGAATATGTTTTCCCATGAGGCACCTGGGTGGTTCAGCCAGTTAAGCGTTTGACTCTTGATTTCAGCTCAGGTCATGATCTTAGGGTCATGAGATCAAGCCCTGAGTTGGACTCTACGCTGGGTATGGAGCCTGCTTAAGGTTCTTCCCTTCTCCCTCTGTCGCCGCACCTCCACTTATAAGCACACTCTTTCTCTCAAAAAAAAAAAAAAAAAAAAAAACCTTAAAAAAAATAATGTGTATTCTGTCATTGTTCACTGTAGTGTTTTTCCTCATAGTGCTGTCCTAGTCTTCTATAACCTTAAAGATTGTTTTCACTGAATTTATCAACTTCGAAGGTAATAACATTAAAAGATCCAAATATTTTATGTTTTTCAATGTCACATTTTAGTTCTATTTTTGTGTTGTGTGTTTAAAGAATTGTTATACGCATCTGCATTTAGGATTATATTATTTCCCCAATGCCTTCACTGATTACTATGAAATGCATTTCCTTATGTCTAATAATAATCTGTCTTAAATCGGTTTTTCTGATATTAATAGAGCCACACCCTTTTTATATTTAGTGTTTTCATGGTATATTGTTCCCATCCTTAACTATTTTTTCTTTATATTTAAAGTGTTTTTAAAATTGACAATGTGATTACATATATACATATAATTTAAAATTTTCCATTTTAACAAATTTTAAGTGTACAATCAGTGACATCAATAATATTCACAAAGGGGGTGCCTGGGTGGCTCAGTCGTTAAGCGTCTGCCTTCAGCTCGGGTCATGATCCCAGGGTCCTGGGATCGAGCCCCACATCGGGGTCCCTGGTCCACGGGAAAGCCTGCTTCTCCCTCTCCCACTCCCCCTGCTTGTGTTCCCTCTCTCGCTGTCTCTCTCTGTCAAATAAATAAATACAATATTTAAATAATAATAATAATATTCACAATGTTGTATAAACCACCATCTCTATGTAGTTCCAAAATATTTCATTTGCTTTATTTAGTTTTTTTTTGACATTATGAGATGGATCCTTTATTAATTGTTGCTAAAAGTTCCTGACTAATACATATAACTTGTAAGAGACCAAATTGAAAAAGACCACAACAAAAAAGATGGTAAGTAAGAATGATATACATGCACTCTCACCAGCAGGTTTGTGGGTATAGGATAAAAATTCTGGAAAAAATGAGAACATTTCATTTGCTTTAAAGTAAAACTCTACTCCTTAGGCAGTTTTCCCCTCATTCTCTGCCTTCCCTTATCCTCTGGCAAAGAATGACCTATGTGCTACTGATTCTGGATATTTCACACAAATAGAATAATAAAAGAAGTGAGCTTTTGCATCAGGTTCTTTGTCTTAGAGAGAGAAAATAATTTTTTTTTCTTTTGCTCATATTTTACTTTTTGGTGTTCTTCATTCCTTCCTATAGATAAACACTTCCAACTGCTATAATTTCTTTTCCACTTAAATTACTTCTTTTACCATTTATTATAGGGCGGGTCTTCTAAAGGTAAATTGTCTCAGCTTTTGTCTGTTTGAAAAGGTGGGGTTTTTTGCATATATTTTGGACTTAATTTTTACTCCATATTACATTCTAAGTTGTTAGTGATTTTTGTTTTCTTTCAACACTTTAAAGATATCATCTCACTGTCTTTTGGAAGCTATTTTTTCTAATGATTGTTCCTCTGTGTAATGTGTCTTTTTCTTTGATAGCTCTTGAGATTTTCTCATCTTCTTTGGTTTCAACAGTTTTATTATAAAATGCTTGGGTGTGGTTTCCTCTGTATTTAAGTTTCTCTGAGCTTTTCTCATCTGTGAAGTTGACATTTGATCAATCTCAGAAAACTTTTAGCATCATCTCTTCATAAGTTTCTTCTGTCATATTACTCATTTCTTTACTTCTTTGCTTATGGGACTCCACTAAACGTATATTATATCCACATAACATAGGTTCCTAGAAGCCTTTTTTTTTTCCTGGTACTTATTCCTATTTAGGTTTCTTTGAATAATATCCTTTGCAATCTCTTCTAATTCAGTGTATATATATTATTCACCTCTCTACTAAGATTTCCATCTAATTATGCATACTTTTCCATTTAAATACTTTAAAGTATTTTACTAGATATTTCATTGTCCTTGTGTGACAATTCCAGTTCCAACATCTGGACTATTTCTGGGGTTGCTTCTATTGACGGATTACCCTTTTTAGCATAGGTCAAATTCTAGCTTTTTTCTAAGTCTCATAGTTATTTACTCTATGGCAGATGTTCTAACTAGGGACTAAAATAAGCAATTCTTATCCCAGAAAAGACAAAAGAATTGATTCCGGTTCAATAGATTTTGGTACTAGTCCCTACTTTATTCTTCCCTTTGGAGATTAACACTACATGTGGTTATACTGAAGGGTTTAAACCGTTCTACCACACAGCGATCTATTTAATTATCTTCAAGCAAAGAATGTTCCAGTCTTATGTTACACAGAACCTGAAGAAGAAAATAGCTTGTTACATCTTTTCTTTTTTTTTTTTTTTTTTAAGATTTTGTTTATTTAACAGAGAGAGACACAGTTAGAGAAGGAACACAAGCAGGGGGAGTGGGAGAGGGAGAAGCAGGCTTCCCGCCGAGCAGGGAGCCTGATGTGGGGCTCGATCCCAGGACCCTGGGATCATGACCTGAGCCAAAGGCAGATGCTTAATGGCTGAGCCACCCAGGCGCCCCAGCTTGTTACATCTTGCTCAACTTTTGTTTGGTAAATACTAAATCAGGTTATTGAGAGAGAAAGAAAAATAACTAAGCAAGTTTTTTTTTTTTTTTTTTGGTAGTGCTTAACTGTTTTAAAAAGGACTTCGTCATTATAGATTAATTACTTCATTAAAATAAGGTTGAATAGGCAAGAAGAACAGCATATTTGAAAGTAATAAAACAGTTCTAAGTTACATATTTATTATTTTGATAAATTAGTCATTTTGTAAGGTTTTAAATGACCACATAGATGACGTTTTACTTATTTTGCTATCAGACTATTTAAATTAAATTGAGTTAATTTGAAAGAAATTCATAAATAGAATATTTCTCCATGTAACTTATATACTTTTTGCCTAAAATGTCATTTCTATTTTTAAAAATGTCATTTCTATTAATTTCTGCAATTTTCAAAAATATTAATTATTAATGTATGAAATTTATGTAAAATGAAAAGTAAGTAGAAATATCTGATTGCCATACTTTTCTAAAGAATGTCCAATTAAACATAAGAGTGGCAGTGACTAAAAACAATATGAAACAAGAGTGAGTCCTGGTTTAAATTATACCAAGATATTACTCAAGAGATAGAAAGAATCATGATTGTGTGTGTGTGTGTGTGTATTTTAATAGCTGTGGTTGGGATTTCATAAAGGCAGACTAGAAACTTCAAACCAAAATGCTGTTGAAGAATTTTTTTTAAATGTCTAGATATAATTTAAAATATATCTTTTAGAAAGCATCAAGAAGCTAAAAAGATAGAATCTAAGATCACCAGAATCTAAGAAAGTACAAGAATAAAGCAAGATGACCCCTCCCCAAGCAGAGGAAAAGACATTGGTGCCATGCCTTTGTTAAAGCAGAGCTATTTAAGGTTAGTAATTTGAAGGAGTAAGAGTAACCTGGAAGTAAACTAGTCTTTACCAACATAGTAACAAGTCTGGCTTCCACATTGCCCAGAAATTTTCAAATTCTAAGAATGTTGATCACACAAATTATTTCCAAACAGTGACAATATTAACAGTGTAAGGAGACACTGAAAATAATTAAATTGATATAAAGCTTTTAAAATGTTACTGACCAATAAATTTATTTTTCATTATTCATGGAATACTTATTCTAACATACTCCCTCAAAAATTATTTTAAAAACGTAAAATCATTATTAAAAACAAAATGCCATATTCATATATACTGAAACAAAATGGAACACATTGATTAAATAAACAGTTAAAATAGCATAAACAAGTTATTCTTGACACACACACGTGTATTTTAATACAGTCAAATAAAACTTTAATACTACATTCAGTAGTATTTCCTCAAAATTTTTTCCCAATATTTTCTTTAATAGTTTTAATATTTTTTAATTAACAGTAATTTTCCTCTAAATTGCATGTTATGCTTAAAACAAAGTTCAAACTTTTTCTAAATACTTTTCTCTTCATATAAATTTTCCCTGAAGTATATGAGGTTTTGAATTGAGAAATCATTTTTTTTTAGAGCTGTCAATACTTAGTAAGCTCAGACCAAATGCTGCAAATTGGATGCTATTCTCAAGTCTATTTATTTTTCATATTGAAAGAAATAGTTCAGCCAAAATATTTTCACAGATAACTGTGTTTTTCTTCCATTCAGAAAATCCTTCTTCAATAAATACTTTCACAAGCCAGAATTTCTCAGTAAGTTATTTTTCATAATTATTGAATATTTTGCCAATTTTGCAAAACTATAGGGCTTTTCAATTTGAGTTCATCAGTATTAAATATGTTTTCAACCAATTAAAAATAGAATATTCATAAAAATAAATGTTCTTATAGGTTGAAATATTTCAAATACTGAAATTCATAATTAAACATTGTATGCTATTAAAACTTTCAACTTTTAATTTTAATTCATTCCTTGCTTTTATAAAGATAAATTTTAATGCTTTAAATGTTAAAAGTTTCTGATTTACAAATTTTAAGCACATTTCTATCTACAGGTTCTTTAATTTAGTAAGAGCATTATTTTTTCAAGATGCTCCACCAGAATTTTTGTTAAAATTATCTCTGAAAAAACAAGTGATTTTACCCTCAATGTTGAAGTTTTAAATTGGATTTATAATAGCATTTACAATAATGTTTGACATTTCGCCTTCAACAAATGAACTTCCAAAAGATTTACTTTCTTGATGACTATAGCTTTGTACTCTAGCTTGAAGTCCAGAATTGTGATGCCTCCAGCTTTGCTTTTGTTTTTCAAGATTGCTTTGGCTATTCAGGGTCTTTTGTGGTTCCATACAAATTTCATGATTGTTTGTTCTAGCTCTGTAAAAAATGCTGACGGCATTTTGATAGGGATTGCACTGAATATGTAGATTGCTTTGGGTAGCATACACATTTTAACAATATTTATTCTTCCAATCCAGGAGAATAGAATGGTTTTCCATTTCTTTGTGTCATCTTCAATTTTTCATTGGTGTTCTATAGTTTTCAGAGTACAGATCTTTTACCTCTTTGGTTAGGTTTATTCCTAGCTATCTTACGGTTTTTGGTGCAATTGTAAATGGGATCAATTCCTTGATTTCTCTTTTTGCTACTTAATTATCAATGTATTGAAATTCAACAGATTTCTGTACATTGATTTTGTATCCTGTGACTTTACTGAATTCATGTATCAGTTCTAGCAATTTTTTGGTGGAGTCTGTTGGGTGAGAAAATCAAACTATTATTGGAATTTACTAACTTTCTGTCTGACACCTCTGAAGACACTGATATCAAAGAATAGCAAGGAAAAAAGGATTTGTTGGTCCTTTAAAGTAAAATATACTCAATTTTGAAATTCAAGCATATGGTGGGTTTAATGTTACCCAATAAATAATTTTACTTTAAAATAAATTTGTGTGATATATAAGTATGATTTATACATTTTATCTATAAGTGTATTAGAATTATGCTGGTGCAATCAGCTGAATAATAAGTCAGGGGCGCCTGGGTGGCTCAGTCAGTTAAGTGTCTGCCTTTGCCTCAGGTCATATCTCAGGTTCCTGGGATCAAGCCCTGCATTGAGCTCCCTGCTCAGTGGGGAGTCTGCTTCTCCCTCTCCTGCTCCCCCTGCTTGTGTGCTCTTTCTCTCTCTTTCTGTCAAATATATAAAAATAAAATCTTTAAAAAAATTTCAGTTAATGAGACAGTTTTCCATATATATGTTTAAATTTTTTTATTTAATTTCAAGTTGACAGTTTATCAAAATATATGTGGGTTCTTTTTTTTTAAGATTTTATTTATTTATTTGACAGAGAGGTAGAGGGAGAGCACATAGGCAGAGTGGCAGGCAGAGGGAGAGGGAGAAGCAGGTCTCCCTGCAGGAAGCCCCGCGTGGGGCTAGATCCCAGAAGCCTGGGATCATGACCAGAGCCAAAGGTAGATGCTTAACCGACTGAGCCACCCAGGTGCCCTGAGGGTTCTAAACACTAGTCAATATTAACTTATAAAGTTTTTACAAGCTGGGATGGGTCAGGGAACAAGAAAAACAACAAAAAAATTGGAGTATACTTTTTAATGAAAAACCTAACTATATTTGAAAAGGAAGTAAGTTGAAAAAAAAAAAAAAGAAAGAAAGAAAGAAAGAAAAGAAAAGGAAGTAAGTTGCCAGTTGCTTATTTTTCTCCCTAGGATTATACCAGTTCCCGAAAGGCAGAAGTTTGAAGCTGTGGTAATATCCCCTGTAACGGTAAACTGAAGAACATCCACCAAGTAAAATTCATCAGGCACCAGCTCATTAAACAGCAAGGCCTTTGAGTTGCTGAGACTGGGAGATGTTTAATGGCTGAACAGAGGAGAGTTAAATGGGCCCAAACAGGAAAAGAAATATTTTCAGGAAATTACTCTTCACACAAATTGGGGTAAAATTGCTCTCCTATGCCTAGAGGGCACAGAGAATGCTGAGGGGATCAGAAATAATGCAGCCAACACTGAAAAGACAGATTGATTAAGATGAAGGGACAATTTTGTAATTCTATTAAAGTTGGCCTTCAGAATTTCAAAGAAAATATTGAAGGGAAGCCAAGCCTTCCATAGAAACCATCTGATAGAGACTCAGTATGTAAAGACTTCTTTAAAAGACTTTCAGCAATTGCATAGACAAAGAACTTGCTGCCTTTAGTGAAGAAGCCTAACAGCAAGAACCTTGTATGCCAGGGCAAGATATGGAATGTACAGAACTGGAATGCAAATCTTAGAGGAGGAATAATGCAAACTAAACTAGAATCATTCTCTTAAACCAAAGTTACTCAGTCTTTTCTGTATGACAGTATCATCTGAGAAATTTTTAAAAAGTGACCATAATCAAGCCTCACCTAACACAAAATTACAATGTCCAGGTCATTCTAATGGGTCACTGGGTTTACTTCTCCCTGAAGTGGCTAGCATTTATCATTATATTATTTTAAGATAAATCTGGAAAGTTACATCAGACCACACTTTATAATCATTACCACTTAATTATATAACTGGTAAGTCCCAGTGAACAAAAGCACCAAGAACATACTTATAATCTTTAACGACATGAGATTTATTAATTTCTTCATCAAGAACATCAGATCATTCTATGAGGAACCCTGGAGTTTCTCAGTAAGAGAGATCTAAGAAATGCTTGTTATAGCGTTTGAGATTGTCCTGTGTGTTTTGAGAGAGGGCTTAATGAAGGAAGGGTGTGTTCTGAATTGGGTGCTCTTAGGAAGCAAGGTCAAGGGGCACCTGGGTGGCTCAGTCGTTAAGCGTCTGCCTTCGGCTCAGGTCATGATCCCAGGGTCCTGGGATCGAGCCCCGCATCGGGCTCCCTGCTCCGCGGGAAGCCTGCTTCTCTCTCTCCCACTCCCCCTGCTTGTGTTCCCTCTCTCACTGTGTCTCTCTGTCAAATAAATAAATAAAATCTTTAAAAAAAAAAAAAGGTAGCAAGGCCAATTTGATCATTGGGTTTAATAATTTTTGTCTACAAGGTGGAAGAAACAAAAGTACTAGACATGTCATTTTAAGTGTAAGGAGCCCCTCAGTGAGTCAAAAGAAAGGAGCATATTAGATTATTTTTGTGGTAGCACAATGTCCTTTTCTTTGGCTTATGTTTAGAAATGAGGCCAGATTGATCTTGTTTTTGAATGTGTCCAAATATTTTTGACATTCTGTGAAAATTTTCTTATGTTATATTCAGTAGGGAACATTCTAGTCCAATTTTGAGCTGTCAGCTTCTAGAGCCTTTTAACCTCATCTGCTTATATAATAAAATAAAAGACATCATTTTATTTAAGGGTGTGTTCAGTCATCCACAAGAAACCTTACTATGTCTCTTTAAAGTTTAGTATTTAAAAAATGCACTTCCTATGGTCTATATACATAAACATAGGGATGGATAGAATCTGAGCTTTTAATATGGAACATTGATAAATAAGAAAACGAGATCCCTCACAGGATGCTTTAACATTATCTATTTCCTCCAGTACGATAGAGCTTGCTATGTTTTATTTTCATTGAGTACAACATTTGGCTTTACTTTCCCCTTTCAATTTTACAACAAATCCTAAGCTACATGGTTTTCTATTTTTTTTTTTAATTTTATTATGTTATGTTAGTCACGATACAATACATCATTAGTTTTTGATGTGGTGATCCACGATCCATTGTTTTCGTATAACACCCAGTACTCCATGCAGTACGTGCCCTCCTTAATACCCATCACCGGGCTAACCAGTCCCCCCTCCTCCTACCATCTAAAACCCTGTTTGTTTCTCAGAGTCCATAGTCTCTCGTGGTTCATCTCTCCCTCCAATCCCCCCCACTCATTTTTCCCTTCCTTCTCCTAGTGTCCTCCATGCTATTCCTTATGTTCACAAATAAGTGAAACCATATGATAATTGACTTTCTCTGCTTCACTTATTTCACTTAGCATAATCTCCTCCAGTCCCATCCATGTTGATGTAAAAGTTGGGTATTCATCCTTTCTGATGGCTGAGTAATATTCCATTGTATATATGGTACATGATTTTCTCTTGACTGTGTGTGTGGTAAGAGGGTGGGAGGGGGGGTTTGTATATATATTTGCATAAAAGAGGAAAATATTTTATCTTTATCATTACTGGGCTGTGATAATATTCTGGCTCCAGGAGGGTAGAATTTCTAATGTAAGTTCCAGGAGGAAAAGGGAAATCCTAATTTAAAACTATATCAAGATTGACTTCATGAAGAGAAACAGGCAAAGAGACAAGAGGAAGAACATATCTACTTAATAAAATCAACTAATCTATGTATTAGAGATGAGAAAAGTACTTAAAAATTATTCTGCATGTGATTTGATGATACTTTTCCTGGGAAGTTAAGGTATTTTTTAATTTTTTTAATTTTTTTAATTTTTTTTTTTAAGATTTTATTTTATTTATTTGACAGAGAGAGAGAGAGAGACAGCTAGAGAGGGAACACAAGCAGGGGGAGTGGGAGAGGGAGAAGCAGGCTCCTGGCCGAGCAGGGAGCCCAATGCGGGGCTCGATCCCAGGACCCTCGGATCATGACCCGAGCTGAAGGCAGATGCTTAACGACTGAGCCACCCAGGCGCCCCGTTAAGGTACTTTTTAAATGTCATAAGGAAACATTCAACCCCAAACATCAACATAAACAGCATATACAAAATATGAGAAAAGCAGTTCCCTATGACATGGGAAAAGTGCCATTAAAATGACAAAGTAAAGAGAGAAGGATACAGTGGTTTTTCAAACAAAAGTTTTAGCAGTACAGAGGCAAAGCAATGTGAAAAACAACTCTGCATGAGGAATACTACAAGCAGTTTGGAAAACAGCATTGTGAAATTAAATCTGGAAAGGTAGACAGATATTCTCGTGAATTCTGGCAAAAAAAAAAAAAAAGTCTATAGCCTTTAAAAAATTAGTAATAGCATTCCCAGATTAACATCATGGAATGTCAAGGCCATTTAGTACTTGCAATTTTTCTACACTAGCAATTTTAGTAGGAATTCCAGAGCAATAAAATAGAAGGTAACTTTTTGAATGGAGAGACCACTGCAATAATCTAGAGGAAGAATGATAGGGATTAAATTTAAGGGAGGAGCCATGGAAATGGGGAGGATGGGATAGGAAGGAGAAATGTTAATGAAGTGAAATAAAAATGCTTTGTGTGTCATTAAAGGGTGTGAGATTACTCTGTTGTTTCTGATTTGCATGTTGAAGGAAAAGTGTGTCATTGACTAAGATTGGAGATGCCGAAGATGGAGCAAGATTGAAAGTAGGAAGAAGGACAATGAAGTGAGTAGGTGAGATCAGAACTCTTTGAAGAGAGAGCTCAGTGGAAATGTAGTTTGGAAATTACATGGTAGCTACAGGAGTGATAATACCCTGGAAGGAGAAAACAAGAGAGTTAGTAAAGGATAAAAATTACCAACATTAAGGAAGAGGAGCAAAAACACATGATGGAGCAGGAATGATCATGGAGGTGAGAAAACAAACATTTGGTGCTGAGAAACAAAGGAAACTCAGGAGCTGAGGGGGGTCCACAGAGTGAATGGAGCCAACAGTCACTGCAGTTAGCTTTATCCTCAGTGTTGCCATTGAAAGATTTTTTTACATCTTTCTAATATATTTTAGTGGAATATAGAACTGAAAACCAGATTGCAGTGGGTGGAAAGAGCAAAGATGATGTGAGGAACATAAGACAGGAAATATGCTCTCATATTAAAAAAATCGCATACATACACCATAAAACTTGTTCTCTGGAAAGGAAAACTAGGGTGACATAGGGAGGGAAAGTTAGGTTGGAGATTGTATCTTTTTATTGTTGCAGGACAATAAAGTGTTGTTGTTTTATTCATCAATAAGGTAAATATTATTGAATACCTAATATGTACCAAGTACTATATAAAATTGGTGTTGTGCTATACATGATTTTGTTATATGACATTTTTCCCTTAAAATTCAGGACTATTATCCCATGAGATTTAATAAGATTTGGAGATATGTAGACGATATAAATAATAGATATAGATTTGTTTTATATTAGTGTTTTATAATACAATTATATAGATATTTATATACTTAGGATGTTTCAAATGTGAAGATCATTAATAAAATTTAATTAGTATCTTTGCATATGTACTTGGGTAGACAACTAAAAATAGTTACTTGTTGAAGGGTGCATGGGTTTTTTTCTTCAAAAAATCCTAGGGAGCCATTTTATATTGACTCATCCCACAGCACCTATAAGGCATACCAATCTGCTTTGGGATTTCTGGGTCTCAGTACCAAGTTGCCAAGCAGAATTCCTTGCCTTGCAGCCTCGGGAAGTTTTCATAACTTTAAATCCTTATCAAAACAGCAGCATATCAAGACACCAACTGAGCAGGTTATAACAATTCACATATAAAATGAGATTATGTAAAGTGTAGTATTTTTTCCCTTATATTGTACAAGAGATATCTCAACAAACCACTAGGCCCACAGAAATTTCATTGAGGAAATAAGCCTTTGCATTTTTGTGGGGTTTCTGTCCCACACTTTGCCACACATGTGTCTTAGACATCTAGGTTGTCTATTATCTCTGCATTTTGGGACATGTCAGCATAAGGTCATCATTCCAAAAGGCCCGCAATGTGTATGTTGCAGGGTCAGATGGAAGAATTCTGAAGCCTAAATCACAGCAGAGAAGGAGAGGTGATATAAATAAACCTGAGGCAAGAGCATCCATGTCCCCAAGTGCACTGGGATCTCACTCTACAAATTTGGGCAAATGAGATCAGTCATGGGTGAGGCCTGAGTTGAATTGGCTTCACCTCTCTGGGTAACTTCCTCAGGTGAGATGTTCAGGAAGAGCATTAACACGCTCAATGTAAAAGTGGGGAGCAACTGGTCCAGCTATCAGGTCCCCCTTGTTCATCTCATATATTTCCATTCCATATACCATGACCCTTGCTATCAGATAACCAGTGTTTTCTGTTCAGCGCCCTCAGATTTCGCGTAACTGTCCCGACGATGCCGTGAATTCTACTTATACAATGCATTGTGAACAAACATTCATTTGATTCAGTTATCTTAGCTCTGCTGCTGCCCGGTATGGATACTTTTTAGCACTGAACTAGAGAGTTCCTAAGTCTCCTTCTGCGTTTAAAACAGAGTTCAGGTAGGCGAGCAAGTCTCGCTCTTTTAACTCCACCGCACTCTGGAGAATCTGCCTGAACTGCTCAGTATTTGAAATCATCGTGTCCTCATAGAGCATCCATCAATAAAACAGAGATTTTCTCAAACCATCCAGGCTTATTTTAAATAGGAACTTTTGATAATTATTCATCAAATCTTGTTTAAATAGTGCAAATACTAAACCAGATAGAATGTCAGATAAATAGGCATAAAACAGGATTTCCCCAGGCAAACTAGACATACGGGTTCCCTATCAAGTTGATCCAGAAGTGCTAATGCCTCCAAGCACCTGGGTACGAGCAAATGAAAAGCATCTGTGAAATAAGATAAAATGCTGAGGTTCAACTTTTTCTATACATAATTTTTCAAATACCTGAAGAGATAAGACAAATGGAGGAGAAACTAGCAGAAAAAAAAACAAAAAAAACCAGGAAAAGATCCATAGGCACCTCGGATAATGGAATTAAGAAACACAGATTATAAAATAAACTAAGTCAAGTCTGAAAATTTTCCCCAGGAAAGTGAAAACTATAAAAATTGACCAAGCTGATTAAAAAGCAAACACTTTTATAAATCTGAAAAAAATAGACAAAATTTATAACAAAATGGATAAATTTAGTATAATTTAATTCATTTTCTTTCAACAATTAAAATATCCCACCCACCATCTTTTGGCATTTAAAAAGCTGATGTAAACTCTAATTGTAATTTCCTTGTATTTAGCATCTCCGTATCTTAAAGCATCTCTTTTCACTTTATTTTTGATATTCTGCGGTAACACAACAATTTGTCTAATTTAGTGCTTCTTCAACTTTAGAATTGTATCATCCATTCTGAAAAATTACCAGTTATATCACTTCTAATATCATCTTATCTTTATTTATTTTCTATTGTGTCCTAATAGAACTCCTTACAGATTGATACAGGATCTTATTCTATCCCCTGTTAACATCCTTTTGTCTTTTGCAACAAATTTTGATAAAAACAATACATAACAATACCAGCTATCATTACTGTACATTAAAAGCGTACCAAGAACTGTGTAAGCATCTTACATTTAACTCTTAAGAATCATAATGGAATCTAAAAAACAGACTAAGTCACTTGCCGATTGCCACCTTCGGGTGGTTTCTGTTTTTCAATTTTGTGTTCAATTTGCCCAAAGTTTAATATTTATTTCAATTGTTGGAATTTTTTATGACTTTTTGTTTTGTTCCTTGTCAAATTCATGTGCTTTTCAAAATGTACTATTAGTGCTTTATCAGTTCTATTGCTTACCTTGTTGAACACATTAATACACATATTTTAAAGTATCTCTCATGTTATTATCTTTCCTGTTTCTTGGGTGTCAGATCTCATATTTGTTTTATCTACTTATTCTTTCTCATTGAATTTGTTTCTTTTTTGCTTTGTAACTTAGATTGTGAAGTGATCTTCAGCCGGTTTTCTTATCCATGAGATGTTTTTTGTCCTCTGAGTTACCTACTATGTAGTGTATAAATGAGGGAAGTTTTGAGGGTTTTTTGTGTGAAATACCACTCTATTGTATTGTATTGTATACTGAACTAATTATGGACACCATATCAGTATCTCAAGTTACCTGAATAACACAGTTAATGTACATATGTATCCATACCAGCACATGGCATAGCTTGAGTTTCTCATTACTTGCCAAATTTTACCACACATATAACCTAGCCCAGAGTTGCTCACTTCCTCGATAGATCACTAGGCCAAGGGCTGCAATTACTATTTTTTGTTTGTTTGTTTGTTTGTTTTTACTTTATTATGTTATGTTAATCACCATACATTACATCATTAGTTTTTGATGTAGTGTTCCATGATTCATTGTTTGCGTATAACACCCAGTGCTCCATTCAGTACATGCCCTCTTTAATACCCATCACCAGGCTAACCCATCCCTCCACTCCCCTCCCCTCTAGAACCCTCAGTTTGTTTCTCAGAGTCCATAGTCTCTCATGGTGGGCTGAAATTATTTTGAACTGTCTTATGGGAAATGATCTGCCCTTCCTTTGAGTTTCAGCTCCAAAGTAGAGAGGAGACTTGGGGCTCAGCATCCTAACTTACTTATTAGCGAAAGCCCTGCCCAAAGGAAGTAGCCCCAAAGCTTTGTGGCCCCACTTTCTGTTCTATAATGACACTCTTTCCTTCTTCATTTCCAATATGCGAGAATTCCCTTTTGCTATAAAACTGAAGAATGCATTTAAAATATTCGATTGTATTTCATGCTGATTTCAATGTGTTTGGAGAGATGATGACAGATGTCTTCAGTCCTCTGACAGATGTCTTCAGTCCTCTGTCCCAGAAGATAAACCTCTTGAAAAGGGATGCTAGAAAGTTCAATACTCTGTCTTTTTGATTCATGGCTCAGGAAAATTTACCTATATATGCAGACCTACACTGTAGAAATAAAATAGGGCTCACTAGCAAGCCCTCTCACTGAAACATTCTACAATTTCTTCCTTGCCTTTCACTCTACACTTTTGGCTTTATAGATTGGAAGAACATTTCAATCAACCACATTTTGGATACCCCTGGTGTGTGTGTGGGGGGGTCAGTGAAGGGGATGAATAGCTCCACTTCAGGAATGACCAGCTCACGTAAAGAAACTATTGCCTTGACTACCATGCTCTTCCTTCCATTCTTTCTCTAAACTGGGGGGAGTGATTATGTTTAGTGATCTGACCGTAAAGAAATAATAAAATAAAATAAAATAAAATAATAAAATAAAATAAGATAAAATAAAAAATAAAATAAAATAAAATAAAATGTTTTATTTGAAAGTCTGAATTTGGTAAAATAAATTCCACTAGACCTGTTTCAAAGTTTTCTATGAATGCCTAAGATAATTCAAGGTGTTTACCTTAAGACACATTTGCCTATCACTCCAGGTATTACCATATTATCATTTATTATTATTAAAATAATTACACATCTCAGATTATTCCCCAATAGATTATAACTTCTGAAATTACATTGGATGGCACAAAGTAGTTCCACAATAAATAATATTTAGTAATAATTAAAATAATAATAACTCGTGAAAAATAGTAACATTGTGCAATGGATAATATTTAAAATCATAAATTAATCTTCAAAAACACTGCTATCAATTTAGAAATGACACATAAAATCAGTATAACTTAAGGGTAATTATAAATCTTGGAGTAATTCATTTGATTATGTTTTTGGGATGCAACATTTTTGCTTCTAGAATTCCTCGGTGACTACTCCAACTCTTTAGCTTATATTAGAAATTGACAGCTCATTAACAGCTCATTAGGAATGCTGTTAACTGTGAAAAAGAAAGATATTCTGCATAGTAGATTCTTACTTGTGAAATGTGTTGAAGTTTAGGTCAGATTCAGCATTTCAGGGAGAATAAACATCTCTGCCTCGCAATAATGAAAAAGCACACACATGCAGGGTTAAAATGAGGAAAAGAATGCCACAAGTTTCAGTATATTTCAGAATATATTCCAATGTGACACACTTCTTTCTGCTACTTTTTCTCTGACTGCCAATTTGTAGAAGTTGCCTGTCAATCTCCATTTCCCTTCAAAACACATTCAGTTATCATTCATTCCAATGTTCTAATTTTAAAATAATTTGGAGATTTGGAAGTATTTGTCAATGGACAAAGCCAAGTCACATTTTATGAATAAACACATAAAAAGAAGATTATTAAAACATTTTTTAAAAATAAAGAAAAAAATGATCCCGAAGTTTTGTTTTGTTTTCAAAAATTAAAAACTTAAGTATAAGAAAACAAAACCTAGGAGAGGAAATCACTAAAGACAGAAACAAAACCAAAGAAAGAAAAAAATGAGCAAAACCATTTCCACTGTTGGCTTATACCTGTATTCATGTTTGTAGTATGTAAGACCATAGTGCATGTATAAATATATATTCCACACACTCCTGCATTGTTGTCTCGACTGTCTTTTACTGATTCTAGTTGCACTTGAATAGCAAAGGCACACAGCAGGTAGATGGTCTAAGGGCCACCAGGTGGAGGCTCAGGAATCACCATATTGGGTGAACACATGGGAGCTGCCTGGTTATTCCCCTGTGCACAGAGGAGGTGCACTGCTCCTGGTACTGTAACACCATACATGGAGTGGACAGAGCAAGATCCTATTCCATCTCCCTCCTCCAAAAATCCATTTGATGTACTGTCCTCAGATAGAGGACATATCAGATATTAAACTGATAAGAACAGATACTACCCTTGATATTAGCCAAAAGGCTGAGAAGTGATGATCCCAAAGTTGTAAAAAATACCCACATCTATCACCCAGCAATCCTCAGTTTGTTTCCTGAGATTAAGAAGTCCTCATATCAGTGAGATCATATGATACATGTCTTTCTCTGATTGACTTATTTCACTCAGCATAATACCCTCCAGTTCCACCCATGTCCTTGCAAATGACAAGATCTCATTCCTTTTGATTGCTGCATAATATTCCATTGTATATATATACCACATCTTCTTTATCCATTCATCTGTTGATGGACATCTTGGCTTTTTCCACAGTTTGGCTATTGTGGACATGGCTGCTATAAACATCGGGCTGCATGTACCCTTTCGGATCCCTACATTTATATCTTTGGGGTAAATACTCAGTAGTGCAATTGCTGGGTCATAGGGTAGCTCTATTTTCAACTTTTTGAGGAACCTCCATACTGTTTTCCAGAGTGGCTGCACCAGCTTGTGAATTCTTTTTTATTTTATTTTATTATGTTATGTCAATCACCATATATTACATCATTAGTTTTTGATGTAGTGTTCCATGATTCATTGTTTGCATATAATACTCAGTGCTCCATTCAGTATGTGCTCTCTGTAATACCCATCACCCGGATAACCCATCCCCCCACCCCCCTCCCCTCTAGAACTCTCAGTTTGTTTCTCAGAGTCCATAGTCTCTCATGGTTCATCTCCCTGTCCGAATCCCCCCCTTCATTTTTCCCTTCCTGCTATCTTCTTCTTCTTCTTCTTCTTCTTCTTCTTCTTCTTCTTCTTCTTC
>NW_023270807.1:28276154-28330890 GCF_011800145.1 Mirounga leonina | reverse complement strand
TCTTCTTCTTCTTCTTCTTCTTCTTCTTCTTCTTCTTCTTCTTCTTCCTCTTCTTCTTCTTTTTACATATAATGCATTATTTGTTTCAGAGGTACAGGTCTGTGATTCAATAGTCTTACACAATTCACAGCACTCACCATAGCACCTACCCTCCCCAATGTCTATCCAAAAAACAAACAAACAAACAAACAAAAAAACCCTACATCTATGCTTTGAGCATGACTAGGGATAGGAAAACTATAGTCCAGGAGCCAAATCCAGTCCATTACCTATTTCTGTAAAGTTTTATTGGAACACAGCCACACTCACTCATTTTGGAATTATCTATGGCTGTTTTCATGCTATAATAGTAGAGTGGAGTAGTTGCAAAATATACCATATGGCCCATAACTCCTAAAACATTTACTATTTGGCTTATACTAGTTTACTGATCCCCTGTTAGACCGAGATAATTTTTAATTTATCTTGAGATGTATGTTATTTGAGTTATAAAATGGTATATAGATGAGGGAATATTTCTTTGGCTGGAAAGCCCACAAAACTGGCATCTTTAACTTTGGCTTCTGAACACCTTTAACACCTTTAGTTATAAGCAAATCACTGATTTATAAGCTTAGATTATAATTCTCGTTTTCACTTTCTTTCTTGGTTATTACAACAGGAATGGGATGTCAGCTCACAAATGTAGTGTAGAATAAATGTACTTTAAAATTTAAAATTTTTTTACTATAATTTCTATTTTGAACTCATAGTCCTCCAGGGTAGTAAAAAATTAAACTCAGTGTTTCAGCTTGTGGATTTTTCCTTATTTAACAATTTCCATGTCTGCTTGAGCTACAGAAGTATTGGGAGGACTGGTTATGGATGTTGACTATTCTCTCTTCTAATCTGATCATTGTTCTTGTTTGGTTTTAGTCATTAATCCACACGTGATTCCACAGCTGTCCGATATTCTCTATGGCATTTGCTCATTACGATCTAGACAGTTCATCATGAGACATTATTCTACCCTCTGGGC
This sequence comes from Mirounga leonina, assembly GCF_011800145.1. Lineage (NCBI taxonomy): Eukaryota > Metazoa > Chordata > Mammalia > Carnivora > Phocidae > Mirounga > Mirounga leonina. Next base: position 28,329,872 of record NW_023270807.1, on the reverse strand, counting down.
CTTTTCATGTCTATTGGATCTACTTCTATTTCAAAGCCATTTTATGGGGACTTGTGATTCACCTTGTTCTTCTTATAATCCTCTGTGGAGAAAAATCCCCATAGGCTCTACTTATCTATTCTTAGTCTTTATCTTTTTCATCTGGGTTTTTGTGCAGCTTCCTTGTGGCTCTGCCTGAGCATAAGGAGCAGAGGTTCTTTTCTAGAATATACTAATGCTTTATCATTTCCACTCTGTCTCCCTCCATTCTGTGGAAGCCCTGAATTTCTCAAATCCCACTTTTTCAATTCATGTATTTATGCCCAGTGGTCTTCTCCTGTGAGAGAAGTCTATGATCTATACAAAAGAAACTCAAAAGATGAGCACATATCAATATATCTTGCCACATCTCTCTGCAAAAGCAAGGAGCCCAAATATCAAGTTGGTTTAAATAAAGGTGAGAGGAAAAAAGGAAAACAAAACTGGGAAACAAAAATAAAAGTCTGTTAAGGTTTCTAAAATCGTATTTCAGTACACCAATTGCTTGCTATTGCCATCTCAAATCGTAATCAAATATTAATTTTGTATATCAGTATCTCTTAGTACAGATATATTATTGGTACAGATAGGTTAGATTAGGGTAAAGCAACAATTAACTTCCACATCCTTGTAGTGTAATGTGATAAATGTTGAAACCTTTTCAACTTCAACTGTATATTCACTACAGGTTGCTGTAGGTGTTTGTGTCATACAGCCTTTCAGAGCTGTAACATAATGGGGGCTCTACCATTTTGAGATTCACCCTTTGAAATATGAGTCTCTCCTCTTCATCAAGAAGAGGTAAAAGGAGACGAGAAAACAATGCAGAGATTTTCTCTGGCTCAGCCAAGACGTGAACTCTATCAGTTCAGCTCACTTATTATTGAATAGAGTTAGTACACATTTCCATATAACAATAAATAGGCTGAAAGTGAGTCTTCTCTATGTCCCTGCAAAAGAAATTTGAAATGAGATACAGGAGTATTTCCAACACAGGGGATATTATATGATGATAAACATCCAATCCTTGTAAACTTTTGTATAGGGAATCTCAGCGATCATATTTTCAAATCATCTGATAAAACATACCACAATGCAAGAGAACAAGTCTATCTTGGGGAAAAAAAAAAGGAATAAACTAAAAAAAAACAGTTTGTCTAGTCAGAAGCAAGTGAGGATAATTCCTCTTTCTAAGGGAAACAATTACGGGAGCATCCAGGATTTCTCCTCTGATACATTCCATATATCAGAACCTTGAGAGGCATGTGCAATTTAATTGTATTCCTTTACTAGCGTAACCATAATGAAAAGATAAGAATTCATAGTGAAAATGAATGTTTTCAAGTTTGCTTTTGCTATGTTAATGAAATACACTCTGTAAAGAAAAAAGTTATAGAAATATATGAATATTTAACTAATAATAGCTAACTATTGTGGCACTTATGGCATCTTTTATTTATTTTCATTAAATGGAAGCTCATGAAAAATGAAAAAGCCAATTCTAGAGTCAAAGGACATATTGGCATGGTGTGCCCTCTCAATTAAAACATTTTCTTAAATAAGCAAAAGTTAAGTGTTATTGTAGGAGGAGAACATGAATTTTTCTTTGTTTCAGAAGTTTTAAAAATTATGATATGTATATATAATATATAAATAGCATATATAATATATATAATGCATGTGTGTGCGAAATTTAATTTAGGACAGTGTGATTTGAAAAATAAGGCAAGCAAAATTAAAAGATTAAAGAGAAAAGAATAAAATCAAATTTTATTTCAACACAATGTAATAATTTTTTAATGTGTATTTAAGAAAATCAGAAATGCACATTATTTTCTTATTTATTGATTTGAACCAAAGGGTAGGATGATGATTTTTGCAGAACAATGTCTTTGAAATTGCTAGAAAAGTAAAAATAACTGTTTTAAGTAAGAATGTATCTACAGTTATGTATTAGAGCTCTTTCAATCACAAGTCTGTCACACTGGAAAAAACAACAAACATCTATTTAGTTGGAAACAGCATGTAGAGCAAATGGACTTGAGTCAGCAAATAGGCCACGTGGCTGTGGAGTCCTGATCGACTTCCTTTCATTAGTTCCCTCTATCAAATAAACTGAAGTTTAAATTACCGTCTTCAAAGTTTAATTTATTTTCTTAGTCAAGCAGTTAACCATATTTATAGAGGTCTGACAATTCTAGGAAAGAAAAGTGCTGATAGTAGCACTAATATGAGGAGAGAGAGATATAAAAAAGGTAAATTTCCATTTGAAATGCTAATGGAATATTTTTCTACAAATGCACATGATTATAATTTACCAAAATTTTAATTTGGGGGGCGCTGACATATCGATTTACTTTTAATCAGAATTTCTCATTCCGTTAATTATATAGTCATTTATTTATCCAGATTCACAACCATATAATCCTACATAAATAGATTTAAGCTTAATGTTGGGAAAAAGATGGAATGTTCTCAGCCTGTGGGAAGATGTCATTCTTAATTTAACACCCATATGATGCATTTATTTTATGTCCTATATAATGTATATTTATACATATTTACATATTTATTTATAACACATATTTATTATATATTTATATATAAATTTGTATATTATATACATATATGGAAAATGTCTATGAAGTTGAAGTCATTAGAGGTGAATGTCATGATGTAGTGTATTTTCTTTTACTGGAAGCAAGTAAACCTAAACTTAGCTAACTCCAAGAACTGTATTATTGATGGGGATTCTTATAGTGGATGACAGTCTGAATTACATATCTTCTAAATAATTGTCAAATTATGAATTCATCTTTTAGAATCAAATTCTCATCTAATATAAGAATCTCCATCTGTAATACAGTTCTTGGAGTTAGCTAAGTTAGGCTTACTCGCTTCTAGTAAAAGAAAATACACTATATCATGACATTCACCTCTAATGACTTCAACTTCATAGACATTTTTCTTAGACTGCGTTGCCTAGGAGCTCATGTAGGAGGTTTACTCAATGTAGGATGGGAGTGCCCTTGGAATCAACATCTGTGAGGGAGTGAAGGAAGTAGGATTACACAGATGAAGGAATTAAACTGGAATGTGATTGCAAAAAGGCCTCAACCATGTGATGGAGAGCTCTGAAGCTAGGATAGCCTTTCAAAGTTGTCCCGCCTTCAAACAGAGAGGCTCATTTTTTTAAAAAAGATTTTATTTATTTATTTGGCAGAGAGAGACACAGCGAGAGAGGGAACACAAGCAAGGGGAGTGGGAGAGGGAGAAGCAGGCCTCCCGCCGAGCAGGGAGCCCGATGTGGGCCTCGATCCCAGGACCCTGAGATCATGACCTGAGCCAAAGGCAGACGCTTAATGACTGGAGGCTCATTTTTTATACCACTACATAAATCAGTCCTTGAATTTAGGGTGCCCTGGGGAGAGCCTATGACCTTAATACAGGTAGCATTTCTTGCAGAGCAACTTGGCTGGAACTGTCAGCTTTCAACACATTCAGCAGCTGAATGTTTGAATGTATGATTGAATTCTTCAATCATAAAGGATGGATCTGTGTGACCTACGAAAGATTTTACTCAGGTCAACGTTGGTTACACTCAGGTCAATTTTCTTTTAATAATAAAATGTTCAAACAGTGCCATAACATTCTGTTTGATCTCCTTTACTGAGAAAACTTTTAAGAAAGTTAATGGGGGGATGGGGCGCCTGGGTGGTTGAGTCGGTTGAGCGCTGACTTTGGCTCAGGTCATGATCCCAGGGTCCTGGGATCAAGCCCCACATTGGGCTCCTTGCTCAGCAGGGAGTCTGCTTCTCCTCTGTATGCTGTTCCCCCGTTTGTACTTGCTCTCTCCCTCTCTCTCTCTCTATGTCAAATAATTATTATTTTTTTTAAAAGAAGGTTAATGGAATGAACTACACACCCCACCTCCCCATCCCACAATTGCCACTGGACCAGAGAGCTCAACTGATATTTATCTATTCTTTTAACTACTTTTCATTCAAGATTTTTCTTAACCCAGGCTGATATCTCTGTGGAAGAATGATCAACAATATCATTTCTATTGGTATAAGTTCACAGGGACCATGTCATTTTTGAGTCAGGGCAAATACAATAGTCCATTTACTGTCAAACTTTCACCAAAGAATATCAAGAGATGCTCCCAAGGGGTAACCTGAAGAGCCACATATCTCCCTCTATGTCCCCAAGCTTTAAGGGTAGTCCAATCTTTTATTAATAACTATGGCAAATTATTGAGGAGAAAAGAATAATGCCTTTTCATGCCTCAGAATGTCTTTGCACAAGAAGCCTGAACTAACTAAACAGCAGTCATTAACTGAAGTTATTAGAACTATTGCTGTGTATCCTGGTGGAATCATTCCTCTTCAATAGTTAGAGCTTCTAAATCCAGAGAATTGGTATGGGAAGTATAAATTCCCTAAGTAGGTAACTAGATGTGATGGTAAGCAAGGACATCCTGTTTTCACCACTGGGTTCCCAGACCCAAGTTTTCTACCTCTTGGGCACATAGCATCATAGTATAACCCATGATTTATTATTAACTCCAAGTCAGCACTTTAGTTCCACCTTCAGAGGCCATGCTCTACTCTAGCTACCAGGCCAGAAGCTTCTGAGTAACACAAGGCATGATATGACCAGGGGATCTCACTGCCATGTGCCCATTTCCTTTGCTATAAATTGGATCTCTTGGGCTGATTAGATGTCACATGAGATACACTGCCAGAAAATTAAACATTTTATAAGCACTCAGATACTGGTGCTGGCTAAGGGCTTAAGAGCAAGAAAGACAAACCCATACCATGAACATATGTGGATTCCAGTTCAGATAGTAGGGTTTTGGAGATCTGTCTGGATGACTGGCCTCCTTGAGGGAAGTGCCATAACGGGGCATAAGTTTTGGTCTCTGCTGTAGGCAGTTTTGATATTCAGCAACAACAATAACTAGATCAGCTTTGTTGAGTTGGGCCTAAATCATAGGGACTGCATGTAGTCTACATCCCTACTACCTTGGTTACTCCAATCCTGATGTCATTGTGCCAGTACTGAACACTGATAAGAAAGGCTGGCTGGTAGATTCCTTCTGTTTTTGTGGTATTTTTGTGCCTCTTCTATGGTTGTTCTTAATTAACATATAATACAAAGATCGTCAAAGTTTATGAAGCCTATCTTTGTGTCTTTTCTCCAGATTTCTTTGTCCCTAGCCTTACAGTTTGCTTCCAGGCCTCCAATAAACTGGCCAAATTATTGATGAGTCTGCAAGTATATATTCTTAGCTCTGGCCATTTCTCTTTTAACAAAAAATAGATGATGAGGAACATTACCTAAATACCTGACCACTGGAAGTATTGTCTCTAGCCATTACCCTTCAGTGCCATACAAAAATGGACTGTAGTGCATCAGACTTCCATTTTTAGTTTGCCATCACTGAGTCAAGCCATCTCCTAATCAAGGGTGACCTATCTCCTCCTCAACCCATTGGTCATAAGGTAAACCCACCCCCTTATCCGGCCATAAGTGTGAGCTAGGGGAAAGTCAGAACATTCTGATTTTCAATCCTGGGCATATCCCTTCTGTCTTAAGATGGATTGCTGCTGGGCAGTAGACTTCGTGGGTTTAACAGAATCCAAGCCATGGAAGATTTACAGCTGCATATACACCTGATGACCCGTAGTCAGGTGCTTTTCCTCTCCCAAAACTCAGTAGCACTTCAGTAGCTGTTTTTGACTAGGACTAGGTATAATTCAAATGACTTTAATCTGCTACAGGGCCCTTTCTTGCTCTTAGACTCATTCAAAGCTGGCAACCTTCCATATGACTAAAAAAAAAAAAAAATGTGTTGAATCTATATTCCCAAGGGTGGAATTGCCATTGTAATCTTGCTGCTATAATTTGGCACTCATTATATTAATTACACTCCAACTCCTTTGCTTTTAATAATTAAGCACCAGCATGTACTCTCTAATATTTTGGGAACTTTTCATCCCCATTGCTATCTGGAAACCCAGTTTTGTAACAGCATCATCGACTCTCAGCTTTGACTTGCCAAGAAAACCCAACACCAGGTTTCTCTGTGATGCTGTTGCCTCTTTCTCCAGCAGAGTGCCTACTGCTTTGATAGATAGTGTCTTGAGACCACTCTCAGCATCCAAGGAACACAGTCAGTTGGTGAGTGTTTAGATATTACTTAAAATATCCACCCCCTTCTTTGAATCTTTTGATTTTTCTTTCCCTGTTTACCAAGATACTTCTCTCATTTCTACATAACTGTGAGTCATCACATGCTCCAGGCTTACAAAGATCATTCTAGTAATGTGTAAGAAGTTTCTTAGGGGTCTTACCATAGTGTTAATAACTGTATCAAGGAAAGTAATCCCATATCAATAAACTCCTCCTGCTATAAGTTTATATTCTGCTCCCTCATGATCCTCAGAATCCAGTCCACTTCATACTCTCCAGGCTCCTGTTGGTACCTATTGGTTAGTTCCTACAATTCCTTTGAAGTATAGTTACTTTTCTCTCTTAACAGGTGCAAATTTCCCTAGCAAGATTGCAAGGTCAATTAACTCTAGTGATGTCCTGGGGGAAAGTGGGAGTAGATTGTGAATGAGGTTCTTATCTCTTGCAAGGCAGGGTCTATGGTAACATATCCCTCAAGTAGGGGAATTCTAGGATTTAAAAGACAGTGGTGGGGGTGGGGGTGCCTGGGTGGCTCAATTGGTTAGGCATCTGATGCTTGGTTTCCGCTCAGGTCATGTTCTCATGGGTTGTGGGATCAAGCCCTGAGTTAGGCTGTGCGTTCAGCATGGAGTCTACTTGAAAGATTCCCTCTGCCCCTCCCCGCACTCACCGTGCTCTTTCTCTCTCTCACACAAAAACAATAAATTAATCTTTTAAAAAAATGAAGAAAAATGTGATGGGCACCCCTGCCCATCTGGAGAGCTCACAAGGATATGGGAACTTAAGGTTTTCCAGTGTCCCCATGCCATTCCCGAGGGTATCCTTGTTTCCTAATCAGGGCTAATCTCTGTGTAGCCAACTTGATGAAGTTGAGAATTCAACCTCCTCTGGAGCTCTGCTATCCTTATAATTAAGTTCCTGACCTTCAATTTTTTCTGCTCCCTGGCCGCAGAAGATGAGACTCTTTGTGTTGCCAAAAGAGACCTCTTGCTTTCAGATTTAGCTTTAATTTCACACCCTCAGCCTTTCATTTTCTTTCTCCAGTACATCCATTGACCCAGCAACAGCCAACCAATTCCATAGTCTTATAATAAAGACTTCCTCTGAACTTCCCAAATGACTGTGGTATTGCTCCCGCCAATGCATTCTCTTCCACGTGTTCCCCATCAAGATCACCACAGGATAATAACCACCTACCAGCTGTGTTGATCTTTTTATTGCCAGTTAGCCATTAGATGACCAACCTCAAAAATCTAATTTTAGAGTCTACTTCTTTGGACTACTTCAGATATCAATTATCTTGGGGCAAGTTTCCAGGGATTAAATTCTGAGATAGCAATTTATATGCCGGAAATTATTAGGGATACCCTAGTAATCATCACCTATGGGAAGATGAAGGAAGTATGATTAGGCAGAAAAAGGAATTAAACTGTGAAACAGTCATAGCACAAAAGTCTCAATTTACCTTCAGAAATCTGGAGCTGGACCTGCCCTTTGGAATTGTCCAACTCTGAAGAAAGATAGCTGGGCCCCCTATATTCTTCTATATAGAATGGCCTCTATATTTCTGCCATGGAATGCAGACTTAACATGGGGTACAGGGTGACATTGTAAATAACAGCTTAATTTGGCTGAAGGTAATTTTTGGAAGGCTTCTCATTTGAGAGTGGTCATCTGCCAACATTCTCAGCAGTTGGGGGATGTGTGCCTGGGTAGATGATATGTGTGGTACATCATAGCTTCCATCCCAATATCCCAACATTCTTATTTAGATTATTCATCATGTTATACAATATATTGTCTATTTCTTGTACACACACACACACACACACATATGCACACACGCACACACAAACACTGGCCTTGACTATGACCTAAGCACACCATATAACTGACTGAGAGTAGCCCCAACCACCTGATTCTGCATCTCTATCCTCTCAGTTTCAGAGCTTATTTTATTCTGTTAGGTTCCTGATACTTCCTGCTATCACAATCTCCATTTCTGGCATAATTATAGAGTCATAGCTCTATATGATCTTAGATTTTAAAACTTAGAGGATATTTGAGTAAACCCATGAGCTATCATATTAGAATTTTACATTGACATTTTTATAAATACTCTTATCCCTTTATGATTTCTCATTCCAAAATTAGAAAAATGGAGTGTTTGTATAGAATCCAGAAAAATATTAAAGTTGAAAACAAGAATATTTAGTACATAAAAGATTTTCTTGGGCTCATCAGAATTTTGGAGACTCAGAGTGTATGTGCCTTCAAAGAGTTACAACAAATCCTTCCTTTTTTATTAAACACATTTGCATGAACAGAAGACATTGTTTTTAACAGTTCACAAGCTTCTGCTGTTTTTATACTATCTGAAGGCTGTATCATCTTTTAATGTCAATGCAGTTGGTTGCCATAGAAATTATAATGATGTCACTCACTATTTAAGTCTGGAAATAAACAGCAGGAACAGATGGGCATTTGAGAATGAAGGGCAGAGTTTTAATGCAATGGTCTTGAAAACAAAAAAAAAATGGCAGGTGAAAAATCATATGCAAAAAATAAGCCTACCTTGTGCAACGTTAAAAATTAGGAATGTGTCTCCATAGTTAGCTATCCAGGTTGCTGGATTGGAATCGGGGCGTAAAAGCAAAAGGGGCAGGAAAGGCATTCAAGCAACGACTGAGACAGAATCTTGTCTAAACAGGGTTGAGGCTGGATCATAGTCACGATATGAACACCCAGTAATCTCCAGCAGGATGGGACTGAGGCAGACTGCAGAGAAACGTGAATTTAGTCTCACAAGTGTTAGGGCAGGTGTGGCGACAGCTAAAAAACAAGACAAAACAAAACAAAAACAACAACAGCAACAACAATGTAATAGTATGTGTGAGGACACATAGAAATATATTTGACATTCATAGGCAGGAAATCAAAGAAATCAAATGTATCTAGGTCTAAAATGCAACTAGAATTACTTTAAAAATGAATTGTTCCATATTGCACCATTTTCTTAGAAAAAAGGTACAGCTATGTCCATTATTCTATTCTTTGTCAAAATTCTCATCCTGACAAATAATATTCACAAATTACTCAAAATATAACATTAAAAGGACTGTGGGCACCAGCGTTTAGGGGGTCACCCTAAAATCAAATCAGGTAAGTCAGCAAAAAGGGAAAAAAATACCAATTTAAGGCAATTGAAATAGGACTCAGACACAGACTTTTTTTTAGATAACTTTGTTTTGAAAATATCAATTAAACATTACAAAAAGTCTAAGAATGTTTTCATCTGAAAATCTTTGTTCTGTTTAATTCTGTTGATCCGGCTAGAAAAATTTATTCAATGGTCACTAATTATATAATTAGAAAATAGGAATGGGAAAAAAAAAAACCTGCTGAAGAGACACATTGAGTTAATTCAATGTGGAAATTTCAAAAAAAATGCAATATAAAAAGTATTTAGAAGACTATTTAAAAACTATTTTACCCTGCACTGATTCTCATTATCTGAGCTTTTTAAGTTTGTACTGCTGCATTTTAAGCATAAGCTGTCTTGATTCCTGAGCCTGTGAAACAGGCATCCCCTAAAGAAACTATGGACTGGTGCTGAGAGGTGTCCTTGGAGTAAACCCAGCCACCATTGTAGCTTTGTTTCTGGTGGTGTGTGCATACTATCCCTTCCATTTATTCTTAACAGGTGTTACTGTGTTTGTGTAAGGAGTGACAAACTCATGCAGCCAAGCTGCCACATTGAGGCACTGATGTCTTAGAAAAGCTAAGGAATACGAACTCTCAAAATGAGTTGGGTATTTTGAGTTCACCTCTCCATAAGAATTTCAAAATGTTTTTGTATTACAAAATTTAAAAAAAATGTTGAGGGTTTTGTTATGGACTGAATATTTGTGTTCCCCCCAAATTCACATGTTGAAACCCTACCCCCCAATGTGATGGTATTAAGAGATGGGCCTTTATTAAGAGATGATCAGGATTAGATGAGATGATGAGGGCTGAGTCCTCATGAATGGTATTAGTGTCCTAAGAAAACAAAAATTGGAATACAAGGACAATATTTACCTCCTGATACATTAAATGTCTCCTCATGTCTGTTCTGTGAAACTAAAAGATATGATTAGGTTAAAAAAATTTGTCTTTTCTTTGGTTATTGATCTGATGAGATATAATTGAGGATAATTTTCACATTGTCAAAAGATGTAAAGTAATCTATAGGTGGCTAGTATATGTACCAAAAGTTATTATAATGTAGCCACTGAGCATCTGGTGTCTAATTTTGCTGATAATACAATCAAACTGAATGTAGGTAAGTTGTTAGCAATGATATTCAAAATACTGGAATAGATTTTTTAAATTATAACAGCTTAGTTTTCTCTTTTGAACATTTGCCAAAGAGAGAAGATAACCATCTCTCTGGAAAGGTACAAGTAACATCCATCCTTACCCTTTTCCAAAAAAGGAGGCCAGGTCTAATCTCTTGCTGATTTTCAATGCCATCCAAAAACTTGTCTCACCCTACCAACATAAATCATTTTTATTTTTAAATTCAACAACACACTTGTTGATTGATTTATAAACTTTTAAAAAATCAAACAACTTATGTTGTTTTGCATAGTTTTTTATCCCTATATTACACTTCATTAGATATTGGGTGATACATTTATTTCTTTTTCTTCATCTTTGAAATAAGAATTTTCTTCCTCCCATTAAAATCTCTCCTTCTGTCCAGCCTGTCCTTGACTTCTCGTCTACTCTTAGTGGAAAGGCTAGATTACAATTACACTTGCCACTTCCCAATTTCTCATTTACTCTTCCTCCATTTACATTTCTGATAATGGTTACATTTCTGATAATGGCATGCCATGAACCCTACACTTTGCTAAATCTCTAATGATTGTTCTGAGGATAAATTTATGAGATACATCATAGACCATAATGTTTATGTTTCTTTCTGTGATGTTATTCTGTACTTCCCACATTTTGAAATTCACTTTCCTTGGGTTCTAAGCAAAAAGTTTAATTTTCCTCCAACTCCTTTTCACTACTTTTCAGTCTCTCTTTTTTTAAGGTTCTTTTTCCTGACCTTCCCACAAAATGATGGTTTTTTCAGGTTCCATCCTTAGAGATGACTGTACTTCTTACTCTCCTAAATCTTGCTTGGCTCTGTCACTCATATCATCATGTTCAGCTAACACAAGAGGCTGATGACACCAACTCATTCTCTCGAGCATCTGTGTCAGGGAGTCTCACTTAGGTGTCCCGTATATATCTGTAATCATACAGGCTAACATTCAGCTCTCAGCCCCCTTTTGGCACCCCCTACACCATCTTCTGTTCTCCTACTTCCTACATCAAATTTCTAGCCAATCATACCCGAAATCTGGGAATCCCCTCAGATTCCCATGCTCTAGTGGATGAGATATCTTTCCCTTTCCATCACTGTTCCTCACCCCATTGGTCAAAAAGCACCGCAATTGCAGTTTCTAAATTTATCTTCATGCTATTTCTTCCTCTCCATTCCATCATTCTTATTTCTCCTTTTCTATGTCCATATTGTTTATATTTCTTAAAAGCAGTTTGACCTCATTTCAGTCTAATTACTAAAACTTTAAAGTGTCATAAAAAACACTTTCCAATTTCACTTCATGCTACTTAAATTTGTTTTATTATATCATGCTCATTCAGATCTTCTTCTTTGCACATATTTTTCCCCCAGAACATGTCAGTTGCTACACATCGCTGATCTCTGCTAGCATGTGTACCTAAGAAATCTTACTTATTCTACAGGATTCACATAAACAGATTCTTCTGAAGGAAAATTCCCCCAATTTACCCACCATCCAATGTGACCAGATCATATGCTCCTCTTTTTGCCCACTTAAATACATACTATTATTTTTGTGATAGGTTTATCATGTTCAGATCTATTCATTTACTTTTCTGTGAGCTTCATGAAGGCAGGCATTGTGCACCCTACATCTGTGTCCCAAATTGAAGGACTTACAAGCATGTTGAATAATGAATGAATTCTGAGTGAAACACAGAAATTATGGACAATGAAATTACATAAGTATTTAATTGTATGATTTGAGTCTGTTCATCCTCCTCAAAGTTCTTCTAAATGGGCCAGAAATACATGTGTAAACACATGGTAGAAAAACTTAAAACCTAAGCATTGCATTTAATCTACTACCAAGATAATTACACCTCTTACTTGCCTCCTACACCAATCTGCCACTCACACATGTTTTCACTCATCTTTCAAACTTGAGTGTTCTCTTTTCTCCTTCTTCTTGTTCATCTCACATCCTCTGTACTCTCCACCTGTACAAATTTTTAGCTGCATGTAAAAAGAAAATCTGTCTTTGAACAATCTATGAATTCATGACATAAGAGACTGTATGCAATGATTTAGATTTATTAATCTATGAAGTAAGATCTGAGATGGGATGGCATCCAGGGTTGAGTGATTTGCCTAAGAATCTTCGGTGTGTTAAAATGTTCAGGGGATATACAAACCTCACTAATTTTTTTAGGAAAAGTGTACAATAGGAGTAAGATTTGTAGTATCCCAAAAGAATATTAGATCATGGGAATTTGGAATCTTGAGAAGGCAATGGTCAAAAGATTTATTGAACAGTCATTATCCATTATATTTTTCTATGAGTAGCCTTATCTCAAACACTGAATAGAATTCAAATATTTAGGAGCAACAGACATCTAAAACTAAGTCTCTGTGGTAATTCAAGTATGGTCATTGCTTCCAGGAGAGTGAGCATAGTCTTTGATACAGGAACCAATTTTACCTACCCTATAATATGTACTGGGGCATTTGGGGATGGATGTAACTGTAAATCAGAGCATAGAGACTCTGTAGACAACACTAGTTATTGTGAATTGTCTTTCAGAGAATAACCAACTGTTTGGGATCATCTGTTCCTTCCTACAGTCTCACTCTCATCGCCATATACATTATAAAAAATCATCATGTTAAGTATTTTCTTAGTTGGGAAATTGGATTGGATGGATTCCAAAATGTGTTGATGGAAAAGAGAAATTAGCATTCTTGGTTGGAATTGAATAGCTGAGAAACAAAAAGATAAGCAAATTAGTCAGTTTATTGGCAAATTAAATAACGTTTAATTAGATTTTTTCAGGTTAAAAAGTTGTAAGAGCAGCCTTGACTATCAAATGTAATGGACCAGTATTAATAAATATTAACACACACATGCACACATGCACACACACAAAGCATGAAAGAAAACAGATAACAAAAAACAGGAAGAGCAGAAATCAATCACACACATAGATATCTATCAGATGGGTCAACAAAGCCAGGGGTTAGTTCTTTCAAAAGGGAAACACACTGCTAATAGTCTGGTGGTATTGACCAAGAAACAAAAAAGATATGACACAAATAATGAATAGAATGATTTGAAAAGTGGAAATAACTTTGTAACTGATATAATTAGCAAGATAATTAAGTTAAATTATGAATACTTTTAGGAAACATCATTTGAATATATAAATAAAAGGCAAATTACTAGAAACAATATACTGTGCCAATGACTATTAGCTAATCTTCCTAATCAATCTCTTTTCCTTGACAAACAACCATACCAGATATGCAGTGTGGACGGGCTATGTGACTGAGTCCCAGTAAATTAAACACGATGAAACTAGTTCATCCAGGTTGATCTCATAAAGTTTCTATGCTCAATCTTTTATGGTTTCACACTTTCCAGCTTCATAAATTGCAGGTGGCAAAGCCATAGGAAAAGGGGCCCTGGGTCTGTGAAGTCACTGATTGTAAGACAAACACCTGGCAACAAATGTCCATTCACAATTTTACACAAAAATGAAATTAACTTACATTTTATTAATATACTGAGATTCCGATATTTAATTATTTTTTAAGACTTTGAACACTTTCAACTAGCAAAATTAAAGTCTAGTATCTTTCATGAGCATAAATTTATACATTTAAAAACAAATATACCCTATTGGTAAACTAAAAATAGAAGTCAACTTAGTTAAACTAATAATGATATCTCCCAAAAAATTGTAGTCACCATCACACTTAAATGTGAGCTATTAAATGAGGTGATGGTATATTAATTAACTTAATTGTGGTTATTTTCACAAGGTAGACATATATTGAATCATCATTTTGTACTCAATCAATCAGTCAATAAATCAATACTTTCCCTCTGAAATTGAGAAGAAGGTAAAGAGAATCACTACGATCACATTTTTGTTTAACACTAAGCCAGAAGTTTTAATGCAAAAGAAAAGAAAAAGATATGTATCTATAATCATTATAAAGGAAGGGGATATGATTATGCATGTAGAAAATTCAGGGGATAAAAGGTAAATTTTGAGGAATTACTAAGAGTTTATCAAGGTTTATCAACACAAATCAATATATCCAATATTTCATTTTCACATACCAACTAAAAGAAAACGAAGCATTAAATAAATAAAATGGTATATGACAAAGAAAATGTTTAGGAATAAATATATAAAATATATTCAAGACATATATGAAAAATTTATAACACTGTTTCAGTTTATTTTATTGAGAGAAATTACAAAAGACCTAAATATTTCATTGAAAGACATTTAAAGCCCTAATAAATGAAGCTTCTATCATAGTCATAGATGATTTTGTCTCAGTGTTGTAAAATTTGTCAACTATCCCTATATTGTTATACACATTTAATACTCAAAATCCCAATGGGATATTTGAAATCCCCACAAACTGATTTTCAGGTTCACAAGAAAAACAACATGGCCTCATACAGTCAAGATAAGAACAATAAGGTCGAAAGCTTTTCATTATCAAGATTTATGATAGAGCTATAGTAAGTCAGTCATCCTAGTATTGGTGCATGTCTAGCAAATAGAGAAACGGAACTAAAATATAAATATAATCATTATGTAATGATATTTGAGAAGTTATTTATAACAAGATGGATCCTTAATAAAATGGAAAACACTGTTCTTTCCATGAATGGTGTTGGAAAATAAGGTATTAATGTATAAATATTGAAATATGGATGCTTACCTCCACTATATTAAAATATTAAGTGTAAATAGGTTATAAAACTAAGTGGAAAAAAGCAAATTAAATAAATGGGTAAATTAATATGAAGTGAAAATTTGAAAATATAATCCTTAAGAATATTTTTATGACCACAGAGTATAAACAGATTTTTAAACAATGTGTAAATCATACCAACCATTAAAGAAAATAGAATAGTGAAAATTAAGAAGTTGTACCTATTGAAAGGCACCTTTAAGAACATGAGAAAATAAGCCACAATATGTAGGTTTCTATTTATAATTCTGATAGACATCAAAGAACTTGTATACAGAAAATACAAAAAAACTCTTTTAGATTGAGGATAAAGGGGCACCTGGGTGGCTCCGTCATTGTGTCTGCCTTCGGCTCAGGTCATGATCCCAGGGTCCTGGGATTGAGCCCCACATCAGGATCCCTGCTCCTCGGGAAGCCTGCTTCTTCTCCCTCTCCCACTCCCCCTGCTTGTGTTCCCTCTCTCGCTGTGTCTCTCTCTGTCAAATAAATAAATAAAATATTTTTAAAAATAAAATAAAATAAATAAATTGAGGATAAAGAGAGACATTGCAAAAATAGAAGAAGAACAAAAACAAGAACAAAAACAAGAAGAAGAAGACAAGAAGAACAAGAACAAGAAAAACAAGTACAAGAAGAAACAGTTTGCTAAAATATTTACTCAAATTGTCAATAAGTATATTAAAATATGCTTAAATTCATAGTTAATAAAAACTAGTTATTAGAAACTATGCCTACCAGAATGTCTAAAGTTACTTCTGACATATCAATTGTGGGGAAAATGTGGAGTTACAAAACTCTGGTGATATAAACTGATGAAAATATCTGGGGAAATAAATCATTCCCTAGTAAAATAAAAACTATACTTACCCTATAATAAAAATATTGTGATATACACCAGAGTGAGTTGTATGAACTTATGCAGTGAAAAGCATATACAAGAATATTTAAAGCTGCATTTGTTTCATAATTGCTTGTAACTAGAAACAACCGAAATGTCCTTGAGCAACAAAGTAGAAGAACAAATTGCAATACAGTCAAATAATGAAATATTATACAGCAGTGAAAATGAACGTGCTAGTGCTATACCCAATAAATATGAATCTCCAAAACATAATGATATGAATTAAAAGTAAGGCATAGAAGAATACCTATTATATGATTTCATTTATACAAGTATTCAAATTCAGGCAAAATAAAATAATTTTTATTTTAAAATGCAAAATATTTTCAGTTGGAAAACTGAAGTCCTAACCTCAGCAATCAAACAACAACAACAACAACAACAACAAAAGAAGGTATCCAAATTGGCAAGGGAGTCAAATTTTCACTATCTGCAGATAACATGATATTCTGTAGAAAACTGGAAAGGCTCCTCCAAAAGATTACTAGAACTGATACACTAAAGTCACAGGATACAAAATCAGTGTACAGAAAACCTTTGCATTTTTTTTCTTTTTAAGATTTATTTATTTATTTTAGAGAGAGAGAGAACAGAGGGAAGAGAGAGAATCTCAAGCAGACTCTGCACTGAGTGTGGAGCCCAACACTGGGCTCAATCTCACAACCTTGAGATCACGACCTGAGCCAAAACCAGGAATCAGATCCTCAACCAACTGTACCACCCAGGCACCCCTAGAAATCTCTTGCATTTCTATACACCTATAATGAAGCAGCAACAAGAGAAATCAAGGAATTGATCCCATTTACAATTGCACCAAAAACCATAAGATACCTGGGAATAAACATAACCAAGAGGTAAAATATCTGTACTCTGAAAACTGTAGAACACTGATTAATGAAATTGAAGATAACACAAAGAAATAGAAAACCATTCCATACTCATGGATTGGAAGAACAAATATTGTTAAAATGTCTATACGACTCAAAGCAATCTACATATTTAATGCAATCCTTATCAAACTACCACCAGCGTTTTTCACAGAGGTAGAACAAAAAATCCTAAAATATATATGGAATCACAAAAGACTCTGAATAGCCAAAGTAATTGTGAAAAAGAAAAACAAACCTGGAGGCATCACAATTCTGGACTTCAAGTTATATTACAAAGCTGTAGTTATCAAGACAGCATGGTATTGACACAAAAACAGACACATAGATCAATGGAACAGAATAGAAAACCCAGAAATGGACCCACAACTAGAAGGTCAACTAATCTTTGACAAAGGAAGAAAGAATATCCAATGGAAAAAAAGACAGTCTCTTCAACAAATAGTGTTGGGAAAACTGATAGCAACATGCAAAAGAATGAAACTGGACCACTTCCTTAACCCATACAACAAAATAAATTCAAAATGGATGAAACAAAAATCTTGTTCTTTGCAGTGACATGGATAGAGCTAGAGAGTATTATGCTAAGGGAAATAAGTCAGTCAGAAAGACAAATACTGTATGATTTCACTCATATTTGGAATTTAAGAAACAAAATAGATGAACATAGGGGAAAGGAAAAAAAAAAAAGAGAAAGGCAAACCATAAAATAAACTCTTAACTAGGGAGAACAAACTGAAGGTTGGTGGAGGGTAGATGAGTGGGGGTTTTAAGTGGGTGATGGGTATTAAGGAGGGCACTTATTGTGATGAGCACTGGGTGTTATATGTAAGTGATGAATCACTGAGTTCTACTCTTAACACACACACACACACACAAAGTGTACACTTTTATGTTGATGAGCACTGATAAATGTATAGAATTGTTGAATCATATTTTAAACTTGACATTAACATAACACTGTATATTAATTATATATGAATAAAAATAGTAGACATAAAAGCTAATAAATATAGTAATTGGTATACAAAAAATCTATAAAACTTCAGAAGTACATTATTGCTACCATGAAGATAAACAGAAAAGATAAAAAAGAAAATAATAAGCAGAAAAGCAAAAAAAAATGTGAAAGAACCTTAAAAACAAGCAAAAACAAAATGGCCATTCCTATAAAACTCTTATATAAATAAATGTACATAGGGCAAATGTATCCAGTTAAATTTTAAGAATAGAATAATAATATTTGTAATATTACAAACATATATAACACAAAGTCACTCAAAATGATGGAAATTAAATGGGCAAAAATATGACAAATGCATGGAAAGAAAACAAAGCAGTTTGATTTCAAAGCAAAAGTAATAGATAAGAAAAAGGGGTACTAAAAATAATCATGAATATATGGTAACCATAAACTATCACATGAAAATTCAAACCCTGTAAGAAATGGAGAACTAGAGTAAAATATAAGTGAAGTAACAGAGCAACTGGATAAAAATTTTTAAAAGGTATAAAGAACACAATAATCAAAATGATAAGTCTGATCTAATAGATTAATTTAAACCTGTATGATGTGAAAACAGAAACTATTACTCTTTTTAAGAGTGCATGGAAATATTGTAAATTTTACCCATATATTAGGACAAATAGAAACTGTCAACATTTACAGAAAGTAAAATCACATTTCCTTATGAAAATGGAAAAAAAAATGTGCTTAGTAGTAAAAAGAAAACAACAACAAACACAATAAAATTTAAGAAAAAAATAGCAATTAAGAGAAAAATATAAACACAAACTGGAGAACACAGATAATTATTGCAATGAACATGCTAATTTCCCCCAACTCTTGGTTATAGCAGAAGATGGCTGAAGATAGTCGTTTGGCTAATGATAGCTAGAGATAGATTTAAAGATTTAAAGACATCTTCCTATATAAGAAAAGGAAAATTTGCATATTAAATAAAAATGATAGAAATAATAATAAAATCAATGTCAGGAAAACAGAAGAAATAATGTAATAATAAAATTAATAAATTAGAAAAATAATAAAGCGCTAAAATGTATATTTTTACAAAGAACCATGTAAATTCTTCATTAAAAATATAACACACATATGCCATTAGCTAATGTTTAAGAAAAAATACTCTAAATACACCAAACTGAAACATTACAAACGGAAAAGAAAAAGTAAATAGTTAGGAGATGATAATTTGCAAGAAAATTGCCATGTGAAAACGACAGTAAGTTCTCAATGCAATGCATGGTCTCTCTCTCTCACACCCACACCCACATCCCCACACCCCCCCACACCCCACACCCCCACACAAGCCCACACCCACACACCCATAACACAAAGTACAGATATTTCAAAAGTGAATTTAAGGGGCGCCTGGGTGGCTGAGTCCTTAAGCGTCTGCCTTCGGCTCAGGTCATGATCCCAGGGTCCTGGGATCGGGCCCCGCATCGGGCTCCCTGCTCTGCGGAAAGCCTGCTTCTCCCTCTCCCACTCCCCCTGCTTGTGTTCCCTCTCTCGCTGTGTGTCTCTCTCTGTCAAATAATAAATAAAAAATCTTTAAAAAAAAAGTTAATTTCAGTAAAATTTCTCAAAATAGATAATTCCAATTATCCATTTAAAATGCACTATGGAGTCTTCTATTAAAGGTGTAGCCTTGCACGAGCAGCTTTAGCATCAGTAGGCAGCTTGATAGACCCAACTTAAACAGAATCTGCAATTTTGATGAGACATCTTGGTAATTCATATACAGATGAAAGTATGAGAAGTCCTGTGTTAGAGCAGTGGTTCTTGGCATCGTTTACATGTGAGAATCACCCAGAAAGCTGTATAACAAACAAACAAACAAACAAGAAAATAGTTGTTAGGCTGTGGTCCTTAAACTTAAGATTATAATGGGGCGCCTGGGTGGCTCAGTTGGTTAAGCGACTGCCTTCGGCTCAGGTCATGATCCTGGAGTCCCGGGATCAAGTCCTGCATCGGGCTCCCTGCTCGGCAGGGAGTCTGCTTCTCCCTCTGACCCTCCTCCCTCTCATGCTCTCTGTCTCTCATTCTCTCTCTCTCAAATAAATAAATAAAATCTTAAAAAAAAAAAAAAACAAAACCTAAGATTATAATGAAATCATTATGGAATAGCTTCCAGACAGTAACAATTTTATTTTATTTTTTTAAGATTTTATTTATTTATTTGACAGAGAGAGACACAGCGAGAGAGGGAACACAAGCAGGGGGAGTGGGAGAGGGAGAAGCAGGCTCCCCCCAGAGCAGGGAGCCCGATGTGGGACTCGATCCCAGGACCCTGGGATCATGACCTGAGCTGAAGGCAGTCGCTTAACCAACTGAGCCACCCAGGCGCCCCAGACAATAACAATTTTTAAAAAAATATATTGTTCTAAGTTGGAGAACCAGACTGTGACATATGTATCAGGTATGAATTGTGTATAAAAATAAAATATTTTTGTTTTTGTTAATAAATGATATCAACATCAATTGCTAGGACCATATGGTTTGATAGTTGTGGGGAAATTTTTATGTTACTAATTAACATATCTCATCCTTTGTGGTAAATTTACTTTATCTGGTGATTTTGTAATATAATTAAATTATGAAAATTTTAGTCACTGTATCATTTCTGATCTCAGTATTACAGTTCCCTTGTTTCATTGAGATATTTCCCTTCCTCTTACTCCTGGTCCCACTTTTCTAGGCACAAGTTTCGCCTGAGTCTAACACTCAACCGTGGGAGGTGCAAGGGAAAACGAAGGTGGGTGCTACGCTTATGAAGGTCATTAACTCCCAACAGTTGCTGATGAGTTTGGATCTGTCCTGAGACTCCTGCTGGTACACCGCTAGGCTCCTGTAGCCGCAGCTTCCTGACACCCCTCTTGGAGCTCTGTCCGCCTTCCTTGTTCAGTTGCCTGCTGTGTGTAGCCTTTTCCTCCCCTCACCTCATACCAGCAAGCCTGCGCCATGGGCGGCTGTGAAGGGCGCTGGCAAGCAGGCCGGAGTCATGCCTACTTCAGCTATACTTTCCATCGCCCAGGTATAAGCCAGAACCCCATCCATGCAAGCAGAGAGTGCACGCTGTCCCCTGGCATCTCTCACCCTGCCCTTGGCTCTCCTCCACTTCGTGTTATGAAATTCTGGCCATTCTCTACACTAAGTTTCATTGGATGACTAAAACAGTCTCTGTTTCAATTGGTGCCTATGGGGTCTTCAAGCTCTGTGGTAGAAACCAAACCATGCAGATGGATGTGGAAGGGCATTATTAAAATCTGGAACTCTTGTCTCCCACACAGAAGATAATTGCCTCCTCTAATGCCCTCTTTATGTGGCAATGAGGCAGGGGGTGGGGGGTGGGGGTGCAGAGGTGTTGCCACACAGACAGCCTCACAAGTCCCGCAGTGTGGTTTCTACTACGGGAGTGGGCTTTGTTGGAATTTAGAATCTGAATTGTGTCAGTTAGCTCCAGAGCAAGTCGTCTCAGTCAAAAACAAGGTTAGTCATAAAACAAATAAAAAACTAAGTTTTGATGTTGGAAGTTTTTCACAAACATATATAATTTTTATGACCCCATTACCTGTGAATCTTAATCTTTTAACAAGGTTATTCTAAGGGCATGGTTAATATTTATCCACTAAAAATGTTCTAAACATATTTATGAGCATTGTAAGTAAGCACACACCACTCTCATTAAGGTTTATCCTGTAAGTTTGTCTAAAGAAACTTGACAAAAGGAAAAAAAAAGTAGGCGTATATTTTGAAAATAAAAAAAAATGTTAATATCAACAGGTATTAGAGTTGTGGAAAATTCAAAGATAATTTAATACGAAAATACTATGGGCACAATATTAAAATTCAGTTAAATGGCTGCTTACAAAACTATAGGTATGGATACTGTAACCACGTAAAAACAGCAGCTAGCTAGATAATATAATGTAAAAATAGATAGCAATTCCAGTAGCCAAATAACTGAAAAGAAAACATTAGCAAATTCATTAGTAAAAGCTATAAAAGTCCAGTATGAAAAAAAGTTTGTTTCTAAGGAGTGACACAAAGGAGAACTTCATACGCGGAAACCCAAACTTACCTTGGATAGGAAGACACGATGTAATAAAATTGTCAAGTCTCATCCAGTAAGCCTAAAATTCAAAGCAATCCAATCAAAATATCAAAGGAATATTTCTGAAACTTGACTAAATTTTCCTAAGTTTCATACTGGAGAACAAATATTCAGAGTGACTAGAAAATTGAACAAAAATTAACTATTCAAATGTATAATAGTAAAATATCTGTATTTATGTCTATCTATATATATCACGACAGGAATACACAAATCAATGGGAAATAGAGCCTTTTGTCAAATGACAAATGTAGTTCTTCATATTAGTAAGGAAATGATTAATTATATAATGAATTTTTTTCTAACAATTGTGTAATCATTTAAAATAAAAAACGTTTACATTTTCCATTACAACCAAGATAAAAGACAGGTAGAATCAATATTTATGTTTTTAAAAAAGAGCTTACTGTAAAAGTACTACAAAAATTATGAAGATCTTTAAATATGATATATTAGACTAGAGAAGGCTTTTATTAACATGATTAAAATTTGGCAATCAAAAGGAAAATGACAGGTGAATATATTAATATATCTTTTTAACTATTAGCAAGGTTAAATTTTTCTGTAAATAAACTCAATAAAAAAAGCACATTTGCAATAAATGACAAAGGAATAAGTCCTGCAATATACATATCCCTTTGATAAATAAGGAAAATATTAATAGATCAAATGGTGAAAGTCATGAACAGGCAGAACACAAAAAAAGAAAAGAAAAATTTAAAATATGTGACCTCTAGGATAACAAAATACATATATGTAACAATCAATACTATGTCATTTTCAGAACTCAGATTGGCAAAGAGTTAGAATAAATTAATTAATATAAATCTTTGATAATTTGTGTGAAACTCTTTATTGTTGCATATTATTATTAGAAGCACAAATTGACACAAACTACCAAGAAACTTTGTATCCATTTTTATCAACATGGAACATCCTATCCCTTAATCTATCAATTCTATTTTGAGAAGTAGACGGTACCTATATGCAGATATACTCACTTGCAGAATTATTGATACATAAAATACTTCTGTAGACTGTTTTTAGTAGAAAAAAATATTTAGAGCAACAAAAACATCCAGACTTATATGCCTGGAGAACCTGTCTCTGGAAAAGAGAAGATAGTGTGATTTTAATATAGAAGAGTTTATTTCATGTTAGGATTACACTAATCCTGCCTTTATAACGGAAATGTTCTCATGCCTCAATTTATTTTATTTAATTCAATTTCATTACTAGTTTCAAATATGTATTTTTGTTGGTCCTATCAGAATATTTTTATTGCAAAAAAAAAAAAAAATCATCCAGGAGTAGTCATAACAATTATGCACAAGGTATCTCCTGGTTTTTACTCTGCTTTATTTACCCTGGTGCCTAGATGACCTATGAGGGAAATAGCCCTTAGGACATGATGGGTAGATAATACTGTAGAAACTCTGACTAGTTTCATATTATCCTAAGACTAGAGAATGAGTGTGAAGCCCATTTCTTTGTAATTTGTTAATACCACACATTATATAGGACTCTAGTAAACTAATATAAGCTTTTATTAAGTAAGAAGATTTCTCAATAGGGCATTTCTCATATATAGATATAAACTGGTATAAAATTATTTCTTACTTCAGAGGTCTAAACACACTGGATGTTAAAGATGACATGAGTTACCTTAAATGCTGCATTTCTCCAATGATGCAAAGTTCACAGATTATCAAAGCTCTTATAAAATGAGCATTTGAAAAGTTTAGAAAATTACCGATGGCTCCTGGAAGACATGATGGCATCCTGAATTTAGGCCACTGTCTATCTGCCAGATGGGATCACCAGGCCACTCCCTGGCTGCACAGAAATGTACCACTGGGTCCTCTTGCCTGTTCTGCCAGTGGTGAGTGAATACACTTTAAACAAATGCTGAACTCTAACTGGGTAAAACAAAGCCAGAGTCAGAGGGCAAGGGTTCAATAAATTTGAAGTGCATGCACATCAGTTTACTCTTCTGCATTGGAGGGAAACTGCTAACCAAGTGATTTCCTGAACATTCACTAAGGAAAACTGCTGTTTATCTATGGTGAGTGAGACTATGTCACACCTACTGAGACACATGTCCCTGAAATGCCTCATGGCCACCTCAGATTTTAGTAGTTTGGGAAGACAAAATGATCTGAAATGATTCTCAAATTTTATTTTATTTTATATTTTAAACACTAATTATTCATTTGGTAGAAAGAGAGTGCGAGCATGCATTTGAGGGGGGGATGGAGCAGAGGGAGAGGAGCAGAGGGGGCGGGAGAGGGACAAGCAGCCTCTGCACTGAGCATGGAGCCCTAAAGGGGCTTGATCCTAGGACCCTGAAATCATGACCTGTGTCAAAACCATATGCTTAACCAACTGAGCCTCCCAGGCACCCTGATTCTCAAACTTTAAATGTGTGATAACTTTGGCCCACAGACATGGCACTGGATGTGGATTGTGGCAGAAACATTTAAACTTTCTGCAACATTAGTTCTATGCTAAGTCATAATAATATCAAAATCAAGGTAGATAAGGTATCTGATACTCTGGCTTCACAATTCCTTTACCCCCTCTCCTCCAATGACTATTACCTAATCCCTTGCTCATTACCTACTCTGTGAATATCAATATCTGGCTATTATAATCTCAATATCAACACGATTCTCTGGACACCACCTCTATCTTTCCAGCTCATTCTTTTTTTTCTCCCCATCTCTAATAACTCTTGGACACCACTGGAATGTTTTATCCATTGACCCAGCTACATTTGTAACGTCCAGAGCCTCTGATGTCTTTACGCCTCCCTTAACACAGGTTAAATTCTATGTCCCATCATTTACCTACTCCTTTGAATACACCCTCAACTTCCCTGCAAATCTCTCCCTTCATCATATGCACCTGATGAAACTCCAACATTTACTTTAACCTAAACCTCACCCATACACCACCTCCAAACCCAGTCCCTGAACATGGCTGCCTGAAGGTTTTGATTTAAATTAATGACCATTCTCCTCAAGGAGACCATTCAACTCAGCAGCTATTCCATGTACCCTCTCTCCTTAAATCACCAAGATCCCCTTCTAATCTAATTGCTAGTTAACTGGTAATCCTGCTTTTCTTTTTTTCCCCACTGAGAAACTGAAGACATGAGAAGAGAAATTCTTTATCTACTGAGTATATGGATCTCCTTGCATGGGAAACACATATTCTGCCTTCTGGACGAATAGTTATTGGCGTTATTGAAGGCCAACTCTTTCACTTCTATATTAAATCCTTTCCCCTCTCCTCTATAAAAGGAAATTCACTGGGTGAATCATATCAACTTTATGTTCTAGCATAAATTTAAAAGAATGGTTATAAACATAGAAACATATAATTCTAATCTTATAAAAAATACTTTTAATACTATCTTCACTTCCTGTCTCATCTTTCATCACCACCCATCACAAAACTCCTTAAAGGGGTTGTCAGTAGGCTTTGGTTTAGGTGTAGGTCTGGTCTCCTCTTCCTCTCCTCCGTTCTCTTATGAACCTCAATCTGTATTTTTATCCACCATGCCCAAACTGTACATATCAGATGTCATATCCACTTTGCCCAATCTTGTGGCCAATACTTAAAGCTGGAAATACTGCCATTATCAGTATCATTTGGTATCTTCAATCACTCTATCTTTGACCAAAATAATACTTCCCATAAGACAGTTTTAATATCTTCTATTTTGTGAGGACTTCTCGGATCTCCAAGACAAGAGGAGTCCCTTGTCACTACATGCTTCCATAAAACATGTTTGTTTGTTTGTTTGTTTTTCCCCAGATTCTCTTGGTATCATTTGCATACTGCATGAATTTTCTACCATCTTCTTAAGAACAAAATTATGTCTGTTTATAGTATCATAATTCCAGGGCTTAACACACTACTGGCATACAGCAGTTTCTCAATAAATATTTTTAAATGAAGAAATGAATGCATATATATTTTATAAGATATTTCCTATTTCTTTTCTCTGGTACTTCTGACACCCTATGAGTTTTATTCTGATAAAAGAGAATAAAGAGCTCCAGAAATACTTTACTTATTTTGGTTTGTCCTCCTGTCTAACCATGACATCAAATAACACAGAAATCCAAAATAATACCTAGTTACTTTGCTAATGGAGTAGGGATAAAAAGAGTAATATTAAAATAACATTCCAGGGTACTATGTGATCTTGCGTAGGTTAAGGGTTATGAATGTATCAGACAGAACAATTTGAAATATTATCCAATATTTCTGTTTCTGAAATAAATCTATCATTGATTAGTTAGGCTAGTGCTTACAAATTTGGTGATACTTCCATCAAGAGAAAATTGACATCAAGGCATTATCATAATTTGTGATTCCAGACCTCTTTGTTCTTTCTTGAACAGCCAGGTCAAATTAAGCCTCCGAGTCTTTATACATTCCTGCCTCTGGGACTCTTTACACAGACCACTGTCTGATTTGTGTTTTCATTTCCTTTGGTCTTTGCTCAAATTAAAATTATGTCCTTTCCCTAATACTCCCTTGCCAACTTTATTTACTTTATAATACTATTATCAACTAACATACTGCATATTTGACTCATACATTTTTTTTTTTGGCTCTTCTCTCCATTAGAATATAATCATCATATGGGCAAGGATTTCTGTTTCCTTTATTCACCGTGATATATACGGTGACTTAAAAATCGTCTGGCACAGAAAAGCATTCATTATATTTTGATTGAAATTAATGAACTTACCTTTTAGTGTCATTCCTCAAAAAGCAACACAACAGAGTTACCTGCTGAGGCCACTTTTCCCCATAAAATAAGCATATGCTAATTACAATAAAATTAATTATATTAAATTCAATTACAATTAGTTAAGGTACATCTGCTTGAGGAAAGTTGCATCCTCATCTCAAGGTATCTGTGAACTCAGAAGGGATAAAAGGATTGAATGATTATCTCTATCTTTCTAGAAGTTTTTCACCCAAGTTTGTCCAGTTTAGGTTTGACTCCATCACCCAATGCTTTTCCCTTTGGTGTTTACCTGAACACAACCACCAAATCAATACAGCATTGTCTTTGATCTTTACCAAGCAAAAACATAATATTCATGACAATTTCTTTAATACATGACAATTTTTTGTTTGACTAGTGGAATTTACTAAACTTTAAATGACCTGGAATACATCACAGAAATGCTAATAATTGATTGCATAGTGAACATTCTTGTTCTTAAAAGTACCTCAACTCGGACGCCTGGGTGGCTCAGTTGGTTGAGGGACTGCTTTCGGCTCAGGTCATGATCTTGGAGTCCCTGGATCGAGTCCCGCATCGGGCTCCCTGCTCGGCCAGGAGCCTGCTTCTCCCTCTAACTCTCCCCCCTCTCATGCACTCTCTCTCTCTCTCATTCTCGCTCTCTCAAATAAATAAATAAATCTTAAAAAAAAAAAAAAAATAAGTACCTCAACTCAAGTTCTCCTGCGGCTGGCATAGCGGACACTCAGGACTCCAAGATGATGTCATCCATACCAGTATGGAGGAGGAATAGCTCCTGGATGTCAAACTAGGAGAGCTGACAAGCTGGATACTCATGTGGGATTTCATCCCAAAGACATTGCTGGAGCATTTCAAAGCGGTTACTACTGGTATTACAAGTATCTCAATGTGAAGAAAGGGGGCGTTGCTGCGATTTCTATGGTCCTGGCCATTTATGGACTTACCAACTACTGTCATTCTTAAAGGGAGAGGGAGCAGCTACTCAAGTACCACTGAAGAGGGCCCAGTGAGGAGGCACATTCTACATGCTTGACCTCGACTTTTGCCTCACATCTATGAATCCTTGCATATCCTGATTGACAATTAACACCCAATAAAAGATGATTGGTACGTGGTGGGGCCGGGGGGCGAGGATTAGTACTCCAACTCATTTTCTCAGCACAATTTCTAGGTCCCTGTCATGTTGTCTCATTCTCCTCTGGTCCCTCTCTCCCTGCTTCTCTCCTCACTCCTCAACCCCAGACCCACATTTCTACTTATATATATATTAAGCAAAGCAGTTTAAGTCTTTAAAAATTTTGTCTTTAGTCAATGCAAACCCTCACAGTTATTTCTCAATCAAGTAGTTTATCAAGACGCATTCCTAACAAAGCCACTTCCTACGCCAAGAGAAAATCTGGTTTACATTATATTTATTTGGTATGCTTAAAAAAAAAAATAGCATGTAGTCTTGTAACACAAAGTCAATCAATGTGGACTATTTTACTTTTTCAATTGTGCTTCCCCTTAAAATACATACACTCACTTTGCTGAAATCACCAAGAGGCAGCTGTGTGGACAGATGGCCTGTGTTGACTACAGTGTAATAAACTATATTAAATGCAATTAACACATTTTCTTACTTCTAGCAGGAAGTAGTTGAGTGTCATCTATTTCAGACCAAACTACCTTTTGGGTATACACATGTATTCATAAATCTTGCGTTTTTTAAGTGAGCACTTCTGTCAGCATTTATAAAAATGTCTTAACTTCTTGATTACAATTATTGCTAGTTATAAAAAAAAAAAAAAAGAGAGAAAAAGTACCTACACTGGTCATAATGACCTAGTCAGGATACCTTTGAATAGTAGTTTTGTTTAGTAATTCATATTTATTTGGAGCTTTTGTTAAATAGTCTTTGAAAAAAAGTTATGTTTACTAAAGAAGCAACCAAATTTAATTTATATGAGACAGTTACAACAAAGAAAAAATAAATTTACTTTTTTCCAGAAAGATTTCTATCAATAAGGTCAAGTAAAATTTACAAAAATGTAAAAAGACAGGTTCGTGGATATCTCAATGTGATAAAACACTATATGTTCTAAAATAATTAGTTTTCTCATTAAATATTAGTTGATAAGGATGTGCCCCAAGAGTCTAAGTTATGAATGACAAGTTATTATTTGATCAAATATTAGAGCTTATTGAAAATTTAAAAATGCTGGGGCGCCTGGGTGGCTCAGTCGGTTAAGCGTCTGCCTTCAGCTCAGGTCATGATCCTGGGGTCCTGGAATCGATCCCCACATCGGGCTCCCTGCTCTGCCTCTGCCTGCAGCTCTCTCTACTTGTGCTCTCTCTCTGACAAATAAATAAATAAAACATAAAAAAAAGAAAATTTAAAAAATGCCAATAAATACAATAAGTATTTGTTGAATGTTTGTTCCATCATTAAAAAAAATAAGCATATCACCAGTGTAGCTACTATCATTATCCTTATTCTGTAAAGAAGAAACCTAAATACAGAGAAAGAGTGAATAAATTGCCCAGGATCACAGTTGGAGTGTTTTGGGCTTCAGTTCTTAGCAGTCTGAATCCAAATCATGAGCTCTTAACACCATGCTACAAAGCCTGCCAATATGAGTTCCAACTGTCTTTTAAGAGATGAGATCTAAGACTGAAACCAGCCACTAAAGAGTTTGAAAAGCATGTGTTGATTACATGAATTACAACTTTTTTCTTTGTATAAAATGGACACTTTTCATAGTCACCCATATGAACATTCAAATATATATATTACTTAAAATAAAAAGCAAATAAAATCTGTAAATGTTGAATCTAAACGCTCCAGTTTGAAAACTAATGTGTGACATTAGTACCTATAATTGATGTTTTATGTGGCATTTAGAGGGAAATACCATTTCTAAATCATTTTTAGTAAAGATCTAAAATCATAATAAAAAGTATAACATAATTTAAAATAAGTATAATAGGTTCCTTAATAATTTACATGATGAAATGGTCTGAAAACTATTTTTGGACATTATTATAGTATACAACTTCATTTTCTACAAGGTCCATACTCTCCTATCTTTGTTATTTAATATTATGTACATATTTAAAAACCAGACATCATTAAATCATCTGTACATGGAAATCTGTATTACCGAAATGACTTTTTTGTATATTTGTATAAATAAATACAAGCCATGACAAGAAAAAGAATTCTCTGGAATAGCTACCATTAACCTTTACTTTAATATGCTCCCTATTAAAGTTGTAATCTGTAGCTTTTATATAAATGTAGAAATAAAAGCAACTTTAAACAACTACCTATAATATCATATCATGAAGGAGGACTAAGGCATTCTGAATTACAACTCATGATGAGCATATTTTAAAGATTTGAATGCAGCACCTTTATAGAAATGTCTCTTTAATAGAAATGTCAAAAAGATATCTATTTTTCATTTTCACTTACATTTATAAAATATCAAAGGGAATATATTTTGGATTTAAAATTTCTTTGATGTTTATTATTGTGAAGAAACGTAGTATGTGTTATGAAATCAATCATCAAGCATCAAGTTTACTGAGCATCTGATGCCACCATTGTTAGCATTTCTTTGTAGGATGTAAATGAACCAATGTAAATTATTCAAATCTCCTATCCAAAGGTCGGTACTCTTCTAATGCATCCTCAGCATTGTGATAACAACAATAGGGAATCTAAAAAAGTAAAGCTACATAGTTCTAACCGTAAAATGTTTATAGACTCTGTGAAAAAGACTAATGCACACAGACAAATAGCAATAATATGAGAAAAAATATACATGAAATGTTAACAGTCAGGTATAAATTACAGTTGCTATAAGGATTGCAAGGAAAAGTCCTTGATAACAATTTATGGTGATAGATATTAACTAGACTTATTGTGATGATCATTTTGGAATATATACAAATATTGAATTATTATGTTGTATACCTGAAACTAATATTATAAGTTAATTATATCTAAATTTAGTTTTTTAAAAAAAGATTTTTCTAGACTATGTTCATGATGGTAATTGTAGCCTTGCTCTTCTTTTTGTTTGCAATGGGTAGTTTCTCCTCCTCCAGTTTATCTCTTAAAATCATACTGATTCATTTCAACAATCTCAGTTTCTGTCTTAGCCTTCAAAAAAACAGGGTAAATGGTATATCATCATCTTCCTTCTACTCTTTGCAACATATTTCTGTATAACAAAGTTAAATTCTGTGTTTTTGTTTCTTTCATGTTACTAAATATCTATTATCTTCAAAAGTCCTCAGTCAATTTCATAAACAATAAACATACAAGAGCATATCAGTGCTATTAGTCTTTGTTCATGGTCCTTTCTGGGTTTAAAATGCAGATCCATCTATCTGTTAAAAATCCAGCCTTTCTTAAAGGATTAAATCCATGAGGAAATCACTATTCATTCTCCTTAGAAATGACAGCTGTCAGCCTTCTCTTGCGAAACAATGAGTTTGTAACCCTCATATGGTGCTGATGAAATTAAATAGATACATATAGAGAGAGATGTAAACATACATATAGATATCGCTATAGATTTTGTTTTACTAACTTGTATGTTTTCTGAGGCCTGAGACTATAGCTTACACATCATGATATAAATTACTATACCAAGCCTAACACCACATATATGAATATGTGCTTAATACATTGAAAAATAATGTGAAGAATGATGATATATATTTTAATTGGTCACTTAAAAAGTAATATTTTCAGGATGCCTGGGTGGCTCAGTCAGTTAAGTGTCTGCCTTTGGCTCAGGTCATGATCCCAGGGTCCTGGGATAGAGTACCACATCAGTCTCCTTGCTCAGTGCGGACCCTGCTTCTGGCGCTCCCCCGCTTGTGCTTTCGCTCTCTCTCTCTGACAAGTAAATAAATAATTTTTTAATTAACATTTTCCCTTAAAACATAGGCTGATTATTTTAATGAAATGATCATTTTAACTTTATAAAAAATATTCTTTAATTTCTTCCATGCTGTCTTTATAAGATCTAGATTCAATGCCTTATTTAACTTTCAGAGACTTCCCAGAATCTTTGGATTGGATTTAGGAGATATTTAGCTGAAAAAAATTTCCAAGTCAAGGGAGATTAAAAGACAAAAAGTCTTACCATTTGTATTTCCTGCAAAGATCAAATTGGCATAAAGATCTTAAATTCTCAAGGGGTCTTTAATTGTTACCATTATCATCAGCATCAGCATTATCATTTACTAATCATCTAAAATGAAACAAAGTGGTTTGTTAATTTTTTGAAATTTCTTTGAAGAAAAATATAATTAAAATATTATTTTAAGTTTAGGGCGCCTGGGTGGCTCAGTTGGTTAAGTGACTGCCTTCAGCTCAGGTCATGATCCTGGAGTCCCGCATCGGGCTCCCTGCTCAGCGGGGGGTCTGCTTCTCCCTCTGACCCTCCTCCCTCTCATGCTCTCTGTCTCTCATTCTCTCTGTCTCAAATAAATAATAAAATCTTTAAAATAAAATAAAATAAAATAAAATATTTTAAATTTAATTTCATTACTACAAATCTTTGGATGATTGCTATTACTTATGATTACATTTCTTAAATATCATTTGTTACAAATTTAATTCAGATTCCTTAACTTATGCTATACATTGGGAAGATATTTTTGTATGGAATAAAAACTCATAAAGAAATGCCATTTTGAAATTCTAGGATAATGATTGAAAGGTCTGGATGGTACTGTTTAGACTAATAAGGGGCAGCTGGGTGGCTCAGTAAGTTAAGTGTCTGCCTTCAGCTCAGGTCATGATCCTGGGGTCCTGGGATGGAGCCCCATGTCGGGCTCCATGTTTGGTGGGGAGTCTGCTTGTCCCTCTCCTTCTGCCTCTCCCCCTGCTTGTGTGCTCTCTCTCTTTTTTTCTCTCTCTCAAATAAATAAAATAAATCTTTAAAAAAATAGACTAACAATCAAAGCAATATAAGTTAAAATAAAGTCTAAATAACCCTCAACTCTAGGGTCAACTAATCTTTGACAAAGCAGGAAAGAATATCCGATGGAAAAAAGACAGTCTCTTCAACAAATAATGTTGGGAAAATTGTACACCCACATGCAGAAGAATGAAACTAGACCATTTCCTTACACCACACACAAAAATAGACTCAAAATGGATGAAAGACCTAAATGCGAGACAAGAATCCATCAAAATCCTCGAGGAGAACACAGGCAGCAACCTCCTCGACCTCAGCTGCAGCAACTTCTTCTTAGAAACGTTGTCAAAGGCAAGGGAAGCAAGGGCAAAAATGAACTATTGGGATTTCATCAAGATAAAAAGCTTCTGCACAGCAAAGGGAACAGTCAACAAAACCAAAAAACAACCGACAGAATGGGAGAAGATATTTGCAAATGACATATCAGATATCCAAAATCTATAAAGAACTTATCAAACTCAACACCCAAAGAAAAAATAATCCAATCAAGAAATGGGCAGAAGACATGAACAGACATTTCTGCAAAGAAGACATCCAAATGGCCAACAGACACATGAAAAAGTGCTCAACATCACTCGGCATCAGGGAAATACAAATCAAAACCTCAATGAGATACCACCTCACAGCAGTCAGAATGGCTAAAATTAACAAGTCAGGAAAAAACAGATGTTGGCGAGGATACGGAGAAAGGGGAACCCTCCTACACTGTTGGTGGGAATGCAAGATGGTGCAGCGACGGTGGAAAACAGTATGGAGGTTCCTCAAAAAGTTGAAAATAGAGCTACCCTATGACCTAGCAATTGCACTACTAGGTATTTACTCCAAAGATACAAATGTAGTGATCCAAAGGGGCACATGCACTCCAATGTTTATAGCAGCAATGTCCACAATAGCCAAAGTATGGAAAGAGCCTAGATGTCCATCAACAGAGGAATGTATAAAGAAGATGTGTATATATCCACACACACACACACACACAACGGAATATTATGCAGCCATCAAAAAAATGAAATCTTGCCACTTGCAACAACGTGGATGGAACTAGAGGGTATTACGCTAAGCTAAATAAGTCAATCAGAGAAAGTCAAGTATCATATGATCTCACTGATATGAGGAATTTGAGAAACAAGGCAGAGGATCATAGGGGAAGGGACAGGAATGAAACAAGACGAAACCAGAGAGGGAGACAAACCATAAGAGACTCTTAATCTCAGGAAACAAACTGAGGGTTGCTGGAGTGGAGGGGTGTGGAAGGGATGGGGTGGCTGGGTGATGGACATTGGGCAGAGTAGGTACTATGGTGAGCGCTGTGAATTGTGTAAGACTGATGAATCACAGACCTGTACCCCTGAAACAAATAATACATATGTTAATAAAAAAATTAAAAAAAATAAAGTCTAAATGACATCAATTTAATAAAATTTAAATATTGACAATAGTCAGTATTGATTGTTCTTACAGATTAAGGAGGAAAATTTCAACACTTCAAGGGTGGTGTGGTTATATCTAGCACAATTACATCAAAATCTTTTGAGCAGCAATTACATATAAGGTATTTATCCCATTGAAATATTCCCATATCATTTCCCTATTTCAATTATTGTGAACAAGAATATTCATACCTGTATTATTTGGAATGTTAAAAAGTCAGAAAATAAGTAAATGAGAATCTTTAAATAAATTATGGTTCACCAGTACAATTACATGTTATATCTTTTATATTAAGCATATTCAAAATAATTTGTTAAAATAAAAAATAAAATTTTAAATTTTATTTTGATAAAGACACATTTTATGTATGTATCTATGTAGTAACATTGACATCCATTCATTAAAACTCCTTGAAAGATACATATAAAAAGTACAAAGGATATGACTAGAGAATGTGATATAGATAGGTGCATATAGGATTAGGACAAGATATAAGTATACATGTTATCTATTTCTATTTTCTATATACTGTAATTTTAGATGATAGTGCTGTATTGGTGACTGCTGGAATCTGCTCTGGCTAGTTATTTGACTGAGACAACTAGCCAGAAATGAAAATTCTACTCAACACATAGTAATAGAGTATTTAAGTGACTGAATTAGGCATTACTATAATTACCAGGATCAAAAATAATTTTACTCTTTTAATATCTAATTAAATATGGAAAAGGAGATAGATATGTGTAATATGTAATTAAAATTCTAGAGGTCATTCATAACTCCTGGTATTCCAATAAATACAGTTGATTATTTAATAAGTTTTTAAATCAATTCAAGAAAGGACTGTTTAGTTAAAAAGGTAATGCGTGATTGATTTTTTGTATAAAAATTAATGTGTAAAACAGGATGAAATATACATATAGGTGTTAATACAGTATCAGGAAATAGTAGGTGTTCAACATTTAGTTTATTATAATTATTTTATTACAATTATTGGATGAACTTCCACAATGCAAACTGTTTTTTCTAATTTTCAGGACAATTTTCTTCTTTTTTATCTACATGACATAGATTTTTTTTTTTTTTTTTAGGGACATAGTCCAAAAGAGTTTATCTTTTTGGTTATTCCTATTTTTTGTGCACTCTTCTCCCACTGATGATGTTGATGATAAAAGAAAAATCATTCATCTTATTTCTTCAAATGTTTGGTATA
Source organism: Mirounga leonina (assembly GCF_011800145.1). Taxonomy (NCBI): domain Eukaryota; kingdom Metazoa; phylum Chordata; class Mammalia; order Carnivora; family Phocidae; genus Mirounga; species Mirounga leonina. The sequence continues at coordinate 28,294,192 of NW_023270807.1, read as the reverse complement.
TTTTTTCTGCTAATATTCTGACAGTTACTACTAAAGGCTTTTTGTCAAGCTCCCAGTTTAGTCTTTCCATATGTTATATCCACAGCTGTCATTACTCCCCACCCAGTATTTATGAGAAGGACTGCCACTTAATTTTAAGATATTATTTTTAAACATCACTTATTCAGAGAGGTATTTCCTAAACAGTTATATAAGAACTTCCTGGTAAGTTTTCTTTTTACATGGTTATGTGAGACATATTCAGATCACATAGAAGTTTGTGTTACCAAATAATTGCATTTAATTATTTGTATTCAATTTTTTTAAGATTTTATTTATTTATTTGAGAGAGAGAGCACGAACAGAGGGAGGAGCAGAGGGAGAAGCAGGGAGCTGAGCAGGGAGCCCGATGTGGGGCTGGATCCCAGGACTTCGGGATCATGACCTGAGCCAAAGGCAGGTGCTTAATGACTGAGCCATCCAGGTGCCCTATTTGTTTTCTATTGATATTGATAGGGTAACTACCCCATCTACTTCATTCGACACAATATGACCAGTATGGAGTCCCATGAATCATGAATAAGTACTCAGTAAGTATTCACTAAATGAATGAGGTTGTTTTGGCTATACCATTTATTTATTTATTTTATTTATTTTCTTTTTTTAAATTTTATTTTATTATGTTACGTTAATCACCATACATTACATCATTAGTTTTTGATGTAGTGTTCTATGGTTCATTGTTTGCATATAACACCCAGTGCTCCATGCAGTACGTGCCCTCTTTAATACCCATCACCAGGCTAACCCATCCCCGACCCCCCTCTCCTCTCGAACCCTCAGTTTGTTTCTGAGTCCATAGTCTCTCATGGTTTGTCTCCTCCTCTGATTTCCCCCACTTCATTTTGTCCTTTTCTTAAAAGATTTATTTATTTATTTTAAAGAGAGAGAATGTGAGAATGCACAAGTTGGAGGGGCGGAGGGAGAGAATCTCAAGCAGACTCTGCGCTGAGCACATAGCCCTATGCAGGGCTAGATCTCATCATCCTGAGATCAGGGCCCTGAGATCATGACTTGGGCCGTAACCAAGAGTCAGATGCTTAACTGAATGCACCACCCAAGTGTCCCTTAGTGTTACTGTTTTGAGTTGCACCACATTCAGGAAAAATCCTGTCCCCTTGATCACTTACTACATTTAAAATAATATTTTGTAACGGAAGTTGTTATAAGCTTAAATGTTTTTCATGAGCTGCTAGACCTACACAAAATCATTTTTCTGCCTTCTAAGCATTCTGGTAAAATACCTGGAACTCAACACCATTAACAAAGAAGCATCTGTATCCTTCCTTGTGCACCTAGATTATAGGTTTCAAACTGCAATTGGGATAATAGAAAGCTGAAAAGGACTTTTTGCCACCAAAAATTAAAAAAAAAAAAAAAAAAAAAAAAAAAAAAAAAAGTCTGCACCCCCATCATTATTTTGTTCTTTGGAGCTTTTATAATTCCCTGACTCAGATTTGCTAAGCTTTGACTTTCTCCTCATTACTGAAACTTCACAAACTGCCAAGAGTCTGAGAAAAAATAAGATTCAAAGAGGGAGACAAACAACTAAATATAATAGTCCCCAAAAAACTAGCTATTGGAGGCAGTCAAAATAGGAATCTAATAGAGGGAAAAGAAAACCTCACAAATACATTTAATCCAATTCGCCTCCTGTAAGAGTATTCTTTGAATGTTGGTAGCAAGAAACACTACCTTGAAAAATTAGTCCCTCTTTCCTACACATTCTATAGCATCTCTGAAATAGGACAGGAAAGAGCTTGTGATTTTAAGCTCAAATTAGGAGGAAAAACCCACCCTTTATTTGTCAAAAGGCCAAAAGATGTTCATATAGCTATTACAAAGTGTAAGCATTTGTTATCTTGAATAAGAACATGTGTTTTATCAAACAATTGTGTAACAGTGTTTCCCACTGCATTTATATCAATTTCAAATGCATTTTCTTTATTTTTATTTTTTAAAGATTTATTTATTTGAAAGAGAGCATGAGCAGAGGAAGGGCCAGAGAGGGAGGGAGAGAATCTCAAGCAGACTCCCAGGGGGACTCGATTCCACGACCCTGAGATCATGACCTGAACTGAAATCAAGAGTCAGCTTAAATGAGTGAGCTACCCAGGTGCCCCAATTTCAAACATATTTCAAACCAGCATTTCCAAACCTTTAACATTTATGTGAACTGCTCAGGAATGCTGTTAAAAACAGATTCTGAGTCAGTGTTCCTGAGGGATAGCCTGAGATTTTGTATTTTTAAGAACCTCCCAATTGATATTAATGCAGTTAGCTTATAGGCTCACATTTTGAATAACAAAGATGTTAGGCTATAATAATTATTTATTAATGGGTTTAATTTGCACCAATAATAAAATTTCATTGTAAAATAGAGATTATAAAGATTTTAAGACTCTTCTCTCATCTAATCCTTCCAGAAATGTGAATATTTTAAATCTGTTATTATAATTCTTATGATACAGATTAAGAAAATAAAGCTCATGGGATACCTGGGTGGCTCAGTCTGTTAAGCGGCTGCCTTCAGCTTAGGTCATAATCCCATGGCCCTGGGATCGAGTCCCTCATAGGACTCCTTGCTCAGCCAGGAGCCTGCTTCTCCCTCTGCTTGTGCTTTCTCTCTCTCTCTGTTTCAAATAAAAATAAAATCTTAAAAAAAAAGAAAGAAGGAAAATGAGGCTCAGGAATGTTAGCTGGTTTAACCAAGTTCACAATCTAAGAGGAATATCTTGCTAGTTGCTTTATAATTTTACCCTATGTCATTCTAGCAGGTAAAAAGTGAAAACAAAACTGTGCCATATATTCAGAATTCATTTATCCACATATTATCTTTGATGTAGTCAATCTCAGGACTCGTTTCCCTCTACAGCATAGACCTGGACAACTTCCTCTTATGTTTAAAAATAGAAAATCATTTTACACTTTAGCCCTTTAATATATATGTATATAGTAATTTTATATTCTGATGCATATTTTAAAATCTTGAATGCCAATTGATCCTTCCCCATTTACAAAGGTAGTCATTCAGCCAAGATGTATTCAGTGTCTCCTCTTTACCTGATACTGTACTCAGTAACAGGATACATAATATTTTAAAATGCACAGCCATCCTGATATTCATATTTGTAAACAAACAGCATAAAATTCTCTTGTAGACATGTTCACAGTGTAGTAACAAAAAGAAACAATCTTAAAATGTGAGAGAGTGATGGGTTAAAAAAAAAGAAATCCGTGCTAGAGGCCAGAAATGTCTGTCAGGAGTTATCTGAATATAGAGGGGGCTGTACCAAGCTTTACTATTTCTATGTATTGGGATTCAGGGTGGTTTCTGATGAATTCTTATTCTACTTATTCAAGAAAATGGTTTATGAAGGAACTAAGTTGTTATAAAAATTACAGTGACTATGCAAGAGCACAATGACCAAGACTTCAGGGACCAAATAAAAGAAAACCCAAAAGAAGAATGAAATAGAATTACATTAGGAAGTCCAAAAACGTCGGAAGGTACTGTTTTTCCTATGGTTATAGAAAAGATAGAAATTCGTTAATTTGTCCAGTATCACCAGAATGAGTTAAGACGCACTCAAAGTGTCTGTCATGCTTTCACAGACAATACTCTATGTTGTGTCATTAGTAGGCAAACAGTCCTAATGGTGTGTTATGTGAAGAATGGGGGACCTGACTTTCCTGTCATTTCCCCTGCATCACTGCATATCTATTCCGGGGAAGAAGAGCCTGCCAAATCATCGGGAACTATGTATTTATGTGGAAAGCTGTGTAGAAACAAGGAGGGAAGGACAGGTGGGCTGTGTAATCAGATTTGAAAAGTCTGAACATTTCCAGAGTAGCTGTAGACACCCTGCAATGAAATAAAAAATAGGAACAAGGTTGTCAGCAAAACTATTTTTCAGGGTAAAACCCTTTTTCTTTTTTCTTAACAGAAAATAGAGCAATGCTAATAAAAAGAGTTTTAGTGTGAAGTTGGACTCTCAAAAAATTATATTACTTGATTTAGGAAGTTGTTCTCCTGGAAAAAAAAATAAAAGCCTCTTGGATAAAGGAATTCTCATTTTGAAAACTATTATTCCAGTTAGTTTATTTTTATTTTCTTCTTTTTTTTAAAGATTTTATTTACTTATTTGACAGAGAGAGAGAGACACAGCGAGAGAGGGAATACAAGCAGGGGGAATGGGAGAGGGAGAAGCAGGCTTCCCGCGGAGCAGGGAGCCCGACGTGGGGCTCGATCCCAGGACTCCGGGATCATGACCTGAGCCGAAGGCAGACACTTAACGACTGAGCCTCCCGGGCGCGCCCAGTTAGTTTATTTTTAAAATTCACTTTTTATCATGCTGATCCATGCAGTATTTGAGTTATAGCTAAGTTTCAGGTACTGGCTAAGTTAAATTTTAAAAATTTTAAATAAGTATATTTCTTTAAAGGAAACATTGAATAGACTCAAAACTCTTATTTTCATATAAAATTATTTAAGAAATAAGCAGATAAAGGAGACTTTATTTTTTTAATGTTTCAAGTTTTTATTTAAATTTTAGTTAGTTAACATATAGTGTAATATTGGTTTCCAGAGTAGTATTTAGTGATTCATCACTTAGATATAACACCCAATTCTCCACGTAAGTGGCCTCCTTAATGCCCATCGCCCATTTAGCCCATCCCTCACCCACCTCCCCTCCAGCCACCTTCAGCTTGTTCTCTATAGTTAAGAGTCTCTTATGGTTTGCCAAGGAAACTTTTTTTAAATTGCCCTGTTTTATCTCAAATTACAGGCAAGTACACAGAATAAAGTTTGCTTATATACATTTTTTTCAGCATAAGTTAATTTCACTAATAATTTGAGGAATGTAAGTTCAAGCAATCAAATGCTTCAAGCTTTATTTTAAAATGCAATCTTCAATATGAAAAAGTTAAAATATGAATACATGATATCAGAATATAAGAGTTTATGCAAGATGATAGCAAGGAAAGGATTTTTCAAATCAGTTACTAAATCTTGAAGAAAAGGTTCTTCTCTGATACACAGGATCTCAACTATAAATTAGAATCAAATTTAGAGAGAATAAATCTACTTCTTGATACAATGTATAAAATGAATAGTAATGCTGTCAAGTATTGCTATAGATCTAGATTTTTGTGATTTAATATTTAGTTTTGCTTTCTTCTAAGAATGTAGATGATGCAATTGCATTATAACATTTCAGAGTAATTTATTTTCTAAAGAAGGGGCTCTCACCACTCTCTTAAAAAATATTCCAGTTCTTTGCAATTTTGTTCCCCAGAGGTTCTTCCAAATATTTAACTTATTACATATTTAAATATGTTGGTCCTCATATTTTAAGTATATACTTAAAAATGTATCATTAAATTCTGTACATTAGGTTTTTCTGATGATTTTCAACCATCTTTACTTTAGGTAATATTTTCTTCTTAACCTTCATTAGTTCCATTAATATTCTTCTTCCATTTCTGTTTGACATTAAAAATTTTAATCTGTAAGTGGTTTCCTCCTTTCATATAAGGCTATACTCTCTTTATACATAAGTGCACTTCAAATGACCAATTAAATTAAGAACTCATTCTGGGAAATTGGGTGGAACTATTTTATTGAGTGGGAGGTTAATATCATGTCCTTGTTGAGAAAATGTCAGAGCTGAGCACATTCTTTTACCACCCTTATTTTGGTCAGCAGCTCAGCATGCAAATCCAAGTTTTGTTAATGGATATCTGCAGGTGATGGGTAAAGAAACATTGGCACTGGCATAGAATAGAAGAGGCAAAATTCATCTTCACTGTTATTACCAAGAAAGTACTACCTTCCATATAACAGGAATGGAAGTGATGAATACAGTGATTTATTTACTCATTCAAAAATATTCATTTAACACTTACAGAAAGTGTCTGGCTTGGTGATTCTACATTGTACACAGTTTTTATGAATATTATGTAATAATATAAAGAATATGCTATAAATATAATGCTCAGATAATTTCAAGCTTTATGGGACTTTAAAGACATTTTAGTTCAATCCTTGTTTAAGCAATTGAGTAACAAATACTTGGCCATCTCAAATAATACTTATTTCAAAGGCAGAGAAAGAGGTAAAACTGGTTTTGTCTTTTAGTGATAGCTGATCTTGCTTAATAATCTCAAGATCACTTTCCAAGTCTTTGCGTTTGTTTTCATCAGGTTCTACTAAGATTTTTTAACTGTGTACTTTTGGGTTTGTTTCTCTCTTTGATTTTATCTGTTTAACTACTCACCGTTACTCCATTTCTCTCTACATTATAAACTCTTTTGTCTCTCTAAATTTGTTAGTAAAACAACATTCTTTTTAAGGACCTAGATATTTTAGTCAAGTCCTTAGTTCAATATTTTTGTTTTATTAGTGATGCTGTATCTTCTAATATTAGAGAAATTATGACATCAAATTGTAAAAAAAAAAAAAAGTTTTGTAAAATCACTATTGATTATTCCATGGAAGCTTTACTAAGAGCTGACATCAGTTTGAATAAAGAGCTTAAAACTGGCTAAAGAACTCTACAATCACCTACCCTCAATGACCCCAGATTTTATCATACAGGTATTGAATGATCAATGCCTATTCTTAATAATCATCTATTTCACTCATCCATAGGGATTTTTAACAATAATGGATGCTTGAGTGAAGTCCTTATTAAAAAATATAAAAAGAAATGCAATTTTGAATGAAATGATAACCAGGAAAGAAAGATGGTACTCCCGTTGTATCTATCAAGCAAAATTAGGTAATACTGTCAACATTTAAAAATAATGGCCATAGCAGTTTGTGAAAGTGGACTGTCAGTGTAAACTTAATCAAATTGTTGAACTAGAAAACTCTGTGCAATTAATTTGACCATGTTGATTATTCAAGCAATGAAAATATTTCTTTGTTAAAGAACTGCACCACCTAGAGTTAATCCAACCCACCTTGTTTTGCATTTCCAACAATCATTTAACATTAATATTGCATGACTTTTATCCTTATGCCTTGGTAAAATATAGACGTTTCTGAATTCTTAATCAGGTGTCAAATTAATTCTGAGAAGCTTCTACGAATGATAATAGTAGCCTCATTTGTTTTCCTTATTGGACCATTTGGTCTTTGGCAAAATATTCTCTTCTATTAGTCATTAGAAAATTTTAACTTTCCTGGAAGAGTTGGCTTTAGAATATATAAATCATAAATATACAAAGGCATTTTGTGTAGAACTGTGCAGATGCAGAAGGAGGAGGAATCTTAAAGGAAGCAAAAGAATTCTCAGAAAAATGGAAAGCAAGAGTGTTGAGAACCATGCATCATTCAGCATGTATAAAGCAGTACCTGCATGAAAGGAGCTCAACCAGGGACCCATTATTACAGGGCACACCAAAATAATGTGTCTCAAAATACAAGAAAGGTAGCCCTAGTATAGCATATCACACAGAGTTAGCTTGTCCAGTTTTCATTTCTGGAAGTTCAACTATCCAGAACATTTACCAATAAAGCTTTGAGACTAATATTTTTAATATGAGTTGAGTAAATAAGTTAAAAGTGGTGTTTGTAGGCAGATTTTACATGGAGTATATAATTAATAAGATATCCATTTAAATTTAATGAAATTCTAAAAAGATTTTTGTTACTCTCTGTGTTATGTAATTGATTTCCTCAAGAATATGTATTAAATAAAAAAAGAACATCTATTAAATGTATTACACATAATATGTATCAAATATATATTGATTGTCTAATAAATTACAGGAACAACAGCAATAAAATATGATAATAATAATATAGTTTATATTTATTGATTATTTCAACTGCCAGATACCAGATGTATTAACATATTAACATATTTAATCTTTTTAAACACATTTTTATCTTAACAACAACTTTATGGAGGCAAGTGCTATTATGTTCCTTCTTTTACAGGTAAGGAAAGTGAGATACATAAAGGTTAAGTAACATTTGTATAACTAGCATATGATAGTTAACATATCGTCCCAGACAAACTAATTCATGTAATGAATTGTCATGCTCTCTCTCTCTGCCTCCCTCCTTCCCTCATCCCCTCCCTTTCTATCTCTCCCCGCCAACACACACATATTCCTATACATTTTCTCCTGAAAACAAAGAGCAATTCAACATACAACTTACTTTAAAATTTTCAGAGTTTTTTAAAGGTAAAAAAATGACTTAAAGAAATAACATCTCTCATGAACAAACATTAAGGAAAATTTTAATTGTTATTAATTCAATCAGTAATTACAATTATATTGGTTCATTTCTACGCTTTAGGACGTGAGAGAGAGGAAGAGAGGAAGAGGGGAGAGAGAATGAGAGAGACTCAGAAGGTGATTAATTCAGATTTCCTTCAGTCTAAAAATGTTACTCTTTCATATAATTATCATATGTTGTAGGTGCATTGATGCAATTTGGTCTAAGGATGTGAAATATACTAAATAATCTCTTTAAAAGTATCCTTATTCTCAGTTCCTTTTTGCTGGAACTTCTTCCTCTGAAGGACATTCTTGGTCTCAGTCCTTAGCTATTCTCTTTTCCTCTTTATTTTTCCCCAACATCTTATTTTCAGTTTCTCTCCAAGTGAACCCACTCAGGTCTCTGACAGTTCCATCTACATACTGCCAAATCATTATATATCTTCATTCCCTACCTGTGCTAGAGCTCTAGATTAATACAGATATACTTAGTATAGCAACTTCAACCTTCACTTAGATTTCCTATAAAACTTCTCAAACTCAACACCTCTAATTTGAAAATATTAATGCCCTCACACCTCCCTACAATAATTTTCTCTAGACTTCCCAATACCATATTTATAACGATATATAGATATTTTTTATAACGATATATAGATATTTTTATCCCCAAATCCTAGCAGTCACCCTTAATAATTGCATTTCCCTGATCTCTCCTTATCCAAGTTAATTGCAATACTATTGATCTTATCTCCAAAGGATAATCCTTTACCCCAACACTTCTGCCACCACCCTAGTCCAATATACTCTTTCTTCTTCCGTAAATTTCTATAATTACCACCTAACTGATTTCCCTGCTTCACCTCTGGCCCACAAAGGAGTAGCAGGATGCATTTCAAAGGGATTCAATGAGTATCCAGCTCCCTGCCCAAAGTCTTTTTTTTTTTTAATTTAAATTCATATTATGATACATCATTAATTTCAGATGTAGTGTTCAATAATTCATCAGTTGTACATAACACTCAGTGCTCATCATATCATGTGCCCTCCTTAATGCGCATCACCCAGTAACCCCTTCTTCCCACCTCCTCCCCTTCTGCAACCCTTAGGTTGTTTCCCAGTCAAGAGTCTCTCATTGTTTGGCTCCCTCTCTGATTTATTCCCATTCAGTTTTCCCTCCCTTCCCCTATGATCCTCTGTGCTATTTGTTATATTCCATATATGAATGAAACCTTATGATAATTGTCTTTCTCTGATTGACTTATTTCACTTAGCATAATACCCTCCAGTTCCATCCATGTTTATGTAAATGGTAGGTATGCATCCTTTCTGATGGTTGAGAAATATTTCATTGTATATATTCACATCTTCTTTATCCATTCGTCTGTTGAAGGACATCTCAGTTCCTTCCACAGTTTGGCTATTATGGACATTGCTGTTATGAACATTGGGGTACAAGTGCCCCTTCTATTCACTACATCTATATCTTTGGGGTAAATACCCAGTAGTGCAATTGCTAGGTCATAGGGTAGCTCTATTTTTAACTTCTTGAGGAATCTCCATACTGTTTTCCAGAGTGGCTGCACCAGCTTGCATTCCCACCAACAGTATAAGAATGTTCCTCTTTCTCCACATCCTCGCGAACATTTGTTGTTTCCTGTTTTGTTAATTTTAGCCATTCTGACTGCTGTGAGGTGGTATCTCATTGTGGTTTTGATTTGTATTTCCCTGATGACGAGTGATGTGGAGCATATTTTCATGTGTCTGTTGGCCATTTGGATGTCTTCTTTGCAGAAATGTCTGTTCATGTCTTCTGCCCATTTCTTGATTGGATTATTTGTTCTTTGGGTGTTGAGTTTGATAAGTTCGTTATAGATTTTGGATATTGGCCCTTTATCTGACATGTCATTTGCAAATATCTTCTCCCATTATGCCGGTTGTCTTTCGGTTTTGTTGACTGTTTCCTTTGCTGTGCAGAAACTTTTTATCTTGATGAAATCCCAATAGTTCATTTTTGTTTTGTTTCCCTTGCCTTTAGAGAAGTGTCTTGTAAGAAGTTGCTGGGACTGAGGTCGAAGAGGTTGCTGCCTCTGTTCTCCTCTAGGATTTTTATGGCTTCCTGTCTCACATTTAGGTCTTTCATCCATTTTGAGTTTATCTTTGTGTATGGTATAACAGAATGGTCCAATTTCATCCTTCTGCTTGTGGCTGTCCAATTTTCCCAGCACCATTTATTGAAAAGACTGTCTTTTTTCCATTGGATATTCTTTCCTGTGTTGTCGAAGATTAGTTGACCATAGAGTTGAGGGTCCATTTCTGGGTTCTCTATTCTGTTCCATGGATCTATGTGTCTGTTTTGGTGTCAGTACCATGCTGTCTTGATGATCACAGCTTTATAATATAGCTTGAAGTCAGGCATTGTGATCCCCCAGCTTTGGTTTTCTTTTTCAACATTCCTCTGGTTATTTGGGGTCTTTTTTTGGTTCCATATAAATTTTAGGATTGTTTGTTCCAGTTCTGTGAAAAATGTTGATGGTATTTTGATAGGGATTGCATTGAATGTATAGATTGCTATGGGTAGCATAGACATTTTAACAATATTTGTTCTTCCAATCCATGAGCATGGAACATTTTTCCATTTCTTTGTGTCTTCCTCAATTTCTTTCATAAATGTTTTGTAGTTTCTAGAGTACAGATCCTTTACCTCTTTGGTTAGGTTTATTCCTAGATATCTTTGGTTTTTGGTGCAATCATAAATGGGATCAATTCCTTAACTTCTCTTTCTTCAGTCACATTGTTAGTGTATAGAAATATAACTGATCTCTGTGCATTGGTTTTGTAACCTGCCATGTTGCTCAATTGCTGTATGAGTTCTAGCAATTTTGGGGTGGAGTCTTTTAGGTTTTCCACATAAAGTATCATGTCATCTGTAAAGAGTGAGAGTTTGATTTCTTTGCCAATATGAATGCCTTTCATTTATTTTTGTTGTCTGAGTGGTGAGGCTAGGCCTTCTAGTACTATGTTGACAGCAGTAGTGAGAGTGGGCATCCCTGTTGTTTTCCTGAGCTTAGGGGAGAAGATCTCAGTTTTTCCCCATTGAGAATGATATTCGCTCTCGGCTTTTCAGATATGGCTTTTATGATATTGAAGTGTGTTCCCCCCTTCCCTACACTTCGAAGAGTTTTAATCAAGAAAGGATGCTATATTTTGTCAAATGCTTTTTCTTCGTCAATTGAGAGGATCATATGGTTCTTTTCTTTTCTTTCCTTTCTTTTCTTATTAGTGTTATCTATCACGTTGATTGATTTGTGAATGTTGAACCACCTTGCATGCCCAGAGTCTTTATATTCCACTGAGAATCAGTGACCAACCTTCAATCTCAGACCTCTTGTCAACATCTGTGAATGTGCCTGTTCTCAGAAGCTCCAAGCTGTTTCTTTTTTCTCTTCCATAATTTTCCAAAATTCTTTCATCTTAGTTCTTTAAACTGTTTTCTCCTCTGCTAAATGTAATCTATATAAGGAAGTTTATGTGTCTAGCTGCTTTTTCCATTCTGATATAATTAAAATATATCCTTTTCCAGGACTCCCCCACTATCCTTCTATTTAAGGAAACCCTCCCTTTCCCAAGTCATTCTCCTATAATCTCTTTTTATTTTATTTGAAACAGTGTTATGACTCTTGAAAATCAGTTGCTTCTGTTTATTGGTAAGAACTTACTGTTTTCCCCCACTATCATCAGATCTAACTTGTTCATCATCGCATTTTCAGGGTTTGGAACAGTTAGGTGGTGGATTTCTAGTGTTCTCTAAATATGTATTCAATAAATGAACAAAATAATACATTAAGCTCTGAATAAAAGGAACATAAAAATACTAACTGTTGCACTGGATTACTTTACCCAGTTTTGAATTGCTTATATTTAAGGAGTAAAATATTTACTCAGAGAAAGATGATGGCAGAATCTGAAAAAATGGCCACAAGGCAGTTTTGCAGGTCACAGAATATTACCAAGTAATCTTGTTGCTTTTCCAGTGTTTGAAAACAAATTCAGAAAAAATCCACAGAGAGCTTATTTTCATTTTTAAAAATGTATATAGCGAAATAAGTCAATCAGAGAAAGACATGTATCATATGACCTCACTGATATGAGGAATTCTTAATCTCAGGAAACAAACTGAGGGTTGCTGGAGTGGTGGGGGGTGGGAGGGATGGGGTGTCTGGGTGATAGACGTTGGGGAGGGTATGTGCTATGGTGAGCTCTGTGAATTGTGCAAGACTGTTGAATCACAGATCTGTACCTCTGAAGCAAATAATACATTATATGTTAAAAAAAAAAAAAAGAGGAAGAAGAAGATAGTGGGGGGGAACAAAGAAGGGGGGAAAATTGGAGCAGGAGATGAACCATGAGAGACTATGGACTCTGAAAAACAAATTGAGGGTTCTAGAGGGGAGGGGGGTGGGAGGATGGGTTAGCCTGGTGATGGGTATTAAAGAGGGCACGTTCTGCATGGAGCACTGGGTGTTATACACAAACAATAAATCATGGAACACTACATCAAAAACTAATGATGTAATGTATGGCGATTAACATAACATAATAAAAAATATATGCAGGGCGCCTGGGTGGCTCAGTTGGTTAAGCGACTGCCTTCGGCTCAGGTCATGATCCTGGAGTCCCAGGATCGAGTCCCGCATCGGGCTCCTTGCTCAGCAGGGAGTCTGCTTCTCCCTCTGACCCTCCCCCATCTCATGCTCTCTTTATCTCATTCTCTCTCTCAAATAAATAAATAAAATCTTAAAATATATATATATGGCAGATAGTAAAAAAAAATTAAAATTAAAAAATAAAAATGTATATAGCAGTCAAAAAAAGTGTTTGAAATTGATAATAGAACTACTGTAAGGGGCAAGGATTTTAAATTGGAATAAAATCTTACATGGGCCCCATTCTTCCTACCCCAGGTTTCTATTCTTCCCATTTAGACTGAGTGATCTCCAGAGATTAAAGTTACCATCAGTAAATCCATGTTTTCCATCTATTTCCTAATGTGTCTCCCTGGAGGACTCTTCCTTGCATCTACAGGCTTCAGTTGGAGGTAGCAAAATACCATGCCATGTGTAAGTTTGAGTTACATGAAAATTACTTCCCTGCATCTCTGTAATATACAAACTAGTATTTCTTTTCCAAATCTGAATAACTTGCTCTCAGATAAAACTCCTTTGTACACTGCAACTAGATCTATTAAAAACTAGATGTAATAAAAACTAGAACCATGGCCTCTAATTTCATCTCTAACTTGTTGGAAAAATAAATATAATAAACTCCTGTTAGGAGTTTTCAATCTTTGTTTTCTTGTAAGGGAGGAGAGACATCAATATTCTAAAGTAAGCATGGATAGATTATATATAACATAATTAGTATTCAAATTTTATCTCCCTGTAGTTGAAATCTCATTTAACTGTGTCACTTAATAAGCTAAATTATGTATTTGTTCCAACTATTTGATTATTTCAAATACTTATTTGTGTACCAAAAATGATTCTCTTAAAACACAGATATGACAAAACCCTTTATTTTATTTTACTTTATTTTATTTTAAATGTATTTATTTACTTGTGAGAGAGAGCACAAGCAAGAGGAGGGGCAGGAGGAGAGCAAGAAGCACACTCCATGCTGAGCAGGGAGCCTGACACGGGACTCAATCCTAGGGTCCTGGGATCATGATCTGAGCTGAGGCAGATGCTTAACCAACTGAGCCACCCAGGCACCCCAGTAACCCTTTATTTTAGTTCAAAATTTTAATAGGCATACACTTAGTCAAATTTTCAAATATGTACTTGCATCTTTTCAGATGTTGAGTCACATAACCAAGCACGAGATACAGTTTTCCAAAGTATTTTATTTTTTCCCAATGTAGTTTTAAAAAAATATGTGTTGTTCAAATTGTAACCTTAAACTATAAGGACTTTTCCCTGGATATTAAACCACAGTGTTACAATGTCAAGAGGTAGTCCTACAGGGGATCTCTTTGAGGAAAAGGGAAAAAGAAAAGGAAAAAAAAAAAATTATCCAAGAGACTAAAGCTGTGAAGTCAAAAGATAAATATATAACATATAATAGCAAAACATAATAATAACTGTTAATATATTTGTTAATTTAAATATTCTCATCCACACAATAGATACCTTTTTGTGATTTACTATAAATCAAGTCTATAGAAGGAAACTAAAACTATTTATGAATAGTAACTGTATCCTATTATATTTGGAGTCAGCAGATGAGCACTCTTCGGTATTGACAATATGGGGCTAGAAAATTTATAAACATTCTTTCATCTGCAAAACACTCCCCAAAAGAAGATACCATTATTAAGAATTAACAGATGAGTAACCTTAAGTTTAAATAACTAAGGGTCATAAATAGTTGGTAGGGTTAAAACATACACCAAGTTTAATTTTGTAGTCTATGTTTATTGAATAACTCTTAAACATTTTATTCATCTTTTTTATCCCTATCTGGAAAACTGCTTCTCAGAAAGTACTTACTCAAAAAGGTGATCTGCTATAGTAAATCCTTTCACTAGTTAGTGTAATTATAAGCTGCTGTTCAAGATTAAAAACTCACATCTCAATGGAGTAGTCCACTTCATATCAGGAAGGAGTCCTCTTTTGTGCTCATTCAGAATTAAGGTGCTTTCCATTTTGTGGCATGGCTCATTCCAATATGTAGCTTCCAAGGTTGTTTGTTTGTTTGTTTGTCCACCCCCCCCCCCCAGATTTTCTTTCCTCAAATCATGAAAGGGGTCTAAAAGTGGAACTTCTATCTTCTCACATTTCACTGGCTACAACTCAGCCACAGGTAACATTAAACTAAGAAGGAGGGTGGGAAATGAAGGCCAGCTCTATGCCCAGGAAGAAGATAAAACAATGGACGAGATAGCCTGTTGCCTTCCAATAATGAAAAATCCATTTCACTCTTCCTTCTACAGATAGAGTATACTCAGCCTCTTCTAAAAAGAGGGCAATCCCAAATTACACCTAATCACTTAATCCACAAAACTGCCACATCCTTGCTATCTAACAAAACATTGTCTTATTTTTTTTTAAAGATTTTATTTATTTATTTGGGAGAGAGGGAATGAGACAGAGAGCATGAGGGGAGGGTCAGAGGGAGAAGCAGACTCCCCACCAAGCAGGGAGCCCGATGCGGGACTCGATCCCGGGACTGCAGGATCATGACCTGAGCCGAAGGCAGTCGCTTAACCAACTGAGCCACCCAGGCGCCCGTCCGCAGTCCTTTTTTTTTTTTTTTTAAGATTTTTATTTATTTATCTGAGACAGAGAGAATGAGAGAGACAGAGAGCACATGAGAGGGGGGAGGGTCAGAGGGAGAAGCAGACTCCCTGATGAGCAGGGAGCCCGATGCGGGACTCGATCCAGGGACTCCAGGATCATGACCCGAGCCGAAGGCAGCCGCTCAACCAACCGAGCCACCCAGGCGCCAAAACATTGTCTTATTTAAGGAGCTAAACAAACCTTTATTCAGAACAAACTTTTATTGACCATGGGATGAAAAGAAGCACAAAATAATTCTTTTTTTTTTTTTTTACTATGATTCTCAAATTGTTATGAAAGTATGGTTGGTATCTGTTGGTTGATGATGAAGAAATGGAATTCAGATGCATTTAATGTCTAGTCTTTGCTAAGATCTGTTGTAATTAAGATGGAGAATATGATTTTTAATCTAAGAGCCCGCTCTGTTCACAATGAAGGGGCAATCTAATTCACCAAAAAGATTACTCTAGTAGCCATTGTAACTTTTCCTTCAACTTTAAAAGATAAAGATAATGTAAACATGGACAGCAGAGACGCTTCCCATTATTTTCTACATTGTTCTATAGAAAATTTAAGTATTTTTGAGAATTTTATTTTAGTTAGGCAGAAAAAAAAAAAACAAAACTTATGTTGCTTTTACATTTAACATTTCCCCAAGCATATAATTTCCTATTCTTTGTTCCCTAGAAACATTATGACAGGGAAAATGTTACTGCAAAAGAGATACAACAAGAAATAGAGGAACAGTTCTAGCAAATACTACTGAATCTCTCTCTCTATCTATCTATCTATCTATCTATCTATCTATCTATCTATATATATTTAATGCAATTCTCTGGAGGGGAGAAAAGTCAAAAATTCTTAAACATGTTGGGATTACTTTTTTTTTCCCCCCCCTTACTGGACTTGTCTTATGTAACTCTTGGGGCAGTCCATGTTTTTCAAATATTATGGTTTTCTACAACTTCTTTTAAAAGCCCAAAGGTTTTGTTTTTGTTTTAAATGTCTCATGATAATTTTGCTTATTTTTCTGTAATACTTAGAATTTAAATAAAGGCATTATTGTAATTTTCATCCCCCAAAACATACTTCCAGCAGATTCACTACTCACTGAAATGTGATTCAAATCTGCTAAATGATACTTCTGCCTGTCCCCTTTCTAATTTACATAAAATGTTATTTTTTTATCAAAGTATGCTTTATTCACATATGCTAACATTTGCAGGAAGAGAAAGCAATAGGAAATGAAATTAAGTTCACTGGAATATGGAATCTTTTCTATAGTTTTTTTATTTCAATTATTCACTTTTCCTTACTAAATTCTAAAAAAATAATATTTCTGACCTATTTAGGTTTCTAAGTATTATAATAAAAGACTCATTTATTTTTCTTTAAGCTTAAAAATAAGATCATTTAGCTTGTATCTTAATTAAGCAGCAACAAATAATTTGACTGACAGAAAACATAATTCAAATAGCATATCAGAGACTTGTTCTTTTATAAAGAATTCCTGACAAAAGATTTACCCCAAAATAATAAAGAAAAAGTTTTAATAAGCTAGTGTCTTTCTCTGACATTTAAACACATTCCTTAAGATTTATGAATTTGAAAATTTGATGTATTGTCATAAAAAAAAGAATCAAATGCTTACCTCACTCCCCACTTTTTTGTAATGCCTACTATGAGCTACAAATTACTGCTTTGAAATACAAAGGATGGTTGCATAGAAATCATTCCATGAGGAACCTCTGAGTAACCCATAGTAGGAGAAAAGGGGCATATTAATAAACTAAACAATTTTGAGCCCTATGACAAAAAGGCAAAACAGTCGTACAAGAGAGAGGAACATATAAAAAGTATCATTGAGCTACATTTTGAGGGAGTTTATAACCTAACTTGAGAAAGAGGTGAAAAAGCATGCCAAGCAGAGTGGGATAGTGTTAAGCAAAGCCATAGGAACTGGGGAGGAAAAATGTTTTGGGAACATGAAAGATGGAGGTCACCTAGGTGTAGACTGTAAGAAGGAATGTGTGAGAGAGATTCATAAATTGGTAGGCTGTGGCTCTTTTTCTTCTGGCTCTCCCCTCTGCAGATACTTATTCAGCTGTATTATTCTACTCAGACTAGTCGCAGAGATGGTTATTACTCTCTCACCCTCATATGTACATCCAGACTCCTCCAAGTTAGAGTTCACCACTCTGTCTTCTCTCATTGCTTTGAGCCATATTTGACTCCTGTTTAACAGCTATGTGCTTTAATATTTTAATGCACACATGTTCTCTTTCCTCCAATCCTTTAAACAGATTTTAACTGAATATACTTAAGTTTTATTGCCACTGCAAAATGTTAAATACATAGCAGTACTTTATTTTATTTATTTATTTATTTATTTATTTATTTATTTATTTATTTATTTATTTATTT
>NW_023270807.1:28162880-28276144 GCF_011800145.1 Mirounga leonina | reverse complement strand
TTTATTTATTTATTTATTTATTTATTTATTTATTTATTTATTTATTTTAAAGATTTTATTTATTTATTTGACAGAGAGAGAGACAGCGAGAGCAGGAACACAAGCAGGGGGAGTGGGAGAGGGAGAAGCAGGCTTCCTGCTGAGCAGGGAGCCCCATGTGGGACTGGATCCCAGGACCCTGGGATCATGACCTGAGCTGAAAGCAGACGCTTAACGACTGAGCCACCCAGGCGCCCCATAGCAGTACTTTAATACGGTTTGATTGACTTTAATAATTTAGATCTTGTTAAGCCTTTCTGATGCTAGAATAGAAGTAATAGTTGTTACACATTATCTGATCTTCTTTTTAGGAACTGTATTCCCTTCATTACTGTTGTAACAAATTACTAACAGCAGCTTAAAACAATACAACTTTATTATTTTACTGTTGTAGAGGTCTGAAGTCTGAATCTCATTGGGCTAAAATCAAGGTGTTGGTAGGGATGCATATTCTTCTAGCTGCTCTCGGAAGAATCTGTTTCCTCGACTTTTCCAGATTCTAGTGTTCTAGCATTTTTTGGTTCAAGGTCGCCTTCCTTTATTACCCAAACCAGCAAGGGTGGGTCAAATTCTTTTCAAATTGCATCACTGCAACCTTGCTTCCTTTCTTATTTCCTTATCTAACTCTTCTTCCTCCTTCCACTTATGACTATATTAAGCCTACTCAAGTAATCCAGGTAAACTTCCTATCTTAAATTCAGCTGATTAGCAACCTTAATTCCAACTGTAACCTTAATTCCACTTTGTCCTGTAAACTAACATATTCACAGGCTCTGGGGATTAGGATGTGGATATCTTTGAGGGGCCATTATTCTCCCTATCATACAGGCTTTCGTTAAGTTTTAGATCAATTCCAATGGATATATTTTTTTTTCCCCCAAAAGCATTCCAAGTATAGGCAATATGGCCAAATATTTAAAAAAAAATAAACAAAATAAACAAGCAAAAACCCTTGTATTCATCTCATTATTGCTTTCTAATCATTTGTCCTTTTGCTTAGAATATCCAAGTTAAGAATTTTTTTAAAGAAATGGATGATTTATCTCTAATGCAGACTCTAATATTCATTTTCCATACATTTCTGTTACTTTAATAGTAAAAACTTTCAAATTTAAGAAACACATAAGCAGACTTTCATTGTTCCCTCAGATTAATTCCCGGATATTTTAAATGGTTATTCCCCTGTCTCCTATAAAACAATTCATCTAAGTGAGTCAGCCTTGTTCTTCATCTTGTCTAGACACTATGGGTACACAAACAGAGAAAATATGACTTTATTCTTAATATATGTATATTTTTTCGATAGCCAGACTTGTTTTCCTAATTCTCTCCCAAATTACCCAGGAAAGCTAGCATAATTCTAAGCACATAATACATTTCCAATATATAGCTAATGCATGACTGATTTGCCAAACCTAGTGATTTACATAAGCTCTCTGTTTAGGAACATTTTTTTTTTTTTCTCTTGGAGAAAGTCTATCAAGATCAAATGACAACTACTTAAACAAATATTCTATGTTCTTATATTTTAGATGTGCCTGCAGCAAACAACATGTAACTTCATTTTGTGAGCTTTTTAAAAAAGTAGCCTGACAATCTTTGTCTTTTGATTGGGGAGTTTAACCTCCTTGTATTAAATGTGATTACTGATATATATGGATTAATTCTAGTCATCTTAGGTACATAGTCTCCTCACTGTTTTTTTTTTTTTTGCCCACTTTTTTACTCTTGTATTCTTTGAAATGTTTCCATTTTTTTCTTACTCTTATTTTCCTGTTGCTGAGAGGTGAAATGCTGGTCAACAGTCGATTGATAGAGTTTTGTTTTGCTTTTGCCTTTGCTTTTGTTTTGTTTTATTTAAAAAAAAAATAAGTGAAACTCAGCTTTTAAGCTCTTGGGTTGTATTTCGTGTCCTGTACTCTCAGTAAGATATGTCTGGTGACTTTTTTTTAAATTTAATTTTCTTTTGATTGCATTGTCTGAATTTTGAGTACCTTTCATTGAGTTTGGCAAATTTTAAGCTATCATCTCTCATTATTTTCTTACTTTAATTAGGAGTATGTCAGAACTGCCACTTTTTTTCCTATCTTTCATGCTTGCTCCCCCCCCCCCCACCAATTCCACCCACTGTACGTGATGAGCGTCTTTGCATATCTACAGCTGAGAGGCTGCATGGCCGTATTCAGCACTGCCTACCTCTTTACTGCACTCTAGGTAATCATTACATATGCTTCCAATTCATTAAAGACACCTTCCGCTATTTAAATATTATCTTTAATATTTTTTCAATTATTATGTTTTTTTTTAATTTATGGGTGATCTCTTCCATAGATTTTTGGACATGCTTGCTTATTTTTACACCTCTGATTACTTACACGTATTTTAATACCTATCTTTTGCTTTTTAATACATAGTATATTTACTTTATAATCAGCATTGGATAATTCCTGTATATGAATCTTTGCTGATCTCATTCTATTATTGGTCCTGCTTTCTGTTACTCATGGTGCTATATTTTCTCTGCATTGGATCATTCTGGACTGTGACCTCTTATTTTTTTATCTTTAGGAATCAGGCCTGGTTTGAGGGTGATTTTCATTTGTAATAGCTCATGCCATGATTTGATGGTCTCCCAACATAACATAACATTTGCCATACTCTTGGAATTTTTCTCAGACCAGATTGTAAGAATTTTAGGGGCAAAATTTCATGAGATCTAGTTTGTGCTTGTAGTTTCTCAAGGGATAATGTTTTTCTCTTTCCACAGAACCAAATTCAAGTCAGGTAATTTTCTTAATTTCACCTTCTCAGGAGTAGGTTTATTTCTAGTCCACCCATTCACTAAGAGGAGAAACAGTTTTATGTAGACTTCTATTAGACTCCCCTTAGGATGAAAGCCTTAGGTTTTTCTCCAGTCCATTGTACAGGTGGTGGTTAAAACAGAAACTGAAGTCACCAGGATTTGGAACTTCCTCTAAAGCAAAATCAGCTTGACTGCTTTCTTACCTCTCAGGATTAGGAATTTCACTTTGCATTTAGTTTCTGAGGATCCCTTAAGTTTTTGCCAGCTCAGCTATGCATATATAATTATACCTAGCATTTGAAGTTTTTCGGATGCAAGATTAGTAGTGAAAGAAATCTAGATTCACATAATGCCAGAAACAGAAATATCCTTATAGCTGATATTGGTTATATCAGACTTTGTATCATGAATTCTTCATAGCACCCTCCTTTTTTCCCCCTCTCTCTGCGCCAGTATACACAGTCACTTTTTTTTTTTTTTAAGATTTTATTTATTTATTTGACAGAGAGAGAGACACAGCGAGAGAGGAAACACAAGCAGGGGGAGTGGGAGAGGGAGAAGCAGGCTTCCCGCGGAGCAGGGAGCCCGATGCGGGGCTCGATCCCAGGACCTGGAATCATGACCTGAGCCGAAGGCAGACGCTTAACGACTGAGCCACCCAGGCGCCCCCACAGTCACTTTTAATAATCCATTCCAAAAGAGAATATAGGTATTAGAAGTCTGTGTAGGATTCCAGTTCTTATAACAAGAATACAGGGACCATTGAGTGTACTAATGACAAATATTTGAAATGTATACTTAAGGAGTTAGAAAAGAAACCAAGAGTCACTAAATTTACAATTGCTATCTTAATATCTTTTCTTTTCATTTGTTTGCTTTAACCGACCAAAACAGCACTGATTTTTCCCCCTTTGGATATCCTAATCATCTGTAACTCTACCAAAATGGCACCCATAATGATAGGCTGCTGAAGATATCCAGCCAGTTATTTTGTGTATCTTATCAATAGGACACATTTGTCACAATACAATTTCTTTAACGATTGACATATAAATATCAATACAGGCGGATATTCACATTTTCTGATACACTGGTGGGAATATAATGGAAGTGCAGATCTGTAATCTTATATTTCCTGACTGAAAACAAACAAACAAACAAATAACAAAGAGCAAAAAATGTTAAGTTAGCCAAGCAAGAAATCATCTATTTTGTATAAGTTTTAGATGTCTGTCTGGTCTTAATATGGATTAGATATTGACAACCACAAAGCTTGACATTACTTACATTAACTTTTCAAACTTTCAACTCTGCCTGAGTAATCAATCTCAAACAAACCTAATCATCTTAATCATTACTATAGAGGGGTATATTTTGAAGCCTGTATGCTGATAAGTGCCTAAGGATTGAGAACTGTCATTCTCTAATGTGAGGGATATGTGTGCTGGCAATCTTCATCTTGCCCTTCACTCTTTCCAATCTGTTCTCTGCACCAGGAGCTTGAACTTTATGCATCAGATCAATGAGCCTCCCTACTTTCTCCATTCCAGGTGAATTCCATCAGTGGGAGACCCAGGAGAAAAGTGTAGGAGAAAAGAAATTGAGATCAAGGTGTTTATTTCCCTAGATCATTCCCTGCAGGGTGGCCTTTGGCTGGAAGCATTCCGTCACGCAAAGTGGTCTTCTCTACAGGCCCTGCTTCCTGGTTCCATGAGCTGTTCAGTAAACCCTTTATGAAAGGAATGGTACTAGTGTGTGTACTATTCCCTGTAGTTTCTCTTTACCCCAGCCACACTGTGAATTAACCTCTTTGTTAAACTGTCCTTTTTGTGGCCTGTGCATAAGGAAGTACAGCTAGAACTACATGGATACCCATGGAGATAGAGAAGTGATAATATAAAAAATTTTTCCTTCTCCTTTCTTTTCTTTTCTTCTTTTCTTTTCTTTTCCTTCTTTCTTTTTCTTTTAGGTTAAAGATGTGTGCACTTGATATCTTATTACCATGGGAAGGCAAGGGAAAAAGGAATCAGAAAAACATTTGAGATTTAAAATCTCAGAGAATTCCTGTTTGAAAGTTCATTTTATAACATGAGAAAAAATATATACAGAGAAACACACGCACGCACACACACACACACACACACACACTCCAAAGAGAAAGTACAGAATACTTGAGGACACCATGACAAAAGGAAATGCGAATCATCTCGGGAAAAAAAAAAAAAAAAAAAAAAAAAAAAAAACCTCTACAATTATGATTTTCCAGTATGGTTAATTTTTTCATGAAGCAGAAAGAACATAGGATGGAGGAAGGATGATGAAAAGCCAAGGTTCTAGAACCAGAGAACCCAGATTCAAATGCAGCCTCTGCCACTTAGTAGCTGTGACTATGGCCAAGTGACTTTACTGTTCTGTTCCTCAGCTTCCTCATCGGTTAAATGGACATGTGGGCAACACCGTCTTATAGGGTAGGGTTTTGTAAAGCATTTAGAGCAGTATGTGATACATAGTAAGCAATGTAAATATATTTTATGTAACACTGATTTTATGTAATAATAATTATTATGTAAATATATAATAAGGAATGAAGCAGGAGAGATCGTTGGGGAAAAATCATTAATGATCTTATTATAAAGGTGAATTTTATTCTAAAGAAAATGGAGAAGCTGTTCAAGTGGTTTTATTAAGAAAGAGGTATTATCAGATCTGAAAATGTTTGAACAATCACTTGTGACTGATGGAGTCAATTAATCTGAAGAAGTTTGAAAATGTCCCCCATTTTGGAAATTATTACAGAAAGAGTGTGAAGTTGAGAGATGGATTTTAAGTATGGTTAGAGAGCAGAGCATATGATCTGGTACTTGACTATCCAGGAGGTAGAGAAAGAGGGGAATAAATAGTGTAAGATGTCTCTAGGATGTTGGTGTGTGTACCTAAGTAGATGGGAGCATGATACATTTATAAACAGGATATGAGATTAAGGGCAAACATAGCCTATCCATGAAGTTATGACAGTGTATTGGGCCTCCAAATAATAAGGCAAGTCTTCAACTGCATTAATTTATTCAAATTTACAGAGTTAAAGCTTTATTAAAACATAAGTGAATTGTTTATTTTCAAGAGGTTGACGCTTTCATAGAAAATACTGCTTATTAAGTGTTTAAGATGAACAAATTGTAAGTACAAAACATTAAGCTCTTTTTAAGAAATACACTAGTGAGTAAGAAGAGATTGTTTTAATTGGCCCTTGTTTTAAGCTATAGTCGATTTTTTCTTTTTAAGGGGATTTTTCTTTTGCTGTACTCTCAAATTTTCATGGTCTTTGTTTATAATAGGAACAATAGGAAAGTTATAGTTTTGAAATCACAATTTTTGACAAGCCAAGTTAAAAATGAAAAGAACAATTAATTTTAATAAGGCTTGTGAATATGGCATTACTTTAAAAAAATCAAACTTATAAAGGTAAGAAAAATAATTAATATTTAGCTTTGATTAATATTCCAACCTCTAGGTAGCAGCATTACAGAAGATTTCCTTCCAGAACCTATTCAGATATTCTCTTTGCCTTGAAAGCACTCTGCTTTTTCTTGTTATAGTTCTCCTTTCTTACTCTTCCGATTGACAGTACTCCAAAACATGTTTGCAATCAGATTGCTATATCAAACAATTCTTGACATAGATTCCAATTACGAGATGATTATTTCTGTAAACTTGTGTTAGAAGGGGCACAGAAGGTACAGAATTCTTTTAAGAGAAATTTGTGATGTGTGTGTGTGTATATATATATATATATATATATATACACACATAATATATATACATGATATATACTGCACATATATACACACACACTAATATTAACCACCAATTTATCTAAAATACAAAAAAAAGTGGTGATTGATGTAGACACATGCAATGTATTCAAGGATGTATATGGCAGTCTGAAAGATGTGTCAATTTTTCTCTATAAAGATAATACATTTTCAAGTAGCAATGGATATACATCACTGTTAAGTACATTTAATCTCATTAGACTATCTCCTTTTAGAAACCAAGTAGCTGGTGAGTCTAAATATCAGATGACACATTATTTTGAGATATAGCCCATTCTCAAATTATAGCATATCCCAACTATTAAAGAAATGTTTAATAATTTTGTTCATATGATGCAAACAGATATATTAGAAAAACATTTCCTAAATGGAGTCATATTTCACAAATTAAAAGTCTTATTACTAGAATAAATTTGGAACTCTGACAGTCTTGCAAAAAGGGTATCTGACAGCATTACGCTTTTTGGAAACAGTCACTGAATAGTCTTTATATAATTCTATGACAAACATAACACTGAAGTAAAGATATGGAAAAGGCATTAAAGAGGCTAATCTCCTTTTTCATATAATTATCTATACCCTGCACCTTAATTCAAAAGAGAAAATCATGATTTAAAAACAAAAAACAAAAAACAAAAAAACCCCACATATACAGGGGCGCCCGGGTGGTTCAGTCAGGGAAGTCTCCAACTCTTGATTTTGGCTCAGGTCATGATGATCGAGCCCACGTTGGGCCCTGTGGTGGGCATGGAGCCTGCTTAAAATTCTCTCTCTCTCCCTCTGCCCTCACCACCCCCAGCCCTCATCCCCACTTGCAAGCACTCTCTCTCTGTAAAAAACAAAACAGACACACACATACACGCACACATACACATGCATACACACATATGCACACACATGTATATGTGCGTGTGCATGTATATATATGTATATGTATGTGTATATATTTGTAATTCTGATCAAGATAATAAAGTGAATAATTTATAGAGAAATCCAAACAGTACTTATAAATTAAAAGAAAAACTCTTTTTGTGGACCATAAATAAAACAGATAAAGAAGACTGTGGAGGTAGAGACTAGAATAGGAAAAGGACAATGGTGGCTTATATGAATATAAAACATGTGAACATGAAAAAATATATAAATAAAAATAAAAATCAGTTATTGAAATAAAAAATGCATCAGTAAGTGAAATAAACTGTAGAGTGGGTTCAGTAAAGAAAGCTTTAAGTGGACATTTAATAGACATTCTATAAGAAAGAATATAGGAAATGATGAGAAGACAACATTCAAATACATACATACTATCTGGAATGTCTCTTAAAATAAGAAAGATTCACGTCCTTAAACTGAAAAGACACATGAAGGAAAGGAAGTATGAATAAAGAGAAACAAACATTAAAAAGTAAAAAATATGAAGTAAATGAGAAAATATTAATGGCAACTAGAGAGAAAATTTAAACTTTTTAATGAACAATTACAATAGATTACTAAAGACTTTTTTTTTTAGATTTTATTTATTTATTTATGTGAGAAGGAGAGAGAGAGAGAGCACGAGTGGCAGGGAGGGGCAGAGGGAGAGGGAAAAGCAGACTCCCAGCTGAGCCTAAAATCATGAGCTGACCTGAAGGCAGACACTTCACCGACTTAGCCACCCAGGCTCCCCTAAAGACTTCTTTTTTTTTTTTTTTAAGATTTTTTATTTATTTATTTGAGAGAGAGAATGAGACAGAGAGAGAGAGCATGAGAGGGGGGAGGGTCAGAGGGAGAAGCAGACTCCACGCTGAGCAGGGAGCCCGATGCGGGACTCGATCCCGGGACTCCAGGATCATGACCTGAGCCGAAGGCAGTCGCTTAACCAACTGAGCCACCCAGGCGCCCTCCCCTAAAGACTTCTTATATTTAAAATTAGTTTCCAAAATTAAAATACCACTTTAATTCTTAAATTTATATTTTCTAAGACTTAAAGAAATATATAAAAATATTTTTAGGCATACAAATACAAATGTATATCTCCTCTGAAACTGTTGCTGAAAGTATGTATCAGCTAAAGCATAAGTGATCAAAGAAAGAATGGTTAGCAAATACTTAATAACATATGATTTTACATCTAATTTTAAATAGTAATGATCAATTTGCAGGTGAGTTAAGAAAAACACATCTAAGATACTACAAAACAATAACAAATCAGATCCAGGAATACATTTCAGAGAAAACTAAGACATGCTAAGTTCCTTGCTTTGATCTGGGAAAGGATAGATACAATAAACATCTTTGGTTGTAAAAAATATTTAAGGTAAGCTGTTAAAGAAGAAAACCATCATGGGAAGAAGTGTATATTAATATATATCTTTCAGTTAAAGATGAGAGGAAAATAATACACAAAGAAACATTGTAAGCAAAATACAAAGTGGCATTTGGAAATGATTAAATATATAATCATAGTAATTTTAATAAATTAATAATACTTATTAAAAAACACACTGAGTTTTTAAAAGAAACTATGACTGATCTATATCACTCTTAGAATTATTAGAAACAGACTCTAATAGAAAGTTTTTTTAAATAGTAAATGAAGACAGCTGGTACAATAATATTGGTATACTTCAAATGATTTTTAAGGCATAAAAAAACTGTGAAGGACAAACAGGAATGATAGTTATTGAAAGAAAGAGAATAAAAGCCTCCAAAACATTTTTTTAAATAAACTTGTGTGCATCTAACCTCATAGTACCAAAAATAAATAAATAAATAAGCAGAAACTGGTGGAAATTAACAAGAACAAAAATATTTAAGGATATAGAATGTGAAAAACACATTCTATAAAAAAAGCTTGCAGCATTAGATATAAAAATGAAACAAACACACGTAAACACAGGGGGAGAGCCACAAGCAGAACCTAGACTCCCTTTTATTACCTTTTCTTCAATGTCCCATAGTGTCCATTCTGCTGTATTCTATCAGATGAAATAGTTATAAAGTTCAGTCACTGTTCAGACAGAGGGAACATAGTTATCTCTCGATGGAGGCAAACCAATATCACAGAAGAGCTTCTTGCAAAAAAGCTTCTGAAATAGAATATATATTGGCATGGCCATTGAATGGTTTTCAATATGTTTGACATTTGAGAATTATCTTCCTTAAACATGAGTCTGAGCCCTCAGTTCATCTGGACTTACTCTACAGAAGTGCATAGTGTGTGTCTGCATGTGTGTGTTAAAGTGTTTGTGTTTGTACATGGTGCCATGAACATAATTTGCTTAATTTTTCTAAACCCATCCCAGCTTATCTTGGATAGGAAGTGTGAATATTAACTACATTAGTAAGGATCATAAAAAATCATAATTAGAAGTTAATTGAATTTAAACTTCTTGCTCTCTCTTTGAAATTAAAAAATTACTTAGATCATATTGTTCCCTTGGTTCATCTTATCTTTAACATAATACTGTTTAGAGGAAAACGAGAAAGTCAAGATAGGAACTTAAAAAAAATGTGTGAATATTCAGTCTGAACAAAAAGAAAAAAAGTAAAATTTGAGCAGTAACTTATACAGAAATTTACAGATTTACACTGTAACATATTTTAGTGCCTTATTATTTTATTCATTGCAGAAATTGGCTTGTAAGTGTCAACTACAGCTTCATTTAAAACCGTGGTCACAACATTAATATCTCCACAGGAAGACTATTAGATCATCATATTGATTTTTATCTTGCAACATAGCTCATCATTGTGTGTATGTTCCGTTTGTTTCTAAGTTATATTAATTACCCTATTTATCGTGCAAAAATGTTGCTCTTGTGAAGTACTCGGGTGACCTAAGAGTCCATGTAGTTTTTCTGGTGAGGCAATTTAGCTACAAATGACAATGTAATATGTTGCAATTTTTCAGTAAGTCAAGTTTATACAGATTATATGAGTTACCTTAAACAGTACACTTTTCTTTGCAGAGTTCTATATGTCTTCAAATGATGAAAATTTTGTAAAATTATATAAAATTTGCAAATAGATTGGGAATAATACTCAAATTTTTGATTTATAGTATGTCCCATGCTCATTTTCCTAAAACTACAAATATGTCTATGTTCATTTAAACAATTTATATCATATAATATATACTAACAGGAGTAGAAATGCCATATAATATACAAACACATAAAGTTATATGAATCGAGGCCATCTAATTGGATCTAAATTGTCAGTATCTTTTTCAAAATGAGCAGGCTAGCAATATTTACACTGCGTCTTGTAGAACTAATCCTCAAAAGGTGGTCTCTAGACAAGAAACATCAGTATCACTTGAGACATTATTACAAATGTAAATTATCAAGATCCACCCTAGACTTACTGATTCGGAAACTCTGGAAGTAAGACTTAACAATCTGTATTTTGGGGCACCTGGGTGGCTCAGTTCGTTAAGCGACTGCCTTCGGCTCAGGTCATGATCCTGGAGTCCTGGGATAGAGTCCCGCATTGGGCTCCTTGCTCAGCGAGGAGTCTGTTTCTCCCTCTGACCCTCCCCCCCTCATGCTCTCTCTCTCTCTCTCATTCTCTCTCTCTCAAATAAATAAATAAAATCTTAAAAAAAAAAAAAATCTGTATTTTTACAAATCTTCCCGGTAACTCTGGTGCATACTAAAATTTGAGAACCCATGTTTTATCCATTTACTAGGCTTAATGTTAATATCAATTAAACCCTACTTTTAGCCAGAAAGCTCAGAGAGATTTCAGAAATGCATACTAGAAGGCCTTATGCTCTCGCTTGAACAAATGCAACAAAACTACAGTATGTACATTTCAAGGTAGTATTGCCAAAGGATTATTTCCTACAAGGTAATTTATTTTTCCTAGAAAATGTTTTTCAGTCACAATCATTACAGTTAAATCAATGATTAACTATCCTGTGACTATTTTCTCCAATAACCGTGACAGTTCTTTTGAAATCAAGGTTCTTTTTAACCTTGAGTGGCTTCTGAAATACAACTGCCAAAATGAGCTAAGATGGAAGTAGGGACATAGCATGTTGATAGATCCTCATAAATGCAGATGTTCTTTTTGTTGACAGAGGTTTTTATTATCTCTTTGCTTCCTGTTTTCTCACTGCCTTTTACCTTAAAATGTACCTTTGTTTTACCTATTTACGGTTTTCTGTGCCATCCTCTTGCTTTGCATGCACCAAAATTACAGAACAAAACATGTTTATGTAGTCTAGCTACAGAGAAATCCTTGGGATAACCACTACAGACCAGATAAACACGTATGTAACACCAAGTTCGAACCTCTCCAAAGGAGCAGGAAACTTTTTCTTGTCATTAGTCTAGCTCCAAGGCTTACTATTTTAAGTTGAAATTATAAAGACCTGATTACTACATTTTATGCCATTAAATTAGTCTTTAACATTTAGATGATTTATGATCTCATTTCCTTTTCCTTAAATTTAATCTCCTAATTGTTTAACAATCATCCTCTATTATATGTTGGCCTATGGATGGTGGAGATGGTTACAGTAAACCCACAAACGTCTGATTACTTAGTCCTTTTTGACTCGCTGATTTAGTTTCTACCTTCCTTTTATTTATTGAGTTTTGTTAAAATTCATTTATAACTTCCAAAGAGTCTTTCTGTTTCCTTTACTGCAGCTACAATATGAAAGTAAATTAGATGAATATGATACATAGCATCTCTACATGACCAGAATAAGTAAAGCACTCTTCTGGAGCTTTATTCTCTATAATACCAAGTTCATTATCCTTATTTCAAAGATATTTATATTAGACCCCAAGAATTTCTGTCTCAAGAATCCTGTGATTTCAAAAAAGGTAAGGCGATAGACTGGCATGTTTACATTTTAATCTGAAAATTATCTTGCATTAATAAGGTTTTCTTTTAGTATATTAAAATGAGTGGAGAAGCATGCCTGAAGAGACCACACTGTGCACAGAATGAGCCAAATCATCCTATTTCATTCAATTAGATATGGTAAGAAAGATAAACATAACAAATGAGCCTGTGGAATATGCAAAAGGCTTCAAGGAAAAAAAAAGACAGGAATGAGAAAACTGCTAAACGGTAAGCAAGCACTGGTACTTTGGCAAAAGATTTAAGTGATTTTCCCTGCAGACATTAATAAAGTTATAATAAAGTTATTATCTAAAGAGTAGTATTAAATAGAGCGTCAAGCCATCAGCTTACGCCAAATGACATGAATATCTTTTTCCCTGCTAGGTGTTTAAAAATCACTTTCATATCCTGAAGTGTCATTTTACTTAATGATTTATCTTCTATATATCTCCTTTTGACCCACTCATGCTTAGATTTTATTAATTTTAGTAGAAATAAAGTAGTATATATTTTTAGTGTAAAAGAAATAGAAAATAATAGAAAGATAGTGTGTTATGCAGA
This sequence comes from Mirounga leonina, assembly GCF_011800145.1. NCBI lineage: Eukaryota > Metazoa > Chordata > Mammalia > Carnivora > Phocidae > Mirounga > Mirounga leonina. The sequence continues at coordinate 28,263,067 of NW_023270807.1, read as the reverse complement.
ATTTTACTGAGAGCTTGTTAAAAACGTATGGTGAAGGGGGAGAAATCAGAGGGGGAGAGGAACCATGAGAGACTACAGACTCTGAAAAACAAACAGGGTTCTAGAGAGGAGGGGGCTGGGGGGATGGGTTAGCCTGGTGATGGGTATTAAAGAGGGCACGTTCTGCATGGAGCACTGGGTGTTATATGCAAACAATGAATCATGGAACACTACATCAAAAACTAATGATATAATGTATGGTGATTAACATAACATAATAAAAAAAAAAGCATATGGTGATTGGAACGAGACAAGGATGTTCGCTCTCCTAACTTCTACTCAACATAGTACTGAAAGTCTTAGCCAGAACAATTAGGCCAGGAAAAAAAAAAAAAAAGTTATCCAAATTAGAAAGGAAGAAATAAAATTGTTTGTGGATGATATGATCTTATACTTAGAAAATACTAAAGACACCACAGGATAAACTGCTAGAACTAATAAATAAATTTGATAAAGTTTCAGGATGTAAAATCAACATACAAAAATCAGTTGTATTTTTATACACTAGCAATGAACTATCTGAAAGAAAAATCCAGAGAACAATCCCATTTAAAATACCATCAAAAACAATAAACTACTTAGGAATAAATTTAACCAAGAAGGTGAAAGACTTGGACAGTGCAAACTATAAGACATTGATGAAAGAAATTGAAGAAGACACAAATAAATGGAAAGATATTCCAAGTTCTTGGATTGCAGGATTTAATTTATTGTGAAAATTTCCATGCTACACAAAGCTATATAGAATCAATGCAATTCCTACCCAAATTCTAATGGCAATTTTTTTTACAGAAATAGAAAAAACATCCTAAAATTTGTATGGAACCAGAAGAGGTTCTGTAAAGCCAAAGCAATCTTGAGAAAGATGAGCAAAGGTGAAGGCATCACATTCCTGATTTCAAACTGTATTACAGAGCTATAGTAATCAAAACAGTGTGGTACTGAACAAATGTGTGTAATTTTCTGTGCCAGACTTTTTATTTATTTATTTATTTATTTATTTATTTATTTATTTATTTATTATTTTTTTAAATATATATATATTTTTTTATTCATGAGAGACAGAGCGAGAGAGAAAGGCAGAGGGAGAAACAGGCTCCCAAGGAGCAGGGAGCCCAATGCAGGACTCGATCCCAGGACCCTGAGATCATGACCTGAGCCGAAGGCAGCTGCTTAACCATCTGAGCCACCCAGGCGCCCTCTGTGCCAGACTTTGACTTTGTTTTCAAGCACTGTAATGTGGGATGAATGATTAGAAACAATAATATATTAGGGTCTCTATTTAACCCTTCCAGGACTGAACTGTATCTCCTTTTATTAATTTTTCCCTGTGTCATGATAAATGTTTGCCACCATTCAGTACTGTTGGTCCAGATGTAGGTTTATATGCTCATTTTTAGCTTATTTCTTGTACCTTGCAGCATGCTCTATGCATTCAGTCCTTAAGGGGTTTATTTTACAAACTGTGCGCCTGTAATGTTGATTAGCAATAAGATAGACAATGGAGCAAGTTTATACCATAATTTTGTAGAAAAAAGAATCTTCTCAATTCCATATTTCATCCATGAGAAACCTGGAATACAGCAGTTTCAAGGAATAAATAAAAAGGAAATGTAAAAAAAAAAAAAAAAAAAAAAACAGTATGGTACTGGCATAAAAACAGACACATAGATCAATGGAACAGAACAGATAGCCCAGAAATAAATCATGCACATATGGTCAATTAATTTACAACAAAGAAGCCAAGAATATGCAATGAGAAAAGGATAGTTTCCTCAATAAATGGTGTTGGGAAAACCAGACAGCCAAATGCAAAAGAATGAAACTTGATCCTATACTACACTAAAAAATCAACTCAAAATGGATTAAAGAATTAAATATAAGACCTGAAATCATGAAGATCCCAGGGGAAAAAACTCCTTGACATTAGTCTCGGTAATGATTTTTTTGGGTAGGTCACCAAAAGTGCAGGCAACAAAAACTAAAATAAGCAAGTTGGACTACATCTAACAAAAGAGCTCCTGCACAGCAAAGAAACAATCAAAACATTGAAAAAATAATGTACAGAATTGAAGAAAATATTTTCAAACTACATACTGGATAATGGGTTAATCTTCAAAATGCATAAAAACTCATACAACTAAATAGCAAAAAAGCAAATTATTTAATTTAAAAAATTCAGTAAAGAACCTGAGTAGACATTTTTAAAGGAAGACATAAAAATGGCCAACAGGTTCATGAAAGGGTGCTCAATCTCACTAATTATCATAGACGTACAAATCAAAACCACAATGAAATACTATCGCATACATACATCTATATGTATGTCAATTAATCCTCAATAAATTTGTAAAAATTAAAAATATGGTGACCATGTTATCCAAAGACAAGCTGATGACCCTTGATCAATAGTTAATCATTCTGCAGTCTTGCTCTATGATATCTGGTCATTCTAGCATCTCCTTGAAAATTCTGTTTTCTTCTCTTGATCTACAACTACAGTAGTCCCCAATCATTTTAAAACACTAGGAAGTCAGTGCAGGGCTTTTGTTGTTAATAGTGATAATATGCCTAACACATTACGTGCATTCATGTGTATTGATTTGATCTCTTCATAACCACATTATGGCATATTTCTAGGTAATGCTCCTTGAGGTTTTCACACTTATTTCTTATGGAAATAATTTACTTTTAAAGTTTCAATTCTTATTTTTGTGTAAATAGCTCCCAAGTGCATTTCACACATCATAGTTGCTAATCTTTTCTCCAATATCATATTTCTAGCTTTCCTTATTTATAATTGGTTGCAACCAAACTTTAATGTATTAAAAAATGAACTCCCCTTTCTTGGGTGGCTCAGTCAGTTAAGCAACCAACTCTTGATTTCAGCTCAGGTCATGGTCTCAGGGTTGTGAGATTGAGCCCCTCCTTGAGCCCCACATCCAGCCCTGCACTGGGCTCCACTCTCAGCAGGGAGGCTGCTTGAGATTCTCTCTCTCCCTCTCCCACTGCTCCTCTCCCTGCTTGTGCACTCTTTCTCTCAAATAAATAAAGAAATGAATAAATAAAATCTTTAAAAAATAAAAAATGAATTATCCTTTAAATATGAACTGATTTATAATTTTCCTTTATTGTTTATAGAATTTCTAGTCTATTTAGAACTGCAACTTCAAATTTGTAGGACTATATCCTTTCAATTATTTTTCTTTCTTTTCCATCATATGTTTTCAGTTTTTTTTCAAATCCTCTTCATATTCAATTATTTTTCTACTTAGCTAATTTGGAAATCACAACCCATAGTCTTATGCTTAAACATTATGCACTTTGATTTCTTATATCTCTTAACATTTATATATACTGCAACCAGCAAAACCATTGTTTGGGTAATCCCTCTAAAACGCCATGGAAACTTTTTACTATTTTTATATCTAATTGGGTCCATACTATGTTCCATGCTCTCCTGAAGTCTTTCGTTGTTGTTAATGCCTAAGTGTTTCATCACCACTTCCAACTGATCTATCAAACTATGCTCATCTTTCCCTTCTCACACAAAAAATCTTCAGTTCCAGTCTGGTTGTTGTCATTCTGCAGATAAAAACATGATCTTTGATAATTTGTGCCCTTGGGTACAATGTCCCCATATTTTCCTTACTAGAAGCTTATTTTCTGTCTATTCCCTTCTTATCTCTATCCAGTAAAATATATCCAATAAAAATATAAAATGAGCCACAGATAAGAGCCACATATGTAACTGTGTATTTTAGAATAGCCACATTAAGCGAACCATGAGAGACTATGGACTCTGAGAAACAAACTGAGGGTTCTAGAGGGGAGGGGGGTTGGGGGATAGGTTAGCCTAGTGATGGGTATTAAAGAGGGCACGTTCTGCATGGAGCACTGGGTGTTATACACAAACAATGAATCATGGAACACTACGTCAAAAACTAATGATGTAATGTATGGTGATTAGCATAACATAATAATAAAAGAGCAATTAAAATTCAACAGGTAAACTTTATTTCAATGTTATATTTTAATTTTGCCTAATATATCAAAAATATGTCTAGCTACATTTCAAGTCTTCCAATAAACAAAAGGGGCAGGTAGCTACTGTGTTGGGCAGAGCAGGTCTAGAGTATATAATTCTCCTCAATACCTTTCCTGACTAATTCTATTCCAGCATTATTACTCTCTTCTTTTTTCTTCCTCACAATGTTCAAATTAAATACTTCAAAAATAGAGGAAAACAAGAGTTCAGAAGCAATGTAATAAAACTAACATTCTTGAATCCCATTCCACTATTTTTGATGGACCTAATGTTTAAATATTATGCGTCCTCAGTTTTGTTCTCTGAAATACATGTGCATAATTTAAAAAGTAATACTACCTCAAGCCTTATAGCCAAACTCAGGAATCCACTCTCTAAATTCTTTTCACTCCTGGATCACACTCACTAGACTTAACCACTCTCAGTTCATTCAATTGTTTCTCTGTATTTTGAAAAATATAATCTAGAGACTTTTATGTTTTCACGTCCTTTATTATCTAGTAATTTCCAAATACGGACAGTGAGGATGTTGTATTCTTAAAACTACCCCCTTCTCATCCACACTTTCAAACTTTCTCTCTCGTCTTTCTCCCCAACTTCCCAGCATATTTATAGTACAGTTTCTAGTTGAATCAATACATTATTTGGACTGTGTAAATGATATTCACACTAAGAAAATGTAGTATATTTACATTCTATTTCTTGAACATCTCATAGTTTTCTCTAGAAGAAATAATCATGACATTCTTTTGTTTTCTTATTTGTTCTTAATCTGTGAATATTTTTTTCTCCAGTTTTACAGTCTGGCTGGGAGCCTCATAATCCCACTCAAGGTGGCAAAACACATCAAATAATATAACTTTTATTTTGTTAGAGTTATCTTTCCTTCTTGAGCATTCTCCCCCACTGCTCCAGTCTGGATTGGACATTGTCAAGATCAGTTTCACATATATCTTCTTGGGAGTCCCTTAAAGCTGTCTCTCCTGTGTTGGATCTCTTACGGATTTCTGGACCCTTTGTTGACTGTTTCCTATCTTGTTTAGAAAAGCATATAACCACAGTAGTATCCTGAACATATGTGTTTTGGTGATACATTAGGCTTGAGAACTTACCTGCTGAAACATTTTATTTTCAAAATAAAACATTGTAAAAATGTATTTAGATATATACCAAAAATGGTGAGCAGATCCTGTCCTTAACCCAGCTCTATTCTCAAAATGCAGCACATTACAATTCTTATCTTCTGGGAGAGAGGGTCTAAATGGAGGGAAGGTGGAATGGGGTGTGTGTGGAAAGGGCGGGTAACTTTTTCACAGAAGGGAGACAGATGATGGTCCCATTGCCCTTATTTTTCCCAGCCCATTTGGGAATGAATGAAACTAGCGCCGAATAAACTTGTATTCACTGGAATTCCTCCTCAGTCCTGACAGTCTAAATAGCCTTTGGACACAGAATCAACCCTTTTGACCTTACTAACCAGAGCAGACAAACACCATCATATGAATCTAACCAGCACTTGGGCCTGGAGACATTTAGAGCGTGTAGTGAGAAAACAGTCTTCTCAACAGCGAGATGTGAAGCTTAATCCTACAATAACAACAACCTCAATGATAAATTTACTAGGTTTAAGTTTTTGAACCTTGCTTATTGTTATGGTGAGAACTATACTGCATTATCTTCACAACTGAATACTTTTGGGGGTTGATTATAATCTTGGCAATAATTTTCCCTCTGAAGTTTAAAACATTCATCTGTCGTTTCCTAACTTCGAGAATTGCTGTTGAAATATCTGGTGATATTTCAGAATGAAGAGTCAAACTTAATTCTCTTAGCTTCAGTAAAGAATCAACCCCACCTCATTCCTACTTGAGGTTGATGAGTCTGGAAACCTCACATTCAGCTTTGCAGAAAGTAAAACTCCATTCTCCTGCTTGGGTGGGAGATAGAAGGTTGTCTGCCTTCCTGGTTTTTGGAGAGAGGTGAAAGTTTAAATATTTCCTGTACTTTATTTTCAGTCAGTTATTTTGTCTCCTTCCAACTTCTTGCGGTCCTCACAATCCAAGTATTAGGTGATTCTGATTCATGAAACTTTCAAAGTCTGTCTGATCTCAATTGGCTCCTGTACTGACAGATTTCAGCATCCCTTACTTTGATAATGTTAGCATTTATCAATCCATACTTCATCTTCTAAATTGTATTTGCTTTTCTTGTCTTTTGTGATTTCTTCCCATACTTTGTTCACTTTGCTTTTATTTATTTATACAATTTTATACCATTATTGTGACTTCATTTGAACTTTTTGAGAAAACAGTGAAGTCTCAGCTTCCTTAAGATGACAGCTACTTCAGAATTTGCAGACTAAATGAGACATTTATTTGAAGCTCCTAATTCTGTTTTGTCACTTAGTTAACACTTTGTTTTTATGTTTTAACATATGAAATTAGACTGAAATTACCTCTTCTCAAATCAGAGACTATAACCTCTCTTTATTTTGTCTATACCTTAAAGACTTGAATATACATAGAATATACTCAATAGTTATTAAAGATGTTTGTACCAAAAGTTCAAAATGGTCCATGATAATGACATGAGACTGTGGCTTCTTTTCACACAGATATATAAAAAAGTCCTTTTTTCCATATAGTAAAGTGCAAGTTCTTTGCTCTCAGGTACAAAATCTAAGCATAAATGACTACTTTAGCCAACATTAAAATAATAATTGATATGATTTTTATTTTTACATAAAGATATAATCATAGCTTAATCAACGTAATATAAATGACATATATAAAAGGAAAAAATGAGCATTGCTTTTTTAATTAAAAAAAACAACTTTCAAATACCTGTTATAATGTATGTTCCATAAAGATAAGACTTTTCGTATGTTTTGTATGTCTATGTTTCTATGGGTGTGCATGTGCATGGGTGTATATATAGATATACATGGATATATATAATATATAAATCCATCAATATTTGTTGAGTTCATTTAAATATGGTGTGGTATTTTCAAATAATTTTGACAGCAGCATTTTTTCTGTTCTATCTTAATCATTTATCATTTATAACCCCACCTAGAACAGAGCCTTGCACATAGTACATGTCATAATTAGTGAAGAAACATTTATTGAGTGAATAAAGACATGTTGAGACAAGGCTAATGCTTTGGCTGATATATCTTCATTCAATGATAGTTTTATTTATTTATTTATTTATTAAAGATTTTATTTATTTATCTGAGACAGAGAGAATGAGAGAGACAGAGAGCACATGAGAGGGGGCAGGGTCAGAGGGAGAAGCAGACCCCCCGCCGAGCAGGGAGCCCGATGCGGGACTCGATCCCGGGACTCCAGGATCATGACCTGAGCCGAAGGCAGTCGCCCAACCAACTGAGCCACCCGGGCGCCCAATGATAGTTTTAAATACTTACACCAGTGGTGAGTTATAAAGAGAGGAAAAAGAGATAGAGGGATAGAGGGTGGAGGGAGAGAAGACAGTAGGAGGAAAAGGAGAAAACAGGTAAATAAAGTATGTTAATTGTGTTTTGGTAACTCTTTTTCAAAGTGTGACCCCACAATTTCAACTGTTGGAAGTTAAAATATGCAAGGCCTTCAAAAATTAATAAAACTGACAGTACAAATCAACAAAACAGCAATTGTTAAATTTTATAGATCACAAATATGCCCATCTAATATGAATAATAATTCCTAAAACTATCCAAGTATTATGTGGTATAAAATGTCAATTGGAATAAAATTTGTAGAGATTACATCTCTAAGGTATTCAGGAAGAGCATTGTCATAGTCAGCTTAGGGGAACGAAAGGTAACTTGCTCTGGAAAACTAAGTTAAATGACTTGAAAATGGCTATAATCATAAAAAAGACAGTCATGTTTTTCAATGTTTCTAGTCATCTAAAAAGCAACAACAACAACAAAAAACCTTTTCTTCATGAATTTTTTTATTAAAAATGGCAATATTTCTAAACATTAATTTATATGTAATTTTAAATATGCATATGTGACATCAAATATTATGCCTTAACTGTTTGCTATTAAATTTTAAATTCCTCAAAATTTCCATTATCAAACTGGACAGAAAGCTACTTGGTGGGGTCTTCTCATTGGGAAAGTGGGAGTTGTCTTATACTTGAGGTATATTTAGGCATTACGGTAATCCATCTTTAGAACACCCTATATTCCTATGAGTTTTCTATAATGTTGCATTTATTAGTGGGGTGATATCTACTAAGATTAATTTAAATGTCATTTAGAAAACTGTGATAATAAAAGAGTGATAACCCCTATTCATGCCTCTTATTCAACATTTTGCTCTTTCTGGAATAAAGTATTAAATCTTTAAAAATGAGTATACATATTTACTTATCACTAGAATATTCTGTCATTGTATATTTCTAACAATGGTGGGAAGCAATATTTTAATGTATCAGAACACATCTGATTTGGTTACTGCTCCTACGGGTTCATATTAATTTCCTTTTGCTGTTTAAACATGAGATCCTGAAAACTGTTACACTTTAAAAAAAGATAAAAACATGAATGCTCTCAGATAACTTTATCTTCTGTAACTAGTCATTGTAAATGCTACAATGTTTTTGCTACAGATTTGTCTTAAGTAATATGTATAATATTCACATAATCTTAGACATTTATTTGTGTCAATTAGGTTTACAATCTGATAACTTCGGTCGATGAGTAAAAAAAAAATTATAAAAGGTAAATCTCTGATGCTTTTATCGTTTTATTTTTGTAGTTTCGAGTTTTTATGTAAATTTCAGTTAGTTAACACTCTGTGTAATATTAGTTTCAGCGTAGAATTTAGTGATTCATCCCTTACATAGAACATCCAGTACTCATCACAAATGATGAAAATTAAATATCAAACTACCTGAGAAAATGTTGTTTTCAGTCTGGCTTCAGTCACAGGGCCTGGACAATCTGATGAAGAAATTCTATAGTTTTTCATAACTATTACATTTTAAAAATAATAGGTCTATTCAAGAAAACACAAATCACTCTAGTTTCTTCTTAACAATGTGTCATGCTTGTATTCTTATTTTCTGAGGCATGGAATTAAAGGCATTACTTCATGAAACCACACAGAAGGCAACTTGTCTGTGAGATTTCTTATCTTCTAAATCTTTGAAGTCACCTGAAATGATCTTCATTTCTACACAATTGGTCAGAATCTGTATGGTTTCTAGTTTACCTCTACTCCTTAATCATTAAGTAACTTAAAGACAGGGCTTTTTCTGGTTATAAATCCATTCATTGAATTTTATCACTGTGCATAGCACTTACTTGGTGTTCAATAAATACTTAGTAAATGACTCGGCAGATGAATAAAGGTGAAATTTATCAAGTTCTGTACATCAGAGTTTTGTGTATCATCTTTGTTCATATATAAATAAAATTATGGTCCTTACCCACTGTTTTTACCCAGATCAGGTTTTCTTCACTAAGTGGTTAACAAGGAGGGCATAAAATGATCTAAATATTTTAATTTACATGCTGACAATGTGGGGGGTTTTTGGGGGGTCACCCCAAAATGAAAAGAAAACAAACAATATGAAATTGCATATTTCATTTTACAATATGAAAAAATATTAGTAAAATATATGATGATATTCTATATAAATAGATGGAATGTATTTTAGGCTAAATTCAACATATATCACATTGTCCTAACCAGACCAAGTGTAACTTACAAGTGCTACAGAAAATACCTAAATTTCAAAGATCACTTGTAACACCAGAAAGTTTACTATTTAAAGCTTACTAAATAACAGATGAATTAATTTACAACTTTTCTTTTCTTTTTTTTTCAGGGACCATAAATGCTATTCTTCATGTATGGGAGGATTTTGATATGTAATATCAAAGCTATTAAGCTTATGTTACTTTTCTTACAAAGGATTTTTACTGAAGTATAATTAACATAACAGTGTTATGTTAGTTCAGGTGTACAATATAATGGATATCATCCAGCATTATTTCTTTGTTTCTCAGTGCTTGGTGGGAGGGCAGGGGTTGAAATCTAATAAATGTCATTCTGATTAATTTATGAGATTGATATCTGAAGAAAAAATATTGAAACTTTGTCTTTCTTTCGATGTTTCTAAGCTTAGAGAACATAGGTTGCCGACATTCAACGAGTTCATGGTAATAACAACTGCACTTAGAATGTAGGCAATCATAGACAAACAGAGCTTATAGATGGATTAAGAGGCTTGCAACATTTTTTGAGGCCCAGGTTCCGATATTTCTTAAAACTAGAACCATATCTAATCTTCCCACTAAAGTGAGCCTAAAATTATTTTTTTTCTCAAATATGTTTTAAGTTAGAATTATGTCAGTTTAAACTATAAGAATCCAAAGGGTTTTTTGTGACTCATGTTCTGTTTTGATTTCTATAGCTTACTAACCATCTCTCTATTAATCAGTTTCTTCAATGGAATGGTACAGGTAATTAGTTTACAGTCAAAGCTGGTGCTATCATGAGAAATATTTTATCCCATTAATACAAATTTCCATATCTGCAATGATTCCATATTATATTTGGTCTAGTAAAAAAGATTTCTATTTACCTCATCTTCAAATCTCTGTGGGCGACCCACTGTGGCTGCCAGCCATTCCTATACACTCTTTCTTATAATGTCCTAATTCTCAGTTCTAAATATGTCCTTACCATGGATGTCTGGGTGGCTCAGTCGTTAAGCGTCTGCCTTCGGCTCAGGTCATGATCCCAAGGTCCTGGGATTGAGCCCCACATTGAGCCCTGCATGGAACCCCCATAGGGCTCCATGCTTGGTGGGAAGCCTGCTTCTCCCTCTCCAACTCCCCCTGCTTGTGTTCCTGCTCTCACTATCTCTCTCTCTGTCAAATAAATAAATAAAATCTTTAAAAAACTAATAATAAATAAATAAATAAATAAATCCTTAACAAAGCATAGAACAGATATTTTTCTTACTCTTTATGGGAATTCTCAAATACTTTATGGACTTGATCCTGTTCTTCTAAATATCCTTTTATTCAGAGTGCAATTTCCACTTGTTCTTCATTTATTATGATATCATTGACCTTGTCTATGTGCTTTGCTTTCTTGGAGTTTTTTCCCAGATTGTCAGTTTCTTCTTTTAAATATTATATAAAAATTTAGTAAAATCCGCAATTTAGATGGAGGATGGAAAGTAGCAAGGGTATCTGTCGGTTGTACTTATTCAGTTTATACACATTCTGTCAAACTCAAGGTATTATTTCAGGTGAAGAGAAGTTCTGATCTGGGGCATACATTCAGACATGTATGTAGGTAGTTTTAAAATATCTCTTTATATCCTTATCTATGGATTGGATAATCTGAAGTCACTAAACTTTGATCCAACTAGAGGGAACAACATAGATACTTCTCAATTAAATTCAGAAAATATGTTTTACATAAGTCATCTGGATCTTAGTAAATTACGGTCACTCTACCTACAGTAAAATCTCAAATAACTCTGATGAGTCCTTTATAAACAAAATGAGAAAGCATATCATCCTGGCAGAACAAAAGTATGCATATGTGGTGACAGGCGAATCTGTGAGGGCTACTTTCTCACTTCCCCTCTGAAATGAGCATAAGTCCCAGCTCAGGGCTCTTTTCTTTTCTAAGTTGGCTGGTTTCTTATCTGAACCAGTCACAAGCTTAATATGGTCCACCCCCAGCAGTGTAGGCACCTTTTCAGGGCAGAACTGCAGTGCTTATCTAAACTGCTAGACTCCAGTAACAACTTGAAGTTTTTACCTTCAAATATATGGCTTCTATTTCCACAGATAAAATTTTCAACAATGGTCTTGATTTGGTTCTAAATCAATGAAATGATAGTGGAAGGGTGATAGAGTGTATTTGGATGAGGTTCTAGAAAGGGATCATTTTCTTCCAACTGTATATCTAATAAAACCATGTAATAAATTCTTTCTTTGCTTTGCTGACAGGGTCATCTTCCTGAAGATTGGGAACATAACCAAGGAACTTCAATTTTTACTTAATTTTAGCAAAAAGTCCTGCCTACTGAAGAGTAGTGATAAGAAATTTGGAGAAAAATATCAACTTTCTGGGTATAGTCATAAGCACTATTCTTACTACTATAGTAGTAGCATTATTCTACTATTTTACTCTGCCAAAAAGGAGATTTTAAAAGAGTTTTAAGATAATGGACAATTCTGTCGTAATAAAATATAATAATACCGAGGATCTGCAGAGATTGGAGGTCATGTCACAGAGTGATGAAGAGCACCTAATTCTAGCCATACCACTTACTAATGATATAATTGTCTGCATTATTTGTAAAATAAGGATAATGATAGTACATATCCTAAGGGTTTGTTGCAAAGCTTAAATGAAGTGAAATATGTGAAGTGCTTAGAACAGCACCTGGCAAAGGATCTTATTGAGAGATTTATAATGAAATTCAATCATTTCAATAAGTGAAGGAAGAATAATAATAATAATAAAAAGCAAGCAGAGTATCAGCTCAGATATTTCTTTAATAAGGATACATGTATTTTTTTAAGTATGTAAAGAAAGGATACTTAACTATGGAAAAATACAATAGAATGAAGATAGTCCCATTGTGTCTATTATCAAAAATAAGCTGGCACTTGCAAAATATATCAAAAAGAACAAGAACATTTATGAATATGGATATACTCACCATTTTAGGCAAATCTTGAAGAATAAAAAAGAAATTAAAAAAACATACTACTAAATGTAATATGTTTGCCTTTTGTCTGTCAAAGAGAACAATTTGCAAACTGGAAAGTATTAGTGATTTATTGTTGAAGGACCTCTTGCCTGTAACAAGTGAAGAAAAACATTAAATGAATTAAAAGCTCTGACACTGAGGATTATAAATATGACTTGATAAATAATTTAGAGTGTGATTGTGCAATCATTGCTGGCTATCTATGAAATATTATGAATAATAGGATTAGGGCCAGAATTTAAAAATAGGCAAATGTACTACACTTTTTATAAATCAGAAAATGATGTATTCTGGAATCTACAGGCAAAATGCACTAAATGTTGTCCTTGGCAAAATTTGGGTGTTAAATACAAACCAGGTGGTTTGTAAACGAATTTGTAGTTGACAAAGGGCTATAATATCAAGATTCTAAACCTTATCTTTCAAATTCCTTATTCTGTAATCCTCATCAAGATACCTCATTTTCTTGATTTATGTTTGTCACCTGAAAAGTGAAAGATTATATTAGATACTGCTTGAGTTCTCTTTTAACTAGAACATTTTATAAACCTATGACTATGTGATTCTGTCGTTGGCAAGGGCATCTCAAACAAATCATATTTTACTGTGCGTGCAAATCAAATGTGATTAACATGAAGAGAAGCTGTGAACATTAGCATTGTCAAAAACAAATCTGGACCTAAGAAAGGAGAGACTTTCACTGAATGGATTATTGCAGTGGAGAAGGGGTTGAGGACCATTACAATGGGGAGAATGCTCCCAACAGTGAGACCTGGAAGAATCTTAAACAACAGGCAGAAAAAGGACTTTTCTTTTATAAAGACAAGTAAATGATGGTAGAAAAATAAGACGTATGAGGAAATTAGAAGAGTGAATGCAGATGATGTGATACAAGAGTTGATTAGAGAACGTTTTACCCTGAGGTCAGCCTATTCTCTCTCTTGGAGAAGTTGTTAAAGAGGGTTTGCATGCTGGCTTAAACTGAGGGTGGGTCAAAGATTAGGAGCATGGTGGAAGGAGAGAATTTTAACTAAAGTTTGATCAAGTTAGATTGATGGGCATCTTGTTCCAATTGGTCACTGGGGACAAATAGTTTAGCTAATTATTTATGAGACACATTACAGTCTTTTGGAGTCTGTGCCTGGCTTTGTCATAGGTAAACAAGGAGGAAGTCTGTAAGACATACGGGAAAGAGTGGTTCTAATAAGCCTTTTCCTGGAACTCACAGGGATTTTTTTAAGCGTATCTTTTTTTGGCATCACAGTCTTGGTAAAATTTAACATTTTCAATGTACACGTCTCAGTGTAGATGTGTTTTCATTTTTCTCTGATAATTAACTATGAATGGAATTCTGAGTCATATGGTATCAAAAAAAAAAAAAATTGCACCAGACGAAAAAAATGGGCAACAGAAGAATTTATTTGAGATTATTGCAATAGGGAAGAGAGATTAAACCCAATTCCACTGAAACAAAAGGCAAAAGGGTTTTTGAGCACTGGTGTGAGCTAGTGGAAAAATACTGGAGGACATAAGTGAGGAAGGTTGCCAAATGTGACTAAACTGTGTTTGCTAATGGGTATATATTAAAATTGGGTCCCTATTATCCCACAAACTGGAAGACAGGGGGCTCTATTTTCATGATGATTGCATTTCAAAGGGGTGCCTCCCAGGTATTAGAGAAAGCCATTTCTTGGGTTCTAAAACTTCAAGAGACCAGAGAAGTCTTATATCTCAAAGGGTCAGAGGAAAATGTGTCATTTATCAAAGGTTTTGTAAAACAAATGCTCTAAAAATAGGGAGGTTAGGAGCCTGCATCAGAAAGAAACCTATCTAAAGTTTAGTCAAGCCGAGAGAAACGTTAAGGCTATCTGGGTCAATAGTAAGTTCATATTTAAATTATAAGAAATTGTCAAATTGTTTTCCAACATAGTTGTACCATTTCGCATTCCCACTGCATTATGACAAAAACTAGAAACAACACAAATATCCATCAGCAGGGGAAAGGTTAAATAAATTGTGCTATTATCTAAACAATGGAATAGTGCTCAACAATAAATAGAAATGATTGTTGACACATGCGAAAACATAGGTGAATGTCACAAACGTTATATCGATTGAAAGATGCCAGGCAGGAAAGAGTACTTACTATATGATTCCATTTTTGTAGAAGTCTGAAAAGACAATTCAAATCTATAGTGACAGAAAGCAGGTAAGTGATTGCCTGAGGCTAGGAGTAGGGCTGTGAAGGAACATGAGGGGCCATTTTGGAGTGCTGGAAACATTCTATATTTCAATAATGGTGATGATTAAAGGAGTATATGAATTTATGTAAACTTACCAAAATCTAGAGCTATAGTGGGTACATTTGATAATAAATTATACCCTAATTAGCCTATTTAAAACTTTTAAGAAAGTTGTAAGTCACGCTGGTATTACTAACCTGTTAGGTAGGAAGAAAACTCACATATTGATTACTTTCCATTTTTAATGTATAAGTTAATAATTAGGTTCTTGATAAGATAAGAGAAAGGAGTCTGAAGATAAGAGTATCTATGACCTCAGGCTCTTATTGAACAAAGGGAGCAGAAGGGTGGGAGAAAAATCTTATTGGAATTTAGATTTATTTACTCACTGTCTCTTACTATGATTGTTGGGACTGAAGAACAATTTCCTAAGATCTTCGTAAGTGATAACAAAATGTTCCCTGAGCTATTTAGTACATGGTGCTTTTTAAAATCTTGTAAACAACCTTCAACTTCAAAGCATGTAAAACATCTCAATGTTCAAATGATCTAAAGGAAGTTTGTTGTAGGAAAAGGAATTTTTTTCCACTTAAGTAGTAGTAAATGAACTTGATTAGCCTTTCATTTACCTATATTATTATTATATAAATTGTCTAGTTTCTTTTGCTCTTCTGACAAAATCTCAGAAAGCAAGTGTCTACTTTGTCTCCCAGGGTGCTTGTAAGATAAACGTGATGCTTGCAGATTTAAACAGAAAAACAAGTGAGGTTTGATTTTGTCCATCACAACCACTGTGGCCCACTTGATGAATGAATGGCTTCAGAGAACATGTCTTAATTTCTGTTGCAAATTTTTAATTTATACCATGAGATCTTGTGGGCAAGATGAAGAAATGTGTTATGGAAGAAGGGTTGGAATTAATTGGTTAATCACACTGACACAAGGTTGCTAATAGTGATAGGAATGGCAGCATACCAGGGGACTTGGTCTTTGTCTCTGTAATTAAAAATCTTTGTCACTGACTTCACTAGATATCTTGGTGATCCATCTGTCATTAATCTCTTTTAAGACCTTTCCCTTTCCTCTTCCTCCAGTTCTGTCCAGTCTTTCAGAGGGCTGGTCTGCCCCACTACATTTGCCAGACTTCCTCACCATTAGGTGGCACTGGTAGAGGAATGCAAGGAAGAAGGAAAGGAGGAAAGGATGAAGGGGGAAAAAAAAGAGGCGAGCATTTGTGTGCCCATCACTCTATGTTTTAGGAAGTATTTTCTTGATGTTTTAGCTCCATCTCCGTACTTCCTTCTGTGTTCACAGTTCTTGCTGGAGAGCCCCCTTCATGTTTCTAGATGCCTCCACACAGCCTCCCATTGGAGCCCAAGAACACCACTGATTTCTAAGGGTCCTTCCTAAATTTGCCGATCTCTGAGTCTTCTAACTGACACTTGTTTGTCTCTCATCTTTTTCAGGACTTTGCAATTATTTTCCCATATTAATCTCACTGCAATGAACTACTTGCCATGGTCTGTTCTTCTGACTTGCCCTTGATCCTTACTGGATATAGTTGCCATGTTCATTGTAATTTTAAGTGGCATGAAAGTAGGATAGTCAAGGAGGGTAGGATTCAAAAACATCTTGACAAATGTATTTTCTATTTTATCCAGCTATAATCCAATTGTCCACAGCCTGTTAAGATTTAATTCTTACATTTGTGCCTAAGAATCTTTATATTTGTAGAAAAAGGGCTATAAGTATGTGCCATATAAAATGCTCCAATAGTGGTTTATGAACTCATGCTCAGGATAAGACAGACTGTGTTACAGGATGAATATTCTGGAAGAAGACATTAAGATGAAGTTTGTGGTACCCAGGAATTAACCACTGTGAAGGAAAGAGAAGAAGCAGAGCTGGGCAGAGAAAGAGGTAAAAGTCAAATGTAGTGTGAACAAAGCCACAGTAATTTGGGAGGGAGCTTTAGAATGATCCCTTTGGAGTGTTCTACAAGGGACTTAAATGGCCTGGCCTTATATCCATGCTTTACTCACCAGATAAAAACTTTCTCAGGAAGAGTGGGTTTTCTGTAGTTGAAGCAGACCCAAAAGAAATTGGAAACTGAAGGCTATCTGTTTATTGATTGAATTCTCCCCACCTCCCCCCACACACACACACTTCGTGTCCCCTCTCCAACACACAGCTGGGTTGCAAGTCTTTTCTTGAAGGGGGGAACTGAATTATATATTTCCAGATATTTCACAACCTGGCTTTGAGTCTTGGATCTCACTTTTACATATTTTATTATCTTAGACAAATTTTAAATGTCTCCTTGCCTCGGTTTATTCCTCTGTAAAATAAAATAATAATAGTACCTACTCATGATTATTAATTTAATGTGTCAACCTAGCTAGGCAACTCTGCCCAGCTTCATGGTCAAACACTAGTCTTTGTTGGTTGGAAGCCATTTTTTAGATGTGATTAACATTTAAATCAGTAGATGTTGAGTAAAACAGATTGTCTTTCATAATGTGGGTGGGTCTCTTATAATCAACTGAAGGTCTTAAGAGAAAATACCTGAAAAGGAAAGAATTCTGTCCTCAAACTGCCTGCAGACTCAAACCTGCAACATCAACTCTTGCTGGAATTTCCAGCCTGTAGCCCTGCCCTGTAGATATCAGACTTGCCAGCCCCCACAATCATGTGAGCCAGTTACTTAAAATAAATCTCTTTCTCATTATATGTATACATCCTATTGATTCTATTTCTCTGGAGAATGCTAATACAATATCTCACAGGGCCGTTATATGACTTAAATATACTGGGCTCTAGCAAAGGGCTTGGCAAATACTTAGGATACAATAAATATTGGTTCCTATTGTTTACCTAAAGGTTTCTATTCATTAACAACTCAAGAAATTATGAATGCATTATCTTAACTATAAAAATAATGAGCCCTCTGTATATGAACCAAGCTGGATTTAGATATTAATTATTCTTGAATATTTTAGAGTTCATCTAAAATTAAATGTACTCTCTTATACATGAAAAATATGTTGAATTTTACTATTTTTTACGGTAGTCCCTAGATACTTTGTTTTTCCCAGCAAGTCTCTGAAAATTTATCATGCATATTACAGTGTAATATTAACCACCCTTGAGTACTAGTAGACTGTAAAATGCACTCCATGGTGTTTCAATGCATGAAGGTACTTTCGGAGTGTTTTATGTAGCATAATCCATTTACTAAAACTTGCAGTGCCCCTTGTTTTATGAGGTTCTACGAAGATGACAGGTGTTCCTTAATGTTTCACCCTGGGAATTCTCCCTCAAATAAAGCTGTCTACACAGGAGACTATGAATACAGATTCAATTGTTTAGAGGATGGAAATTCTCCAATTATAATACTATTTATTATGAGTTTCACAAAAATATTTGCACTAAAACAAAATGTACTGGAGTAGGATGTGTAACTCAAATTGTCTCTTAATTGTCAGGCTAAAGGTTATTGCAAAACTGTTTTTCAACACATAGGTGTAAATGTCTGACCACCTATGTACAGATGATTTGGAGAAATTGTTCAGATACAGATTTCTCCATTTTATCCATACCTACTGGATCAGAATCCACAGGAAGAAAGCCCCCATATATCCATTGTAACAATGGATTCTATTTCTTATCCACCCTATAGTTTAAAATCTACTAGACTATATACTCACAAAATAAGTTTAAAAATTAGAAAATTTTCAGAATCAACTACATATTTAGAAATATAATTGAGCAAAATAACTTTTTAAAAATTTTTTATAAACTTTAAACTCCCAATTATCTGCTCTGTTTTTGTTGAAAAACATAGTAGTTGAGTGTGTTGCATATATTTTTACATAGACACAATGTCAGAAAGCAAATAATTTATCTTCAGCAAGAAGTCTATAATTAAGTTAAAAATTTGATCATTTTGATGTAATCATATGGATTCCAAAAAGCATTTTCCTTGTATAATATTAATTATATCTAACCAGCTATTGTACCTCCGCAGAACCACAAAACAGGGAAGTCTGATTCGATGTCATATTCACATTATGGAGGAGAAAATAACTGTTTTCTTTTTCAAAACCTCTTTTCCTTAACACGTGCAATGATAAAAGAGCCAAAATCCATTTTAGTTTATCAAATGTTTATTCAATACATCCTATGTACTAGCTACTATTTATTAGTATCAGCCACATAGATTAAGGAAATTCCCCTTCTCTTTAGGGAGTTAAAACATTAAATTAAAACAATTTACCCTTATTTCTTAACAATACCATTGTGTATTGCATTATTTAAGAATTTTTTTAAAGATATTATTTATTTGACAGAGAGAGACACAGCAAGAGAGGGAACACAAGCAGGGGGAGTGGGAGAGGGAAAGGCAAGCAGGGAGCCTGATGCGGGACTCGATCCCAGGACCCTGGGATCATGACCTGAGCCGAAGGCAGATTCTTAACGATTGAGCCACCCAGGCACCCCTGCATTATTTAAGAATTATGCTCACTTACAAATAACAAGAACTCTTTGTTAGTTTCCTATGGCTGCTATAACAAATTATCACAAACTTGGGATTTAAAACGATTCAAATTCTCTTAAAGTTCTGGAGGACAGAAGTCCAAAATCAGTTTCCCTGGACTCAAATCAAGGTCTTGGCAGAGCTGCACTACTACTGTTGGAGACTCTAGGGGAGACTCTGTTTCCTTGTTTTTCCACACCTCTAGAACTGCATTCCTTGGCCCATGTTCCTTTCCGCCATCTTCAAACCAGCAGCTCCAGGGTAGCATGTTTCTGTAACCAAATCTCCTTTTGCCTCCTTCTTTTAAGGATTCTTTCAATTTAATTGAGCCCATCCATATAATCAAGGATTATCTTCCCTTTTCAATTATTTTTTTTTAAATTTAATCACATCTGCAAAGTCACTTTTGCTAAACAAGGTGATATTCACAGATTCCAGGGATGGGACCTCAATATTCAGCCTACCACTCGCCCCCCAAAAAAGTAACTCAGATAAAAAAGAAGAATATTTTAGCAACCTAAAAATAAAAGTCCAGAGTAGGATATAAAGGCTAGAATGACAGCACTACAGTGTTTTCAGGGATTCAGTTCTTTTCTACACCATCACTAGGATATGACCCTTGTCCAAGTGCCTCTATAATGGCTTCTGGAGTTTTAGCCATTATTTCTGTATTTCATTAGGAAGAAGGAAGGACAGAAGAGCAAAGACATACAAATTAGCTCTCTCTTCCTCTTTGGAGAACTTTTCCAGAAATCCCACCCAAGGACTTCAGGTCACTACTCATTGGCTCAAACTCAGTCACATGGTTCCGACTGGCTGTATAGAAGGCTTGAAATGAAATTGTTTATCTTTTAGGGGCAACTGGGTGGCTCAGTCAGTTAAGTGTTTGCTTGTGGCTCAGGTCATGATCTCAGAGTCCTGGGATAGAGCTCCCTGCTCAGCAGAGAGTCTGCTTCTCCCTCTCCCCTCTTTCTTTGCTCCTCCCCCCTCTGCTCATGCTCTGTCTTGCCCTTTGTCTCAAATAATAAAGTATTTAAAAAAAATAATTGTTTATCTCTTATATTGCTACCCATATAAATTGGATTTGGGAAAAGGAAAACGGGAACTGAATACTAGGATCTGCTGTTACACATTAATATTTATTATAAACCTATATTTTGGCTTATCTATTATGAAGATACATGTGTTATTAAGCCAATAATTATATTATCTCTTAGTAAGACCATTGCATACATAGCAAAATATGAACTCTTGCTTTTGAAATACACCAGTTTTAGAAGTAGGGTTCTTTCCTTTGGGTGTGTCTGGGAAAAAAAAAAGATCAAATATGCTGCAGTCATGCTGTATCAGAAATCTATCGTAGTTGTCATTGTGTCATGTGATGCCGCCTACAAACACTGAAATTAGAATGGAAGTGCTGACAATGAAAATGTTGGAGGAACTGTGCGTGAAGATGACTCATTTTACTTGTCCTTTTGAAAGATGTGAAAATTATTCTGCCAGGATTTCTGGCCGAAATTTGAAGTTCTATCCTATTTAGCTCTGTTTCTTAATAAGGTAACTAAGACCTGAGTAATAAATTCCAAGTAGGTATAAACAGAGACATTTCCAATATACTTAATTTTTTCTAAAAAATATACTATGAAGATGAAAACATTAATAAATGATGCTATAAGAAATACTATAGGTACTAAGATAATTTCTGGCAAATTAAAAAAGAAAATACGTTAACTGTTAGGGTGTTGGGTTTTTCTTAAAATATCCTGAAACCACTTTGTTCTCTCTCCCATATCATCAGTGTTATTTATCCTGAGTCAGACATAAGTATACTCTTGTATTTATATTTTATCCTTCTGGAGCTGTTTACACTAAAAATTGCATCCACACAGAATTGCTTCCATGCAGCACAAACCACATTGTTTTGCTTTGAGGTTTCAAACATCAGAAGTAACTTTGAAGTGTTCTGCTAAGTGCCTTGCACTCAATAATGTGCCACTATTTTCTCCTGGCTCTCTGCTATCTCACTTGTTCCTTTTTGGGTGACTTTGTGACATCCTCCCTTCTGACTTGCCTTAATAATATTGGCATTTATCACAGCTGTTTTCGGATCCCTCTAGTTGCTCTTCCTGGGGGATTTTATTGTTCTTGTCTTGTTTATGACTTGCAAATCTGTATCCCCACTCCAAATTTCTCCTGTAAGTTCCAGCGCTGTAGGTTTAAATGTCCAATGAAGTTTTCCACTTAAATGCCCTACAGGCACCTACAACAAAGACTATTCAGAGCTTGAACTCTCCCCAACTTGCTACAAATTTACCCTTTCTCTATGTTCCTTCTGTTAAAGACACCATCATCCATTTAGTAGTTGAGGTAAGAAAGGAGGGATTACCGTATGTCTTCTTCATGTAATTTGTGTCCCTCATCCCTCAACAACAGCCATATTTAATTACCTTGTCCTGTAAACATCATTCCAAAATATCTCTAGAATCTCTACACTCTACTCATCCAAATCCACTATGATCACTTACATTAAAACCTCAACAGTTGTTATTCTGCATTAAGTGACGATTTTGCAACTCGACTCAAGACCAAGTGTATTGATCCACCCTCTCCCCAGTCCCATCACCACATGACCAACAGAGTCCTTTTCTGAAAGCTTGTATCTCATTGTGTTTATGACCTCTTCAAAACGCTTGGGTTAGAGTCCAGTTTACTCCAGATGACTATAAACATTTTCTTTCTTTCTTTTTTTTTTTCTAATTCAAGTTCTGCTTTTCTCTCCAGGCACATCCCTTTTTTCTAACTCTAAGCTCCAGATTTACCATTTTTCTGGATTCCTAAATATACATGTGCTGTCTTAATTCTATGTGTTCAATATAAACATAAGATCTGTTCTTAGAAACTGAACATCCCATTAATTAAAATTCTTACTAGCGCTTTGGGTCTCATTTAAATTATTTCATCCCTTCCTAATTTCCACAATCTGGTAAAGAAAAACACACACACACAGACACACACACACACCTGACCTACTCTAGTAATGTTTCATTATCTTTCCTGTTCTGCCCTTACTCATAAAATGTCAAATTCAGTATCTGCACATCTGTGTAAATAAATGCCATAAACTTATGCTTACTTCTCATATTTTTAAGACATGGTTAGTTTCTGAACTAACCTGTATAAAAGTGATTTTAAGAAAATCAACCTCCAGTCCCTGAGAGCTAAGGTGCATATTGGGGAACAGCAATCATGAAGGTAAAGGAAGTGAAGGTCCCTGACCTCCTCAGTCTGAGATGAGGGAAAAGGGGTACATGAGTGAAATTCTTCAGACTTGTGGTTTCTTTGATGCAGGAAACACTTAGAGTGACCTTGAATGTAGGGTTTCATTTTTGCACTAATCCACACGGTAAAAAAAACTCCCCTATAGTGATTAGTTTATCTGTTGTACATATATTTGGAATTATAATTAGTTTTCATGATTGTCCACAGGGATTTTGGAACTCTCCTTGAGCCTCATTTATGCACTTTCCTGATTTAGTCCTCATAACATTCATTATTTTTGCCTATTGTCTTAATTTGGAATACCTTTCCTTTTTTTTCATTGTTTTGCCATTTATAACCTTTTAAAATGTAAGGATGCCTTTTGATATATCAGCCTCTATTAGATCAAAAAGAATGACTCTTGTAAAAGAAATTTAATAGATTAAAAGAGACCAGATTCCAAGGATCAGACTAGACTGAATCTACCTTAGGAAACATAAAACAAGGAAACCATGGAGACCCATTTAATTATTTTATTTTATTTTATTTTTTATTTTTATTTTTTTTAAAGATTTTATTTATTTATTTGACAGAGAGAGACATAGTGAGAGCAGGAACACAAGCAGGGGGAGTAGGAGAGAGAGAAGCAGGCTCCCCGCTGAGCAGAGAGCCCGATGCGGGACTCGATCCCAAGACCCTGGGATCATGACCTGAGCCGAAGGCAGATGCTTAACGACTGAGCCACCCAGGCGCCCCCATTTAATAATTTTAATTTAAGGCAATAATTTTAGTAATAATAATAACAACAACAATTAAGGCAATAATTTCAATAATAATAACAGCAACAATAATAATAACAGAGATCACATTCTTTATCTTTTATCTTGCTGTTTATAACTTACTCAGAAGGCCCAGAGCAGGCTGAAATGTGAAAATAATCTGTGAGAATTGTCTCTTAACATATACCAGAAATGTGGACACATTGAAGAAAGGAAGATTACATAGATCATTATGAAATGATCAATACATCACAGATGAGCTTCAAGATGGCACAATTATCATGGGTGAAATTGCAGTTTCAACAGTGACCTGAGCACACATTCCTTAGAAACTCACATTTTTTTTTTAAGATTTCATTTATTTATTTGAGAGAGAGAGAGATACAGAGATAGTGACAGAGAACACAAGCTGGGAGGAGAGGGAGAAGCAGGCTCCCTGCTGAGCAGGGAGCCCAATGTGGGACTCGATCCCAGGCCTCAGGACCTGAGCTGAAGGCAGACGTTTAACTGACTGAGCCACCCAGGTGCCCCAGAAACTCACATTCTTAACTTCTAAATTTAGCAACAGAAAAGATTTAATATAGTAAAACAGAGCCAAGCAGAACAACAATAGATTAAATCCAAGTGTGGGAAAAGAGAAAATGCCTTCTATGTGGGAGTATTCCACTAAGAGAGTTAAACCTGAACTTATTTTTACATATTCCAAACTCCTTGATTTAATATCTCTTGCTAAAGGGTATCACAAAGGGCAAAACCACTTTTTTTTT
This sequence comes from Mirounga leonina, assembly GCF_011800145.1. NCBI lineage: Eukaryota > Metazoa > Chordata > Mammalia > Carnivora > Phocidae > Mirounga > Mirounga leonina. The sequence goes on along the minus strand of NW_023270807.1, from coordinate 28,238,633 downwards.
TTTAAGATTTGATTTATTTGACAGAGACAGCGAGAGAGGGAACACAAGCAGGGGGAGTGGGAGAGGGAGAAGCAGACTTCCCCCAGAGCAGGGAGCCCAATGCGGGGCTCAATCCCAGGACGCCAGGATCATGACCCAAGCTGAAGGCAGACGCCTAATGACTGAGCCACCCAGGCGCCCCAAAACCATTATTTTAATAATTAATTCAGCCAATAAAAACAAATCAAAGGATGCTAAAACTAATGGACAAAAGTTTGACAAATAATGAAATATTTATATAATATCCCCACAAAATACTTACTGATTACAAAAGAAAAAAACAGTAACTCTACAGTAGCAATCATCAGACACCTTCTTAGTCAAGAGATCAATGTTAACATCATCAGTGATGGGGGAAATTAAATTGTGTGCCTGCCATGTAATGGATACAATGCGAAGAATACATCATTACTTCTCACTTTTATGATATTTTGCCAAAGAAGCATTACCAGAATTGAATCATAAGGAAACATCAAACAAACACAAATAGAGGTCTATTCTTCAAAATAACTGCTGGTAATCTTCAGAAGTTTCAAGATCATGAATGTCAATGCAAGACCGTGGAGCGATTTCCGATTGAAGGAAGCTAGAAAGATTAATAACTGAATGTAACATATTATTCTGAATTGAATCATTTTGTTATAAAGGACATTATTGAAATAATTGATGAATCATAAATGGTGAGGATAAATTAGAAGATCATAATATATCAATTTTAATTTCCTGATTTTTGTGTTTATATTTTGATCACTCAAGACTTTTTTTTTTTTGGTAAGAAATAATCATTGAAGATTTCAGAATGCTGGGGCATCCTGTCAACAACTTATTCTCAAAAGTCTTAGAAAAAAATGACTTCCTTACTATACTTGCTACTTTACTGTAAATTTGAAATTACTTCAAAATAAAAATAGAAGATAAAATGTTAATTTATATTTTTATTAGACGTATCATGTTTCTATTTTATTATGAACGATATACTAATTAATAATATTAATTAATAGTATTTATTACTAGTTTTTATTTTTATTACTTAATTTGTGAATATTTTTATGATGCACAAATAAATTGTCATCTATAGTATTTAAAATATCTTTTCCACAGTGTCTCAAGTTATTTGTTGATGCTAATCAAAAAACCAGAACCCCAGAAAATTAAACTATTAAGGATGATCTTGAGTTCTAGGTTTCTTTTTTTGTTTGTTCATTTTTAATTAGAGTTAGAAGGGTGCATCTTAAACTTGACTCCATGTTAGACTCACCTAGTCAGGTTTTTTTTTAAATATACACATGACCACACTGCACCCAAGAATGCAATATAATTGGTCTGGGTGATACATGAACATTGCCATTTTCTCTAGTATCCAAGAACAGAGACATGGTCACCACCAGAGTTGAGAAATATCAGGCTAGAAATGTTAGTGTGATAATCACTGTATTGCTTTCTGTTTTAGGATATATTGTGAGAATAACGGAACAAGGAATATTGATTGATAGATACTGCATCTCCTGTTCTTAGTTAATGAACAGCATCTTCTTTTGATACAAGGAAATTAATAATAATGCAACCATCAAATATAATAATCATTTTATCTAATACATATATTGTTGACTTTTTCTATTTTAGACAAGAAGAGCCTACCTACTAAGTTTTATATAAAATTTGTGCAAAATGGACAAATTCATTCTGTGAAATGCTTTGTAATTTTTCATTTTCAGTAGGACCTAGTATAAACCAAAAGGGTTTACAATATTCCAAATAATTTCAAGCTTATTTACCAAAACAATTGCTTAGTAATGAATCCTGATTTATTAAAAACCAAATGATCACTTCGTTTCATCATATTTCAGTCTCTCCTGACAGAAATATTAATGATTTTCCCACATCTGTCTATACATCCCTTTTAGTCCATTCAAAAGATGTAAATATAAGCCTTACGGTCACAGCTGAGGTTGTATTCATGTCTATATACTTATCCCCAAATAGAAAGCCTGACCAAGTCCCGTGAATTAATGAATGAGAAGTTCAGATGATAGACATTTTTGGTTTTCTCATTTGGTCCTCCAAATTATAGTGTGGCTTCTCTTTTTCCTCATATATAAAGTTATTTCAGCCAATATGTGTTACATTTTACATTTTTCTATAAAATTTCTTAAAATAAATTCTCAATTTTTTCATATAGAAGGATAGCAAAACAAAAGTTCTTAAAATATTGCTAATAGGTTGTAGTTGGATGTTTCTATAATGAAAAATTATCCAAAGATGATCTCTCTCAGTAGGGGGGCTTTATGTATGCACTGGCACTTAAACTCCTCTATATCAAGGTACACTGAACTCTTTAGTAGAAGAAAATTATTCTACTTAATAGGTACCCTTCGTATCTATGAAAATAAAAACAGGTAAATGCAAGTTATAAATGAAAGCTCTTTTTAATAAACACTTTGTCTTTTTAGAGTATTAGCTTTCCTCTGATCTTAGTATCTTGCGTACCTTCCTCCTTTCTAAAAGTCTGTTAAGTTGGTCGATTACAGTACATTGCAGCCTTTGGTTTTATGCCTTTCCTTGTCCTTGGCTTTCTCTTTGCCTCTTTATGGTAACGAGGCTAATCCTCTTTTCAGTGGGCTCCTGTGGGTCTGTAGCACCAAGACTCTCAATAAAAAGCTGAACAGTTCAACAATTTTTATTGAGTCTTGATTGAACAGCCCTTAGGGAGCTAAGCATAGAAAAGAAGAGATGGAGAAAAGTAGTCAAGAGTTGTAATAGCCTCAGTCTAAGGAAGTATAGCACCAGTCCAACAGACCTGGCAATGTCAAAAATTTAACAGCTTGGCATCAGTGCACATCTCCTGGTGCCAAATAATGAGGTTCAGAGAACAGAAGTAAAAATGGCATTGAAGTTACATTTTTCTTTTCTTTTCATTATGAAACACCTGAAATTGGGGGTGCCTGGGTGGCTCAGTCATTAAGCATCTGCCTTTGGCTTAGGTCATAATCCCAGGGTCCTGGGATCTAGCCCCGCATCAGGCTCCCTGCTCCGCGGGAAGCCTGCTTCTCCCTCTCCCATTCCCCCTGCTCGTGTTCCCTCTCTCACTGTGTCTTTCTCTGTCAAATAAATAAATAAATAAATCTAAAAAAAAAAAAAAAACACTTAAATTTGTAACAGATCTGTGAATGACCAAAGTCAACACCCTTCTGTTCCTTTTAAGTGAAATCTTAACTTTCAAAAAATAAGAAATCATGTTACATAATAGTGAAAAATCTGCTGGCATTAAGGAAATTCCTTCACAACTACTTGGCCTTCCTCAGACCCTTTCAGTCCTGCTCTCACAGCACTCATACTTCCTCTGTCAAGCTGATAGAAGAAATAATATGGGAATGAAAAAGAGGAGTTCCACCCACAGAAGAAGAAAGAAACCTATAAAGGTGGACATGGTTCCTCACAAAGAGAATGCTTCTGGTAGTTCCTAGACAGCAGCAACTGGGAGCATTGATATTCATTATTGAGGACTTGAGGACTCAAAAGAAAGCTTATTGAAGGCTCTTGTTGGTTTGCTATATCCTTCACTAAAATATGTATCTCATGGAACGCTGTTAAGGAAAATAGCTTTCTATGGTCAAATGACTTGTCAAAACTCCAAGTAGAAAAATATTAGTATTGGACTTTGTAGAACTCTCTATATTGTACAATGTTGTAAACCTTCAAGCAATGGAAAAACTATGCAGCATTTCTCAAATTACATATGTGTTCTTCAAAACATTTTGAATGTAGGACATGAAAAAGGTAGAAAATAGAAGGGCAAACTTATCTCAAATAACTCCTTGGCATAACACATCAAAGAGCACAAAGTGTTCCTATCAGATTGCAACTTAATTTTAGTGATGGTCCTGTGAATGAAATCAGACAATTATTGTGTATAATCTTAAAAGCGATAAGGAACCTGAGGCTAAGAGTGACTCAATGAATGATATTATTGTACCAAAGACAAAAATATTCACATATTTAGATTTCTTTCTTCCACTTCAAGTTTCCAAAAGAAACAACTCTTAAATAGATAGCCTTGGAGAATAAGATTCCCTCGGGATATATTCTTTTGACAATCCCAGCTTTAGGGCTCTTTTTTCCTCAATAAAGATGTCAAGGCATCAGTCAACTCTGTTGCCCAGTAAGGGACACCACAGGCTCTAAACCTGGGAATCTATACGCTATTAAATCAGAATTACTGAAGAGTCTAAAGTTTACCCAACACACACACACACACACACACACACACATATATATGTAGAGAGAGAGAGAGAGAGAGAGAGAGAGAGAGAGAGAGAGAGTGCTAGCTAACTAGCTAACAGAAACATGAGGCCCCTTGCTCAGGGATCAGAATCAAGACACCAAAGTAACTTGGTGGGGTTGGTCCCCCATGATAACAACCCAGAGTTGATACGATGAGAGCCAGATGTCACAAACCTACATGTTCAGAAGAATCACCCTTTAGGAAAGGGAACTAGAAATACCAATGTCTCCAGTTATATAGAATTGGGAATATCTATTCTCCTAAGACTAGAGGAAGATCCTTGGGTCCCTACCTATTAGAGGGTAAATATATTTCTCCAGGGAGAAGTTAAGACTGTGTCTCTGAGTTTACCATTCAAGATTTTTTCCTTTTTAAAATTGTAAACACATAGAAGAAGAATGTTCTAAATCTCTTTGGAGGTCTGTGAACTATGCAGCTATCCTTTCCCTTAACTCAATATTTTAAAAATATATAGGCATAAAATAAAAAGAACCCCAAGTTAAATTAGATCATTTTGTATAATCATATATTGAGTCCTTGGCCATCCTTTTATCTAAGGGAAATTGCATGGAGACAAATATAAATTGTTAGTTAATAATAGGTCGGGAAGTACAAGATGATCCATGTGAGTGCCATACAGAAAACAACATGGCATTAACAATCTAAAAACAAATCTTGATGAATCAGACATAAGATGGCCATGTTGTTTTCAATCAGTTTTGTATCCAGTAGAGAATAAATATTATTTATGTTAATGGCATATTCCAGAGACTCAAAGAGATATTCAGTACTTTCTTCTGCCACACAGGAAGCAGAAGCTGTCAATTGATTTAAAGCAATAAAGCAGAATGATTATCCTGTTGTGACTCCCTGGGTTTTGGTATGTCACTAGAAACAATAGAGGCTGAGCTCATTTAGGTTGACCCGCTGAGGCCTCTCATCCAATTTATGTGGTAAGAGAGGCTGCATCTGGTTCTAAAGGCAAGAAGGACATAGAATCATTCTGGATGAGCATGAAGGATGTCATAGAATGCCTTTAATGTACTTGGTGTATAAAATTGATCAATCTCTTATAAGATTAGAAAATTAGTATGATGTTTTACAAAAAGACAAGTTCATGAACCAAAGAGATAGAATGCTATTTCTTTTGTTTTTTGCATAGTGTATTGATTTTATTTTTATTTTTATTTTTTATTTATTTTTATTTTTTTAAAGATTTATTTATTTATTTGAGAGAGAGAGAATGAGAGAGAGAAACAACATGAGAGTGGGGAGGGTCAGAGGGAGAAGCAGACTCCCTGCCGAGCAGGGAGCCCGATGTGGGACTCGATCCCGGGACTCCAGGATCATGACCTGAGCCGAAGGCAGTCGCTTAACCAACTGAGCCACCCAGGCGCCCCTTGATTTGATTTTTAAAATTATCATTTGAAAATGAATTTTACTACATCTACTTTATTCCTATGTAAAATGAGAAAAAGAGAAGTTATTAAAAATACAGAAATAGAAGAAAAAGAATAATAAGGGACCATTCTTTTTTTTCACTATTTCAATTTTTTTTCACATTCAGAAATGGAAAAAAATCAGAATTATTCTTTTCTAAATTCTTATAAAGTACTTAGGTCTTTTGTTGAATCTTTACAGAGTTAATTGAGGGGACTCCAGGTCCAGGAAAGGCAGCTGAAAGGTACGTAAGAACTTGAATGTATACGGTTTTATTAGAAAAAAACATATTGAGTTCAATGTTATCCAAACACCCAGGGTGTCAAATATCCATTCCTCTTTATTTCTTACTAATGCCACAGTGACACAGTCTGACATTTTTTTTTCTTTTTCCCTTGTTGATATTCCATTTTTTTGTCTTTTTAGGGAGAGCAGTCCCAATTATAAATCTGAGGTCTAGTTAAATCACATGAAATGAAAGAAAATAAGTTAAATTACATTTCTGTTTAACTTAGAACAATATAATTCCAAAGAACTCATCTTAAACCAAGTAGTTATTTATGAGAAATATATTGACCTATATTGACTCTAAAAACTTTGTAACTAAATTCACACAGTTTTGAATTTATGGAGATTTATATGAGATCAAAATCTAATTAACTTTATGGATGGAAAGACAAGCAAACAGAAATAAATGAAAATATGTTACAAGCAGATCATACTTTGCATACTTCTTTTTCTATTTCATCTTATTTTACAGATGTTTAACTTTCATCTTCTCACCTCCTAACAAATTACATTCATGAATCCTGTCAGAGATACAAATTATAGTTTCCATATAAACAGTTCCCAAAGTCATGTACCAATGATGTGAAAGTTTTGATAGTAAGATTCCATTTCTGAATTTAATTTCAATGTACAAGAAAAATAAAATTAAGGTGAAGGCTGGGACAAAAGTGGCTTTGTATCTTACCTGGATATATTTAAGGATGTACATTGTATCTGACAGGGGAATTCTTCCTGTAAAACAGAAGGCATGTAAATCTGCCCTTCAAGCAATATTAATTGAGCATGTTATATGGGAAAAAATAAGGTTTTCTGAGACCCTACAGTGTAGAATAGAGGCTAAAGTGCTGGCACGTACAAATTCTCTGTTTGATACCTTCATGCAGAGTATAGACTGGTGCTTATCAAAAAGCCTGAGAGCACCCTCAAAGACAACAGCTGGAACTTTGCACTAGAGATTTTCCATTTGAGGACCAATTACCAGCTTGCTATCAGACACTAATTGAAACTGCCCTTATGACTGAAAAACATCAAACAATGTTGAAAGCTGAAGCACATATGTTGTCTTGGGTGATATTAGAAAAAAAAAATCTAATGGGGAAAGCAATGCCCAGAATAGTTCTATAATAACATGAAAAGGAATCACGTTACAGGATCATGCTACCAAGGGAATGCAAGGAAGAAATAGTTACGAGTACGGAGCCTCTTTTCCCCTAGGACTAACTTTGGAATCATGTGTGGAGCTGCCAGATTCTATCATCACTTGGACTATACTTTATAAACAGCACTCAACTGACCAACAAAGAGCTGCTTGCTTTGTGGATGGCAGTTCCAGAGTAAATAAACAACAACCTGTTTGGAAGGCCACCACTCTAATCAAAGAAGGTGGGCTAACTTGCATGCTTCTTGACATGATGTCTTGGTTTTTACAAGCTCATGGGAAGTGGCCAATGGCCTGACCATATTGACAGGCAGATGGCAATGGAAACAGCCCTATAGAAATCACTATAGAAATTTGTAAGTGGTGATGAAGTAGAACATCTCAATGTCCACCAGGAAAAACCCCTTCCAGCATTGGAATGTGATTGGAATTACACAATTTATAGTTACCATATCAATACTTCCCAAAGTTATGTACCAAAGACGTGAAAGTTTTCATAGTAATATTCAATTCTAATTTAATTTCAATGTTGGAGAAAAATAAAATTATGTTTAAACATTCATTTTGTTCCAAATTTATGTTATACTTCTACTTTAGTTCAATTTATTTTAATTGTATGATATAGAACTTAGATCATTATTAAAATTTCCTTTATTTAAAAAAAAAACATGTTATTGGAATAGAGATGCCTTCTATCTCAGAAATGTCATAATCATAACAATTTAGTTATATCCATAATTGAGGTTTTACTTATTTACTCAACAAGCCCTTTTTGAGGAACAGTTATGCATTAGTCATTTTGCTAAGACATAGGGATACAGCAAACTATAACAAACTATAACACTGGCAAATTCCTGTACTTGTGCAATCTTTCTTCTATTGAAAGAAAGAAGAAGGAAAGAAAGAAAGAAAGAAAGAAAGAAAGAAAGAAAGAAAGAAAGAAAGAAAGAAAGAAAGAAAGAAGAAAGAAAGAAGGAAAGAAAGAAGGAAAGAAAGAAGAAAGGAAGAAAGAAAGAAAGAAAGAAAGAAAGAAAGAAAGAAAGAAAGAAAGAAAGAAAGAAGAAAGAAAGAAAAAAAAGAAAGAAGAAAGGAAGAAAGAAAAAGAAAGAAAGAAAAAAAGAAAAAAGAAAAGAACAACATAAATTCAGATGCTGATTAGTGCTGTGAGGGAAATAATTATGAGAGAATAAAGATTGAAACCATTTGGAAGAATCCATGATTGAGAGAGATGTATCTGCAGGCAATTGACTATAGAGATATAAAAATGAAGACAGGAAGATCAGTTATAAGATGATTCAGATATGACTATCAGGGTATCTCAGGAAAAAAGTAAGGCTTGGTTTCATACTATGTACTGGGCATCATTTTGGCACTGATGATTTATCATTAAATAAAAGAAAAATTCCTAATCTCATGGAGCTTGCATTCCAGTGGGAAAGAAAGATAATTAAAAAAATAAATTAAAATAAATGTCAAGATAAAGGAAATAACAAAGAAAAATATAAAACAAGGAAGTTGTGTCAGAGATTGGAGAGAGGTGGTAATTTGAACGATATGGTCAAGGACGACCTCATTCATAATACTGAGTAAAGACATAAAGTGATGAGGGGATATATCCTGCAGATTTCTAAAGGGAGAACATTCCAGACACAGCAAACAGTGCAGAGGCCCAGAGGCAGAAGTACACCTGAAGTCTGAAAAATAGTGAGGAATATGTGAGCCTGGATAAGAGTAAACCAAGAGTAATAGATTTGCTCAGAAAGGTTATAAAGAGATAAATCTTCATTTCAATTCAACATTTTTTGAGTACCTACAATATATTAATCATTTTTCCAAGTCATGGAGATACATCAGTGAATAAAAGAGACAACATGTCTGCCCTCTTGGAGCTTATATTCTAGAATACAAGAATATTGAGTAAATGGGTTTCAGAAAAAAATGAGGAGAGGTTATAGATTGTAAGAATAGACAATTCCTTCAGTTTTGTGGTAAAATAGATGAAGTAGATTGAAGGGGAAGTAGAGGCAGGAGAGTCCTTGGCCTATCTTTAATAACTAGAATGATCATCGGCAACGCTGCCCTGCTCTTTGCCAAATGTACATCTCTTCAGGTTTCTTCCTGGTTTACATCTCTTCATTGCCTCCCAGAGCAATTCATTTGCCTTCAAAAGAATGCTTTTAGCTCATCAGCAGGGGCTCTTCACAATCTGTTCACTATACATTTCTCAGTCTCCTGTCTTGCTACCCAATCCCACCCACTTCACCCCACCATGATCAACACTTCATGTATTACAGTCAAGAAATTATTAGCAATTGTCTGTGTTTTTTTTTTTTTGTTTTTTTTTTTAATTCTTCAGTGTGTTGGCTCATACTATTTCTTTCAACAAAATATTTTTCTCACTTTTTTGGTTAAGCTAACTCTGCTTCAGTTTTTCAGGATAGCTGAAGAAGAGGGAGTTTTCTCCACACCTCAGTATCAGTTTTTCTCTTCTGTGAGGTTATAGCACTAAGTACAATTTTCTTTTATAATGTACATTGCGATATAATGAAACTTCCCCTTCAAGTTTAATAATATCTCTTAACAAATTAAACATCCCTTGATGATGCCCTCACAATTTAATTTTATTTTTTATTTTTTATTTTTTTAAGATTTTATTTATTTATTTGAGACAGAGAGAATGAGAGAGACATAGAGCACATGAGAGGGGGGAGGGTCAGAGGGAGAAGCAGGCTCCTCGCTGAGCAGGGAGCCCAATGTGGGACTCGATCCCGGGACTCCAGGATCATGACCTGAGCCGAAGGCAGTCGCTTAACCAACTGAGCCACCCAGGCGCCCCTCACAATTTAATTTTAGACAATAAAGGGAGACTAAGTCTTTTGGAATGCCTCTAAAGGAAAGGGGGATGAAACATTAGTGAGAAAAAGAAAAGAAATGGGGAAAATCAAAAGAAGGTGTAACTTAGAAAAACAGAGAGAGATTGAAAATAGATTTAAGGGCACCTGGGTGGCTCAGATGGTTAAGTTTCTGCCTTCAGCTTAGGTCATGATCCCAGGGTCCCGGGATCTAGCCCCGCATCGGGCTCCCTGCTCAGCGGAGAGCCTGCTTCTCCCTCTCCCACTCCCTCTGCTTGTGTTCCCTCTTTCGCTGTGTCTCCCTCTGTCAAATAAATAAATAAAATCTTTAAAAGAAAAACAAAATAGATTTAAAATGGCCAAGGCACAGGTCTTGTATGACTCCATCTCTTGTGTAATGGGTTGTATTTCAGGTACATAGCAGGACTTGAAATAGCTTGGGTGAGATTAAAAGGACTATCAACATTTTAAGAGGACATTCTTAATAGGAAAAAGATTGATTTAAAAAATTATTTAAATAAAATACTTTATTGGAAAATATACAAAGTTTTAGAGGAATATAAAGAGAAAGAATTATATATTAACATTTTGATATATGATGTAGTCTAAGTCCTTGTTACCCAGATGAGAAGTGAATAAAGTGTTCAACTCAATTTTTAAAAGATTAAAATAATTAAAAGACTATAATAATACAATCTGATGTTAGATAAAAGTTATTTTTTTCAATCTATTTCTATCTCTTTAGAAGAGTATACCAGAAAAAAAATATATATCTAATTTCTTCTGGTATATGGAATTGGATGAACAACTGCTGATCCAATGTTGGAACCCCCATCTTTGATCTGAAACAACTGAGAGAATATTAGCATGTAGAAACCCATAAGGATGTGAGAGATTAAACAGTATCTGTGAGGGCAGTGGTCTGCTTCTCTTCCCTGGTCGAAGCTTATGTCAAATCGTGTCCCTCAATCCATAGATCACAATGCACAGAAATAGGGAAAGAAGTGTGCAAAGGGTCCTTGAACAGCCCCTTGTTATCCTCTGGATGATGAATGCAGCCCTGGACTGAATATCCCTTGTCCTCGATGGCATCAGTAAGCATCATTATCAGTTAATTCCACACATCCGTGAGAGCCACTCAGAAGTAATATACCACAAATTTATCTTTCTCCTTCAGGAGGCTTAATCTCCTTGAAATAAAACCTGCAGTGACCCATGGCAAAAGATGCTTTCTGTAGTAAAATAACCAGAGACATGGCTCTTTTATGCCTTTGCAATCATTCAGGAAGAGGCCAGTGCCCTCTGTTCGTCCATCAGAGGAAAAATAAAGATGCTAAAATTACTTGTATCAACAATGAGGGCATTTGATTTACCACCTGTGTTATGAGTGGCTGAAAGGCCCGGCCCAGCCTCCCTGATGCTGTACTTGAGGTGTTTCCCAAGTGTTTCTGAGTAGACAAGCAGGAAGGCTGCCGAAGAGGGATAGAAACGGTCATCACCATTCTTCTGTAGATTAACTGTGCTTGTCAGCCCAAGAGAGTAATCAGAGGGCAAAGCAGTTTGTAAGCCTCCCTACCATTTGTCTATTTATTCTCTCTCTCTTATCTTCTACCTATCTATCTATCATCTATCTATCTATCATCTATCTATCATCTATCTTCATCTGTATCCTGCTCTCTCTTTTCTCCCATCCCAGTTCACTCTCTCTTTCTACTCTTCCCTTCAGATCTCTTTTGTATGACATCATTGTTAAGAGCACAGACTCTGACTAGATGGTCTAGGATTGAATCTAAGCTCTTACCTTAATAAATGTGTTTTCTTGTGCAAATTATACAACTTCACTGCCCTCAATTTTCTCCCCTTTAAATTGGGATTAGTTAAGAGACTTCAGTAAGCATAGTAGGTACTTAGAGTTTTGTAAGTGCTATGGAGGTGTTTGTTATTCTTACCAGACTTCATTACTCATTGATAATAACAGATTACTACTTCTCTTGTTCTTTTGTAGCAGCATTACTATAATAAAAGTTGACCTTTATAGGTGGACTAAATAATACCAGGTTTATCATTAGATTTTTGAGGACTACAATTTGCAAGTAAAATGGTGTATCATCAATGACTTATTTAATAACATAAATGAGTTCTGGTTGTGAAGGATTTTATTTCCATAAATGACTTTAAATATTCTCTACAAAATATCTTTTAATTTTAATAGTTCTTTTTTAAATGTAAATTCAATTGGCCATCATATAGTATATCATTAATTTCAAATGTAGAATTCAGTAATTCATCAGTTGCGTATAACACTTTGCTCATCAAAGTACCATAAAAAGACTTTAGGAGCTGTGCAGAATCCACAGACCTTTTCCTTCTGGCCAACTCAACCTGTGGGCAAAACTTGATTTTGCCTCTGGATGATCATCTTTATTGATCTAGTACAAAATCCGGAAGGCTATGTAAAAGCATATTGAAAAGGCAGATAGGGAAGTAGGTAGCACACTAGGTTATGCTCTAAATTGCAATAATAAGTGATATAATTATCTTTGTCATTCTTTGGTTTACCACGTTATATAACACATTCAAGTTTTGATTTCTATTTTTGTTTTTCATACAGTTATTTTTCTCTTAAGCAGCTTTATTTTCTTTATATATTTTGTCTTTCTTTATACATTATAGTGGCCCAGATGTGTTACAAAAATATAAATAGATAATAATAATGATTATAATAAAATGTGATTTCTAAAGAATAAATATATAAAAGGTATATCTTATTATGATATGATCTCAATATTTACCTTACAAATTCCATGGCTAAGCCTGAGATAGGAAGTGTTAGACTAATTTTGGTCAGCTTCACCTAGGATTTTATTATTGTCATTCCTCTTGTTAAAAACAAGTCACCAAATGATTTTGGTAGCTTTTATTATGTGAAATAAACAGTTATTTTAATTTATTCTGAAATGCATGCCTTCTCACAAGCAGCAACCATATATTAATAACATTTCTATATTCTACACCTGTTAATAGTTACTTTATCTACTCTATAGGCACACTAAAGAATGATAGAGAATTCCAGTGTCTGCTTTACAATAATATATGGGTTCGGGTAAGTCTAATAAAGTTCTGGGCAAAGGACATGGAAGCAAGTGATGACTGAGCACATTCACGCTCCTATGCCCTGTTTTGTATTTTCTCTTCTTCCTTCTATATTTCATAGAAATGTGCCAGGTTCTTCAGCTGCAAATGTTAAAGAATCTTGGAAATTAAAAAAAGAAATTTCAACTAAAATGAAGAAAAGCACAATGAAATTATGTAGTATTATTCAACATTCATTGCACCATCCAAAGACTGTGCATGGACTCTAATTTGTGTTTATTTCAGTCACAGACTAATGGTTTATTAGTTTGTGAGAATGGTTATTGAAACATTAACTAAAGATATTTTTCTTCTTGTTTTTTAGTTGATGATTTGTTCTTTAACTAAAAGTTGTGACATTTCCATCAAAGCAAATAAGAAATTTTAGATAACTGATTCCTATTCAGAACACTAAAAATAAGCTTTTTTGTTTTTTGTTTGATTGTTTGTTTTTCCTAAAGAAAAACAGTTTTATTACACATAGCTTTAGAACACGTATATTTTCCTAGGGGAAAAATTGACTATCACCATTTAAAGTGACAAAACTGTTTTCATATAAAACATATAAACATGACATTTTAGGTATGTTCTTATAAGATATTCTTTTTTTTGCTACATAATGGGAATTTGAAACTGAAAATTATTTTTTTGCTGAAAGGAAAGTCAAACCAGTAACAATACTAACCATCAATGAGATTTTCTTCTTTTAGTAAAAAACCTATTGTGAAGTTAATATAATTAGCTTTTGATATTTATGTAGTTCAGACTTTTGCTTCTTAAGAACACATTTTTGATAGAGAATTGTGTAGTATTAAGATGAGCTCTAGGTGCTTGTCAACAGTTTTTAAAATTTACTTATTATCTGTCTCAACATTATAATTCTATTGCAAATACATTTTAATTTTTTTAAGATTTTATTTATTTATTTATTTATTTATTTATTTATTTATTTATCAGAGAGAGAGGGTGAGCACAAGCAGGGAGAGTTGCAGGCAGAGGCAGAAAGGCTCCTTGCTGAGCCAGGAGCCAGATGTGGAACACTATCCCAGGATCCTGAGATCATGACCTGAGCCGAAGTCAGACGCTTAACCGACTGAGCCACCCAGGCATCCCACAAATACATTTTTAATACATATTTGAAAATGGTACTGAGTGTATACTGATAGCATATTAATTTAGCATATCTGATTTATTAGCATATCCGCATATTAGTATTTATTTAACATTTGTGATTTTATTTAATATATTATCTGTTAATTAAATTACCATAATTTTTGAACAAAATTTACTTTATTTAAAAATCTCCAACACAATAACTGACCCATTGTAGTCTCACAAATATGTTTCCCTGAACGATAATACTCAAGCTATGTAATGCTCACATCTATTTTGTTTTTTTATTTTTTTTAAAGGGTTCTTTTTTTTTTAAGATTTTATTTATTTATTTGACAGAGAGAGACACAGCAAGAGAGGGAACACAAGCATGGGGAGTGGGAGAGGGAGAAGCAGGCTTCCCGTTGAGCAGGGAGCCTAATGTGGGGCTCGATCCCAGGAACCTGGGATCATCACCTGAGCCGAAGGCAGACACTTAACGACTGAGCCACCCAGGCGTCCTGCTCACATCTATTTTAAATAACCAGTAGCATTAATCTGTAGTCCCATTAAATAGAAAAATCAGAAATAAAAAAAAGGCCTCTAAGTATTCTCCATGAAATTTTAGTTTATGTATTATTATACACATGGACAGGAAAAAAAAAAAAAAAAAAAAAAACACAGACCAAAAGCCTTTAACTAAATCTCTGTTAAATTATTGCAACCTGAGAACAACTCTAAAATAACTTTTGGCAGAAAGCAAAGAATTTAAAGATTTTGTAGCACAGACAAGGGGAATTTGGTCAGAGTACATTTGCCATTGAATTCTTCAATAGATATAGGGAAACTGAGGTTGTATTAGTCATGGGCCAGGATAAAAAGGTAGCAAGACTAGCATCTCAGTTTCAGCGACATTGCTCAGACAATACGAGGTTAACAAAAGCATTATAAGTGAACAATTAAGGGTGGCCATGGACTGAATATTTGTGTCTCCTCCAAAATTCATATGTTGAAACCTTAATCTCCAAAATAATGGTATTTGGAGGTAGGGCTCTGGGGAAGTAATTGGGTCATGAGGTCAAGCCCTCAGGATGGAATGACTGCACTTATAAGAAGAGACACCAGAACGCTTTCTTCTCCCTCTGCTCTCCTCCATGGAAACGACAAAAAGAGAGCCATCTGCAAACCACGAGGTGAGCTCTTATCTAACAGCAGATCTGTCAGCACCTTGATCTTGGACTTCTCAGCCTCCAGAACTGTGAGAAATCAATTTCTTTTAACCCACTCTGTCTATGGTATCTTTGTGATAGCAGACAGAACTTACTAAGACAGGCTCAGGGGGAAGTTTTAGTACTTCAAGGTCTTTCTCAGTCTTTCTTTTCATCCATCATTGGGTTCAGGGCCAACATGCTTAAGCAAAAGTCAGAGTCCAGATTTTCACTGCTATATAATATATAAATTTGAAAAACTGATGAGGTCCATAAGTTTAGGAATAGTTAAGTTTGTTTTGTTTTGTTTTTTAAGATTTTATTTATTTATTTGACAGAGAGAGACACAGCGAGACAGGGAACACAAGCAGGGGGAGTGGGAGAGGGAGAGTGTGTGTGTGTTAACTTCAGTCATATGTTGAGTTAGCTGTTGTGTAGAAGCAGAACAGAATACAACATAGGACTAGGATGCCAAGGACAGCAGGAAGTTGATTTGCTAAAAAGCTCTAAAATGCTTCCCTTAGCCACCCACCTATATTATGTGTTCCTAACAAAGAACACCAACTCCATCCTTCATCTGAACTTATTAATCAGATGACCCAGAAGTTGACAGTCTTTAGTTTTCCAAGCTTAATTATATTTTTTTCTGTTTTAGTCTTTATCCTATTTGTCAGATGTTGACAAAATACCAAAGATTAGACTTTAAAAATCAAATCACAGAATTAAAGGTAAAGCAACCTGAAAGTTTATATCATTGATAACTAATAATCTAGAAATCTAAACTATAAAAAATGAAATAGAAACCTATAAAAAGGAGGAGATAGACACAAAGAAATTATGTGATAGATAGTGGCTCCAGGCATTGAAGTGTTTTTGTCTGGGAATCTTGGGAGGAAGCTGTCTACATATGGAAGTCTGCTGCTTAATCTGAAGTTTTGGGGAAAGTTGTCTCCTTCATGCTGCCATCTATTCCCAGAGAATATTGAGAGATATTCAGCATAGTCAGACCTCATTTTATTGCACTTCACAGATATTGCATTTATTACAAATGAAGTTTCAAGACATCAGCAGAGGAAGTAAGTGCAGATGTGGTGGAAATAGCAAGAGAACTAGAATTAAAAGTGGAGCCTGAAGATGTGACTGAATTGCATGATAAAACCTTAATGGATGAGGGAGTTGCTTTTTAAGGATGATCAAAGAAAGCGATTTCTTGAGATGGAATCTACAACTGATGAAGATGCTGTGAAGGTCATTGAGATGACAACAAAGGATTTAGAGTATTATATAAATTCAGTTGATAAAGCAGGTTTTGAGAGGGTTTGAGAATGGTAGAGTTTGAGAGGATCTACTCCAATTTTGAAAGAAGTTCTACTGTAGGTAAAATGCTAAAAAATAGCATTTCATGCTACAGATAGATTATTCATGAAAGGAAGAATCAATGTGGTGAAACTCATTGTCTTATTTTAAGAAATTGCCACGGCTACTCCAACCCCAGCAACTACCATCCTTAGTCAACAGCCATCAACATCAAGGGGAAATTCTCCATCAGGAAAAAAGATTGCAACTTGCTAGAAGTTCAGATGATGGTTAACATTTTTTTTAACAATAAAGTATTTTTTAATTAAGGTATGTACATTGGGATTGCTTAGACATAATGCTATTGCACACTAAATAGACTACAGTATCATGAAAGCATAACTTTAATATCCACTGGGAAATCAAAAAATTCATTTGACTCCCTTCTTTGTGGTTGTCTGGAATCGAACAAGAAATATCTTTGAGTTATATGTGAAGTTTGTGAGCAATGAAAATATCATGCCATTGGCTCATTTTATAATTATGAAATGTGAATCCAAAAATCTGTTTTTAACTTAATTACTGGTTAGTAGATGAAGGTTCCTGATATGGGTCATTCCAATAAGGTTCAACAGCAGTCTAAGATTTGATGGCATGCAGGAGTTTTTGTACTTAAACATGGAACAAACTGTCTACACCCTAAATAAAAAAAAAATGTATATATTGCTTTAATAATTTATAATAACTCTCCAAATAAACTTACCAGTTTGATTTCATGGAATCATTTGCTCTTTTAATTTTCATTGATGACCTGCAATGATAAGGGCAATTCATTTCTGTATGGTGAACAGTGTCTTAAAAAGCTTATTGATCATAGCTGCTATCAATGGACAATTCTCTGACTTGATAAGGTAGTTGGTATAATGGAAGTTGGGAACACAAATGCTAGAAGAAAATTTTTTTGTTTGTTTACTTTTTTTTGGTTGTGCATTTATTTTCCTACTATCTGTGTAATTGCCTTTTGATGGGAAAAACTTTTAGCCATGCAAAATATAGACAGACAATGGCAAGAACATATTAATATCCATTCAAGATATCCATATCCATTCAAAAAATCCATCTGCAAATGTTTAAATAGATTTTAAGGCTTTAATTCTTACCCATGTCTCACTTTTATAGTTTGGCCAGGGTTTACAAGTTTGGCATATGGGACCTGAGCCAGGAACATCCTCAGCAATTTTGAGTAAAATAGCCCTAGCAACGTGGGTTTAAATTTGATGTCAATTAATCTCTACTATGATGATAAAACTAACAGTCTTGGGCAATAAATTATGTTAGCCAAAATTATTAGAATGCAGGTGGAATACCTTCTTGAGGTCTAACACAGTCAATGTGGAAGGATTGAGTTCATGATTACCTAGTGAGGATATTAGCAATTTTTCAGTGATATTTAATTTATATCATAAAACATAGCCAATTCTCTCTTATTAACTGACAGGTACATTAAAATTCAGAAACAAAAACAATTTAGAGGCAGTTATTATATTTGTAGACAACTATTTGTTACCATAATAGAAGTATATACCTTTAATTTAGAAAGAGGCAATTACATATATGTATAATACACACATGTAAAAATATATAGCTTACATATATATATCATGAAACTATGAAGACTGGATTTTCAATGTCATTTTTATCATTTTTATCTTATTTTGTTAAGCAAATGATAATCACAATAGTTATGAGTTAATTATAACTTGGTGAATGCCCCCAAACCTAATTATTTTTTATTGTCCTTTCTTTATAAAATGAAGAAGCAAATTACTGTGTTAACTGGTAAGCATTCCAAGAAACACAAAGATGGTTTTAGCAAAGGAGACTATAACTTCCAGGAAAATTAAAATAGGAAATTTAGAAAATTTAAATCATTAAATTTCCCTATAACACATAAGGAGCAAAAACACAGAGTGGTGAAATTTTTCCAGCAGTGGCAGCAATGGATTTCAAAGCGTCCCAACAAAACTCTCTTCCAGCATGTTTGTGCAATAATGTGTGAGGGAACTAGGAAGGACAGATGGCCTAGCCAAAGAAATTCCCCTTGACCCAGTGGGTTAGGTAATCACAGTAGGGAGGGCTGCAAAAAGAATTGCCCAATAGCTACAGATTTGTAGAAAAGATCCCATCTACATGATAATAGAAAATAAGTGAGGTCCTTGTTTATTGGTCTATACCTCCTGCAAAAACCCAACAGTGCTTTATTTGTGGAGAGGTAAGGGAAATATTATCAAGCTCATTCTAAAATTCATATGGAAAAATAAAAAGTAGAAATAAAAAAATGCTGGAAGGGGAAAGTAAAGGAGGATGGTAGAATCTAAATTGACCTGATATTAATTTATATTATAAAACTTTTTATTAATTAAAAAATACAGTAATGGAAATGAATAGACCAATGATACATAATAATACATTTAGGGGGGCCTGGGTGACTCAGTCGTTAAGCCTCTGCCTTCGGCTCAGGTCATGATCCCAGGGTCCTGGGATCGAGCCCCACATCGGGCTCCCTGCTCAGCAGGAAGCATTCTTTCCCTCTCCCACTTCCCCTGCTTGTGTTCCCTCTCTCACTGTCTCTCTCTATCAAATAAATAAATAAAGTCTTTAAAAAATAATAATAATAATACATTTAGAAATTGACACTGATACATAATGCAGTATACAATATGATAAAAGTAGCATATCAAATTGCCAAGAAAAAAATGGGGTATTCAATAAACTGAGATAGGATATCTTGGTAGCCCCAGAGAAAAAAATATTTCTATCTGTATCCCATACCTAATTATCAAGACTAATTCCAAATGGATTACAAATTCAAGTTCTTCCCCATTTTTGGAATTGGACTATTTTTCTACATATTACAATTGCTGTCAGAAAAATCAACATGAGATAAAAGCTCTTATACTAAGGAACTTGCATGTCAAATTAAACTGTACCATAAAAAAGGAAAAATATATTTATAGAACCTAAACAAAATAAATAATAAAGAATTCTAAAATGCACTGTATGATTGTTCTATCTATAAAGTCTCTAAATTATAAAAGCAAAAATTTGAATGTGTTAGAAGTGAATAATAAGCCTAAAATGCATGAAAATAGGAAGTAGGAAAGGCAGAAAAATTTTAAAAAGGAGGAAAATACATTTAAAAATAAATTTATGCATATGACTAACAACTATTATATAACTAGTTTTGCATATTTTAGCATTAGGAAATTTTCAAGAGACCTAAATTTATGATCAGATTCCATATTTTACATATATAAGTGAATATACACATATACACACCAGACACATATATATGCTGACTGCTTTCATATTTAAAATGATGAGTGTCAAATATCGTGAGCTGATATTTCTAAGTTTAATTTTACATGTTTTCCTCTAAAGGGGGAGAGAGGGTGGGCATTGAGCATACATGCTAGAGTGATAAAATCAATGGGCCATAGAGTCTGAGTTAAGTAATTAAAGTTAGAAAAGAGAACACAAGAAGAATAATAGTGAAAAAGTAATAAAGTCAATGGATTAGACAATCTGGTGGGATTTTTTTGAGGGAAGAAAGTAAGGAAGGAAGCTAGAAAGAGAGGAGATAATGACTGAGGAAATGGAATGTTGAGATGGGTGCGCTTGTTGCCAATGACAAGGCCTGGGGCATGATCCCAACAGGTATGGCTGAGGTGAGGTAGGGGATAAAATCATGGACTGTAAATCATTATGAGAACAAGAAGTAAGAAATTAGGGACAGAGTATGAAATCAGTGCTTTTATAATGAAAAGGAATTAGGTAATTTGAAAAAAAAAATTAAAAGGATATATAATGGATTAGTAAATAGTGAAAATAATAAAGCATTTTTACATGTTGAAGACAATAAAATAGGAAAACAGATTGCTGGAGAAAGAAAATGGATAGAATATAGAAGCAGCAAAGTATTTGGGAGTGAATGGGGTCTACAACCCTTAGGGAGAGATTAAAGTTCCCAAAGAGCAGGCTAGGCATGGTGGAAAAAAGAGGGATGGTGGATAGAAGGAAGTAATTCATTTACTTATAAATAAAAGTAAAGGAAAGGAGGGTTCTACTGATTGGAGAAGTATATCAGCTAAAAGTGGATGATGATTAAAAGTAGGGAAGAAGTGTGATTAAGAAGAAACAACGTGAGAGACTATGGACTCTGAGAAACAAACTGAGGGTTCTAGAGGGGAGAGGGGTGGGGGGATGGGTTAGCCTGGTGATGGGTATTAAAGAGGGCATGTACTGAATGGAGCACTGGGTGTTATGCACAATGAATCATGGAACACTACATAAAAAACTAATGATGTAATGTATGGTGATTAACATAACATAATTAAAGAAAAAATGAAGAAGAAACAACTTTAGGGCTCCTGGGTGGTTCAGTTGGTTAAGCGACTGCCTTCGGCTCAGGTCATGATCCTGGAGTCCTGGGATTGAGTCCCACATCGGGCTCCCTGCTCGGCGGGGAGTCTGCTTCTCCCTCTGACCACCCCCCTTCTCATGCTCTCTCTCTCAAATAAATAAATAAAATCTTAAAAAAAAAAAAAAGAAGAAGAAACAACGTTATATTTTCCTTAGAAAATAAAGAAATGATTTTAAGGGAATATTGGTGCAACATTGTTAGACAATTCTGAGTTCTCATTTCAAGACTGTGATTAACTTAGAACACATTTTGTCCCATTGTCTTATTGTCTATTTGCTGCAGACACTGAGATAGCAAAAGCTTAGGTTCATTCAGGGCTTAGGTGAGGGTGGGTAAGGGGTAACAGAGTGAATATGCTAGTAAGGAACATAAGATACAATGTTGGATAATGAATAAGGTAGAGACGGGAGGTTGGTGAAAGGTAGGAAGAAACTGGTATAGTCCCTCAATCAGTTGCAGTAGTTTATTTTTTTAAAGATTTTATTTATTTATTTTGAAGAGAAAGAGCACAAGCAAGGGGAACAGGAGAGGGAGAAGCAGTCTTCCCACTGAGCAGGGAGCCCAGTGTGGGGCTCGATCCCAGGGCCCTGGGATCATGACCCAAGCCAAAGGCAGATGCTTAACTGACTGAGCCACCTGGGCGCCCCAGTTGCAGTGGTTTAAACAGCACCCCCCAAAAACTTTATGTTCACCTTAGCCTCAGAATATGACCTTATTTTGAAATACAGTCTTTTAGATGTCATTAGTTAAGAAGGGTCATATGTGTTTAGAGTAGGCCCTATATCTAATAACTTAGGGTCCTTATAGAAAGAGCAAAGTACACAGAGATAGACACAGGCAAGGCCATGAGCACACACAGGCAGAGGCTGGAGTGATGCTGCCACAAGCCAAGGAAACACAAGGAGCCATCAGAATCTGGAAGAGGCAAGTAAGGCTCCTCCCCTAGAGCCGTTTAGGGAATGTGGCCAGGTCAACACTGTGGTTTCAGACTTGTGGTTCCAAGAATGGAAAAGAATAAATTTCTGTTATTTTCACCCATCCGGTTTGTGATAATTTGTTACAACAGTCCTAGGAAATTAATAGAATTGTTTTTGTGGAGTTGACAATTCTGGTGTTTGTCAGATTATATACTTTATGCAAGTATCTGAATCAGAAGCTTGTAAACTTACAGTGAAATGTTTTTTGAAAATGTGATTTCAGGTCAGTGTTGTTTCTGATAATGTCCAAGTCCACAGTGAGGTAATGTTGAGGGTATGACAGAAGAGCAGGAAAAAGTCAGATGATGACAGGTAGGTGAAGGAACTGGTTGGGGAACTCGAATAAGGATGGATTTTCCAAGAATGGGAGAAAGAGTTAGCCTAGAGAGTTTGACGATGATATAGGAAGTACATACCTCAAAGAATGAAGAAGAACAATTTTAAGCTCAATAAATGGAAACAGGAATGAGTAGCCATTTTACTCTTGGAAGAAGGAGAAATAGTTTAAAGATGGCATTCGGGGGGGGGGAGCGTTATTTAAATTCCAGTTAGTTCACATATAGTGTAATATTAATTTCAGATATACAATTTCCATACCACAGCTGGTGCTCATCACAAGTGCCCTCCTTAATCCCAATCACCTATTTCACCCATCCCCCACCCACCTCCCCTCTGGTAACCATCAGTTTGTTCTCTGTAATGAAGAGTCTGTTTCTTGGTTTATAAAGATGGCATTTTTTACTCTCATTTTCCTTTTATAGATAAAAACAAGTATCCCACCTAGACAGAAAAATAGGTTCTTTCTTTTTCTTCTTTTTTTCTTTTTTCCTATTTTTTTTTTTTGTTGTCGTTGTTGTTGTTGTTGTTGTCGCTGCTGTTGTTAAAAAACCGGCTGGCTAAGTGTAGCTGATACAATTTTCCAAACACAGTGTTCTAGAGGCCTTTTCAACTTTTTTTCAACGTCCTTTGCTGGAAACACTCTCCTTTTTGACTGGGTATTTTGTTAACCCTTTCCAGCTCAGGACACAATTAGGTAAATTCAATTAGGTGGTTTATTTTTCACTATTCTATAAATTTATTTATGTTGATTAAATTTGAAATATAAATAATGATATCACCTATAAAAAGATGAGTTTCACTGAACAGTATCATTCTCCCTTTTGAAAAATTTTGGTTCTTTCAGAAAACATTTACATATGTGACAACTCAATTATTAATTATCATTTGAGCACTCTTCATTTGAGATCATATATTTAGTGACTCTTATATAATAGGATCTGCGTAAGAATTATCAACTAAAAGATAACTAAGAAATAGTCCTTGTCCTGAGGTTGCTAATAGAAGCAATATGCAGAGGCACCTGGGTGGCTCAGTTGGCTAAGCATCTGCCTTAGGCTTGGGTCATGATCCCAGGGTCCTGGAATAGAGTCCTGGGATCGAGTTCCACATCGGACTCCTTGTTCAGTAGGGAGCCTACTTCTCCCTCTGCCTGCCGTTCTCTCTCTCTCTCTCTGACAAATAAAATAAAAATAAAATCTTTTTTTTAAAAAGAAGCAATATACAAAGATATATAAATGGCATTTAAAATGTCAGTATTAATAATAATATGTATGAGAGATGTGGAAGCAGAGGAAAGGTACTATTCATTCAATCTTCATGCCACATGAGAAAAGTGGCACAATCTTGAAAAAGGAGGGATCCCTCAAAAAAAATTAAATTTATTTTTCCTTAGACCCAATAAATGGGAGCTCAGAAAAAGAAATTAAATTAAATTGATTTGAAGGGAAAAAAAAAAACCCTGATAATTATTATACACTTGAGTTTTTGGACTAAAATACATATCCACTTCTCAGTATTAGAGATCATGATTTTTCAGAGCACCTCCTTTCTTTCTTTAATCTTCTGATTCTCTGAATTATTATTCATATATTTCACTATATATCTGAAATCATATTCTATTAATCTAGTTGTCTTTTTTTTTCTTCAGACATTGAATCAAAAGTGAAACAACAAAAAAAAAGTAATCATTGAAATATTTCCCTAATATCTATTTTTTCTTAAGGTTCAGTTCCCAAGTAAAAGCTACATGGAAATGTGTTTTAAACCTATTTGAAACCAGTATTGACTTTAATGGACTAGGTGATATTTGTAATCTTCTTTTTTTTTTTTTTTTTTAAGATTTTATTTATTCATTTGAGACACAGAGATAGAGAGAGAGCATGAGCAGGGAGAGAGGCAGAGGGAGAAGCAGGCTCCCCAGTGAGCCAGGAGCCCGATGTGGGGCTCAATCCCAGGACACTGGGATCATGACCTGAGCCGAAGGCAGACGCTTAACCATCTGAGCCACCCAGGTGCCCTGATATTTGTAATCTTCTAATGTAAACCACCCTAGTCACTGACACTATACCCTTCTTCCACCCTATCGTGGGAAAGAAAAGAGAAACTGACTGCCAGCATAGGCATCCTTAGCTCATCCCAATCCTGTACATAGCTTTTTATTAGGCATTGGTGGCACAAAAGAAATATAGTCATTCTTATCTTAAACAGACACCCTAGAAATCCTTAGTTATTACTGAGATGAGCTGTGAACCCAAAATATGTAAGATTCAAATAGCAGTAGAAAAAATGGGAAAATCTGACTTATACTGCAGTGCCCCAAATTTTGCAATTCAAACATAACTACTTCAGCCAAGAATCTTCTAGACAGTGTTTCACAAAATGTGCCATAAATGTTGAAAGAAATCTTCAATCAAATATGTTTTGAAAATACCGGGTTAGACAAAAATAAACAAGTTTGTTTATGAAATTGTTTAGTTATTTAGTTACAAAGAAATGTATTTGTTTGACGCTAAAAGGACAAGGCCAAGGTTGCTTCCACGCGTTTGTGTGTATTTCATTAACTTTTTATCCTGAGATAATTGTAAATTCACATTCACTGTAATAAATAATACAGATAACACCCATACAAACCTCAGTCTCCCCCAATAGTAACATCTTATGGAAGTTTAACATAATATCACAAGGAAATTGAAATAATAGGTTTATTTTCAAAGATAGCTCAGAGTTTAGCATTCCAATGATTCTTGTGATGTTCTGCGAAGGGGGGCAATAGTGTGCAAAAAGCCTAATTTTACCTGCATGTATAACTTTTCATTGTGTTATTTTTTTCCTTTAGTAAGTAAACTGTGCCAGGAGCTTTGTATTCTATGGAACATGCTCTAGATAAAGGTCCCCTAGAAATACTGTAAGGAGGTTATATCTTTAAACTCATGTCCCATAGTTGATCAAATATGGGTAACAATTTGAGCTTTCTGGATTAGAATGTAGGAGGTTGTCTAGACATAAAAAGAAGTTGTTAAAAAAAGGGGAGGTTCTGGGGTGCCTGGGTGGCTCAGTCGTTAAGCGTCTGCCTTCGGCTCAGGTCATGATCCCAGGGTCCTGGGATAGAGCCCTGCATCAGGCTTTCTGTTCAAAAGGGAGCCTGCTTCTCCCTCTCCGACTCTGCCAGCTTGTGTTCCCTTTCTCACTGTCTCTCTGTCAAATAAATAAATAAAATCTTAAAAAAAAAAAAAGGGGGAGGTTGTTTAGACACGAAAGAAATCAATAAAATGTGCAAGAAGTGAAGATACGTTAGTTTACAATATTCGAAAAGTGAGCAATGTTCTGATTCTAAGAATGATAAAATGCTCTAAAAGACAAAAATAAATTTTGAATGTATTATAACTTCAATATAATTTTATTTTTTCAATATAATGTACTTTGATGGATAGAATTCAAAATAATCTGTTTCCTTATATTCAAGTATATATTTGACAAATATTTTTAAAGTATCTAAAATGTGTCAGACTCTGCTAGGGGCTAATGATATAATGAATAAGACCTAATCTTTGCCCTCAAAACACTCACAGGCTAAACCAAGTGGCATGCAAAAGGATAGTTTTAGGGCAACCCCCTCGGGTCCCCTCCCTCCATGGAGCTTTGTACTATCACTTTGTTTTCATTCAATAAACCTTGCTTTGTTACAAAAAAAAAAAAAAAGATAGTTTTAACAATTGCACAGATATATGTAAAATTATTTTTTTCTATAGAAAATTTTATTTTGTTTTATCCTTAGGTAGGGAATAATTATTTGACAGTTTGCTAGATTAGTAGTCTCGATGATATCACTATCTTACCTACCTCTAAGGAACTATTTATAAAAAGAAATAAAAGGAGCTTGAGGTAAACAAATATTCAGAATTAGTGAAGCATAGGTCATTTCTACACTGAAAAATGCAGTGGGAAATTTACTGATATACAGCTGGATACATAAATAATTAAGTAACCCTGGTGATATATTTCCATAGTACAGAGGAGGTAATTTGGAGGTGTCTTCTGTCCAAAACA
The DNA here is from genome assembly GCF_011800145.1 of Mirounga leonina. Classification (NCBI taxonomy): domain Eukaryota; kingdom Metazoa; phylum Chordata; class Mammalia; order Carnivora; family Phocidae; genus Mirounga; species Mirounga leonina. Next base: position 28,211,999 of record NW_023270807.1, on the reverse strand, counting down.
AATCTTTGTGGCTCTAGCTAATTTGAGAATAGCCCTCCTCTTTAGGCTCCTACTTCACAAGCATTTTTTTCATAACACCTTTATTGATACATAACTTACATTCTATCAAATTCAGCCTCTTAAAGTATACAATTCAGTGGCTTTTTGCAACTATCACCGTTATCTCATTTTAGACTATTCTGGCACCCCCAAAGAAACCTTCCACCCATTTAGCAGTCACTCCCTATTTCCTCCTTCCCTAAATCCTGGCCTACTATTCTACTTCTTATCTCCATGGATTTGCTATTCTGGACATTTCATTTAATACATCATACATTTGTATAATTTTGTGACTGGCTCCATTTGCATAAAATGTTTTGGTGGCTTTTTGGTACAATTTGGGGACATCAGAAATAGTACAGGAGTACCATTTTCTTTTAGTAGCTATTCCCTTTGTGTTAGGCCAAGGTTTATCATGCAAAAATAAGGCAGAAGGAAGGGACTTAGATATGGTCTTAAATTCTCCCAGTTACATTTTAATAAAGCATGCAATTCTAACTACACAAGGGATTTTTAAGATAAAAGGATCATAGAGTTCCTTTTTATTCAAGCTTTATCCAATAATTCAACCAACACCATATGTCTGTAAGGATATAATTATTTATTCACTTAGTCTTTTTTCTCTTTTGCTAGGGAAATATACACATGCCTGATCTAGGCAAAAAAGATCACAACACAAATATGGTTCCTATCTATACAGAATGTACACTTATGTGGGGGAAATTAATTAAGTAAATAAACAAATTGCTAGTTTTGAAAGATACTTTTAAGAAATAAAGAATGACAGCATGACTAGGAAAGGCACATAGAGGAGATCTTTAAGCTGATATATGAAGGATGAGAAAGAACCAGCAATAGGAAGATGAGGGGGAAAAGAATATCTGGCAGAGAGTAATTCCAGTGACACTACATGAGAATGAGATAGGCATGTATATCGTACAGAAAAAGTTGAAAAAAGTGGTTCAAGTGTAATAGGAAAGGGTAGTGTGGCACAGAAATAAGATGAAGAAATGGTAAAGGATCATGCAGGATCTCGTAGGGAGTTTGAGTTTCCATCTAAGTGCACTTGAACGTATTGAAGCATTTGTTAAAAAGGGATAAAATGAATCAGTAACTTTGTAAGAAGCCATTCTTGCCACCATGTGATACATAGTTTAAATAATGGGATGTACTTACTGGCTTTCAGAGTCTTCCAAGCAGAAGGAACAATGGTTAACTCTAGGGATATAGCAGTAGAGATGAAAAGTAATAACTGCCAGCCTGTAGTTGAATACTCTTGGAAACAGTGCCTCCAAAGTTTTCTTATTTATTTCAAAGAAGTTGGATTGTTAAAAGGCTTACCTGGAGAACGAGTCTGTTTTTTGCTTCATAATAAGCACCCTCAAATCTTGTAACAACAGCAAACCTTTATTTCCTTCTTACCGGTATGCAGGTCAGCTTGACTTCATTAGATTTGGATGGACTTGGCCCAAGACTTTGGGCTGGGGCCAGGCATGCTGTGTGCATTCCCAGTGTCTTTGTAACAGTGGCTACTCAAGAAATGTCTCCCGGCAGTTGCAAAATGTACGAGAGGGTAAGGCAAACCACGCTGGTGGGTTTGAATCTTTCTTTGGAACTGGAACCCTGTTCCTTCAAACCACTTCTCTTCCAAAGCAACTCAAATGGGCCTGTCTAACATCAATGTGGCAGAGAACTATACCATCTACTTTAAGTGGAAGGGCTGCACAGACACATGGTTAGGGGTATGGATGTATAATTCTCATACAGAAAGTAAAGAATTGGAAACAATACCCCAACCTACCACATTGAATAGTTATAATTTTTGCCTCCTAGTTCCTAAATTTCTCTCTGCACCCACACAAAAAGACTTATTTCTTTAACAAAATAGATATGTAATTATGAAAAATCAACTTGCCTTACACAAACATCTACATATTTTCCAAGAAAAAAAGTATTTAACTCCTTTATTTCTCTAGTGTTAACGTCATATCAAAATAGTTGAGATCCAGGCCCCAAATGTCCTTTCAAGTCTTATCTTGCACCACGCTAAAGCTTTTGTCCACCTTTTCAATCCCATAAGCTGATCCATGACTCCCTACATACATCATGAACTTTCAACTTGCCATGCGGTTATTCTACCTACTTCTTTTAGCTAAAATATTCCACCTCCACCATGTCATCTGATAAAATTCTTTTTTAGTTTTTTTCAACACCACATTCAAATGTCAAATCTACTGTAAAGCCCTTCTGATCCTGCAGGCAGTATTAATAGCTTCTTCATCTAGATATTATTGTATTCTTTTAATGCCATTTGTAACGTAGTCATTGGAGATAGGGTATCTTTTCTTCTCTCACCCTCTCAGCTGCCCAAAATATAGAAATTTCTTCTCTCTCTCTTTTTTAAAGATTTATTTATTTGAGAGAGAGAATGAGAGAGAGAGAGCATATGAGAGGGAGGAGGGTCAGAGGGAGAAGCAGACTCCCTGCTGAGCAGGGAGCCAGATGCGGGACTCAATCTGGGGACTCCAGGATCATGACCTGAGCCAAAGGCAGTCACTTAACCAACTGAGCCACCCAGGCGCCTGAGAAATTTCTTCTCTTTTATGGCATTAAGGAGGGTACATCTCTCAGTATACTATCATTTTGCATTCACTGAAGAAAACAGACACAACGTTTTTATTTCAGACAGAAAATGGCATAATAAAGAGACATAGCTGCTTAAAAAGGGCTGGACATCCTGGAGTAGCCCAACTGATTAGGTGTGTAGCCACAGTTCCCAGAACATCACAGCATTAACGTGGCAGATGCTCTACTCCCTCTGCCCTAGGAGGAAGGAAGGGAATATGGAAGATGCCACTGGATCAATTAGCTTAAGAATGCACTGCTCTGGTGCACCTGGGTGGCTCAGTCCTTAAGCGTCTGCCTTTGGCTCAGGTCATGATCTCAGGGTCCTAGGATCGAGCCCACATCGGGCTCCCTGCTCAGTGGGGAGTCCGCTTCTCCCTCTTCCCCTGCTCCCTGCTCATGCTCTCTCTCTCTCAAATAAATAAATAAAATCTTAAAAAAAAAAAAAAAGAAAGAAAGAAAAGAATGCACTGCTCTAGCTGGGTTGGAAAGGGTTGGGAGCAAGAGGTTATCAGCTCTTCCCTCAACACCCACACACTGGAGCTTGGATCTAGCAGTCCTGCTTCAGAAAATTCCACATCTCTGCAACCTGGCTTGCCAACAGAAGCCTGCAAAAAGCAGCAGGAACATTGCTTTCATCTATGTTCTGCCTTTCAAACCTTGGATCAGTGCATTTAGTTGTGGAAGCCAATTTACATTAATGTTCCTAATCAGAAGGAAGTCAGAAAAATAGAGTTTTTAACAGTGGGAATTCATGTTGAGTGTGAAATACACCATATATCTGATAGTTTATTCCACTTCTTACTCTTCCCGTACTTTAAGAGGACTAGGCAGTAGCTGATGGATGAGCTAGATCAAATCTGACAAACATTGGTCCACATTTATCTGTCTGTGTAGACTTAAGGTATTAAAACAGTGAGCAAATAAACCATCCTTCTTTTGTGCTTTTGAGCCTTCACTTAACAGGGTGTGAGACAGCAGCTGCCCAGCTAAATATTCTCTCTGTATACATGCCTCTTCCCTTGATCCAACTCCAAGTTCTGGTTCAGAGGAGAGTGTTCCAGAAATTTAATCCTATTTTGCCTCAAATCTAAGCAATTTTTTCAATCCTGATTTATGGGGAGAAAAAAAAAAAAAAGCAACACCAAACAAAACAAAAACAAACAAAACAACATAATCAAAGGGGAACAGATTAGGATTATAATATCATTTCTAATTCCAGGATTTATATGTTTGGAAGTCAGAACCCAGGGCAAGATCATAAGCCCTTCATTGTAAAGAGTATTCTCAGTGCTTAGAACCTTTCAGATATTTTAATTAAATTTAAGGGAATATGATTCTCACTTAACATTTTTAAATTTCATGTAATAACAGGACAGCATAATAATGTCAGTAGCAGTCACTGACAATCAGAGAGGTATATGTTCAAACTTGGCTTTAACTCTTAACAAATCTGTGACCATGACCTATTATTTCAACTTCCTATATCTCTGATTTTTCACTTATAAATGAGATACAGTATTACCTGTCTTTAGAACATATGCAAATATAAATGGATATGTTTATGAGAAAATGTGGTAATGAGTAGATAACCAGTGAACATTAGTTTGTTTTCCCTCCCCTTCCTTGTCTCTGCTCTCCTTAAAATTCTTGTCACTAGTCTCAACACAAGATCAGTGCATTATATTTCCTCTCAAGTGTGATGCCCAGAAGTGAACACCCTGCTTTGGGTGTGGTTCATCTAACACATCTATAGAGGGGAGACTACCACAATAATTTTAATTAGATATACCTGATATATCATTAGATTATTTGAAAAACAATTTGCACTATTGCTTTATATTTCATTTAATCAGTCCCTTAGATTTTCATACTAGCTTCTTTAGGAGCATGCCTGCATTCTTATTGTACTCAAAGTAAAGAATATACATTGCTTTGTATTATGTTTCATGTATTAAATTTAACCTATTGCCTCTTATTAACCTATTGTCTAGATTTTATTTTATGCTGACTCTATTTCTATATACGTGTGATATTTTAAAACTTTATGTCTTTTATAATCCTTTTGCACACCATGACTATCCTCACCAAAGTATATATAAAAATTACTGGTTAGGAGAAGCCTGAGGCAGAAACTTGGATTGTCTACTAGAGATCACTTTCCAGGTTGACATCAACTTTATGGGTACTGATAACCTAGTTCATCAAATTATCAATTCCCTTAATTATGCTCATTCCTTTCACTTCCCTCAACTTATTTCACAAGGATGTCATGACATATTTTGCTAGATAATTTGAAGAAATAAAGATTCACTTGACATAAATTATAGATATCAACCTGTTTGGAGGAAAGAAAAAAAATCCTATAACATCCTGATCAACAGAATATTGATTTGAATTTACTATTCACGTTTCCTGCATTTTGGATGTAGTAGGGCCTGCATCTTTATGAGCCAGCGACAGTGCCATAGTAATCAGTTATCCCTTTAATACATATTGTGCTTCTAGAGTTGAATTATTTAGCTGTTATCTTTTGAGCAAAGGACAATTCTTGGGCTTTTTGGATGTAACTCGGCTATTAATAATTAAATAGAGCCACTTTGGTCACAATTATCATTACTTGAAAATTATTCAGCCATGCAGACAGCCCTTGACTTACGATGGTTCAAACGACTATTTTTTGACATTACAATGGTGCTAAAGTGTTATACATTTAGTAGAAACTATTTTGAATTTTGAATTTTGATCTCTTTCCATGCTAGTCTCTCATGCTGGCTAGTGGAAAGCAGGCCCCGGCGCCCAGTCAGCCACACAAACTTGAAGGTGAACAATCAGGACATGGAGAGCCATTCTGTACCATACAACATCCTGTTTTTCAGTTTCCGTACAGTATGCAAAAATTACACGAGATTTCCAATGCTTTATTTATAAAACGGGTTTTGTGTTAGATGTTTTTGCCAAACTGTAGGCCAGTGTACATGTTCTGAGCACATTTAAGGGATGGTAGGCTACGTTATGATGTTCAGTAGGTTAGGTGTATTAAATGCATTTTCAAACTAATGATATTTTCAACTTATGGTGGGTTTATTGGGACATAAACCATCGTTAAGTCAAGGAAGATCTATATTAAACTTTGAAAGGCTGTAACTCTGTGCTTGGATTTTTAAAGTTGAACAAATGAAATATTTACCCAAAGTAGCTTACTATTAGCACTTAATCCTCTATAACAGTATGAAGAAAATCGGTAGTAAATTCAAGAAAAATACAAACATCCTAACAATTTTTAAATTAACCTAATTTTCTACTATAAACCCAGGTTTAGTTTATTGATCACATTCAGATATCACAATGTGTATCTGATGCACTTAGGGAACGGGGTGACCCTGAGCATCTATTTCAGTAAATTAATTGTAGGAGTTTAAAGGTCTGTATGCTAGAAGAAGTAAAGAGAAAGGCAGAGATTATTTTTCACATGTGTCACAACACAGGTCCAACCCTGAGATTCTTACTGAGCCTCATGGAGAAAGAGCTAACACAGAACCTGAAATAGGGCGTCTGGGTGGCTCAGTGCATTAAATGTCTGCCTTCAGCTGAGGTCATGATCCCGGGGTCCTGGGATCGAGTTCCACCTCAAAACTTCTTCTCCCTCTCCTCCCTGCTCGTGCACTGGCTCTCTCTCATTCTCTCTCAAATAAATAAATAAAATCTTAAAAAAAAAAAAAAAAAGGAATCTGAAGTACCTTTTGTCACCCTGCAACCCTTTTACTTGTTCTGCTGCTTTGCTGCCATATTCTGTAATGTGATGGTTGGTCTACTTTTGAACGGGCCCAGAAGCTTTAACATATTGAGTATGCCAAAAACGTAATGGCAATCTGGTACTTTTAGAGGTATAAGCATTATGTGCATGGAGAAGTGCCACCTTCTTATAGCCATCCGTGTTTATAAAATTGACAAAAGTTGCAGCTAAAGGGTTGAGGACTTTACAAGCAACAGATTGAAATGAAGGACTAGAGCAAGAGATTAAGACCATGATATACGCTCTTGTGTAACTATAATCATAAGTGTTCTTTGTGTGTACACATAAGACAACATTTGGGAATGTTCAGAAATAACTAAGATTTTTAGGGTATCTGGAGACATTATGTAAGTAGCCACAGCTAGAAATTAGCAACAGCACTGTTAACATGATCTATTATTTATTCACAGGCCATCAAGTGCAGAAGAAACTGGGTTTCAATTGTAAATTATTATTTACCCTAACATAAAGTTGTTATATTATTTTTCCTTTTAGGTTGTATCTTCTGGTCCATCTTCTAATGCCCTTAAAAATATTTAGTGCATTTTGAATAAATATAAAGCAGTCTGACACATATTTCTTTATCTTTTTCGGAACAGGGGCCAGATTTTATCCACTTTTGTTTCAGTCCTTACAATATTGTGGAATATAGTATACATTAGATAACACCTTTTTACTATAAATATTGGATTTATGGCAACATTTTTGAATTCTTAAACTATTGTGCTTAGATTAATTTTTGATCAGTAATTCTATTTAAAATAAACTAGTGAATTTTTCTCTGAGTCTACTTTGAGAGAGACTATTTTGGGGATATTAGATAATCCAAGCTTTTCTAACATCACAGAATCATCATATTTTAGAGATAATAAATGTGTATAGTCAAAATTCATTAAAAAGCAAGCTAATGGAAACTGGCTTGTCAATAATACACAGCTCAAGTTTGAACTTTGAGATTTACATTTCATAAAATAGGTTTGCATTCCTATGAAAATAAATGTGAGCCTATAATGCCGAAATAAAAATATAGACAAAAATAATGAGACAAGTAAGAGCAGAAGGCTCAGCCTTTATTAATAGTTTTTTGTTTTTGTTTTTGTTTTTTCTGTATGGCTGGATCTATCAGTAGTAAAAAACATACTGCTTCCTCTATGTGAGTATTCTGATATGCTGGGTCAATTCCTATGATCCTTTTCCTAAATGTCCATTTCCTAAATCCCTCATGTTCACACCAGGATTTCTCCATTGATATTCTCATTACCTTTCTCTTTTTATTAACAAAACAAAACAAACAATATATACTTCTTTCAATTCCACATTTTTTTTCTTTTCTCTCAGTTTTGTTTTTGTTTTTGTTTTTGTTTTTTTATTTTAAGTCACATAAAATGTCATTTGTTAGAACAGTATTTTCCCAACTGGAAAAAACATAGTAAGACTAGACTACGTGACAAAAGATAATAAATCCTTTACTTCCCTTTCAGAATCTTAGGTTTCTTCTTTGCGCTAGATCTCTCTACAGTTTTGCAAGACAGGTGACTCGCAAAAAAAAAAAAAAAAAAAAAATTCCAGAGTGGTGATGGTTTCTTAAAGTAACTTCTTCTAATAATAACATAATAACAAACCATTTAAAATACATCTCAATCATAACAATAGGTTTTAAATAACATCTCAACAAATTCAATTAAATTTCTTGATAGATAAAATACAGTAAAAAGGTTTCTAGAAGCTACTCATTCAAGCCAGAGCAGTTTTTGAGAACTTGAAGGTCTAATGGTAAGTCTACTTAATGTAATACACTATCAGTGTGGCAACAATTAAAAAAAAGGAACTGGAAGAGAAAAAAATACTGGAAGTCAGAACTGTAATTGAGAATTTGTCTGTATCCCAATCATAGGTCTGTGAACACTTTATAGGTGTGTGCATGATGTATTTAAACAATCCATCTTTTCATATGTAATTTCGTTCTCTAATGAAGAATACACAACTTTAAATTAGCCCAAATTTACCTGATTGAATTTCAATATTGTTATACAAAATATCTGAGACAGTATTTTTAAGAATGTGCTATGGTGAGCGCTGTGAATTGTGTAAGACTGTTGAATCACAGACCTGTACCTCTGAAGCAAATCATACCTTATATGTTAAAAAAATAAGAAGATAGTAGGAAGGGAAAAATGAAGGGGGGGGGAATTGGAGGGGGAGACGAACCATGAGACACTATGGACTCTGAGAAACAAACAGGGTTTTAGAGGGGAGGGGGGCGGGGGGATGGGTTAGCCTGGTGGTGGGTATTAAAGAGGGCACGTACTGAATGGAGCACTGGGTGTTATACGCAAACAATGAATCATGGAACACTACATCCAAAACTAATTATGTAATGTATGGTGATTAACACAACATAATAAAATAAAAATAAAAGAGGAAAAAAAGAATGAGAGGAAATATTTTTAAAATATTATAAATAACGCAATTTTTACAATCAAGATTATAATACCAAAATAAAAATATGATGCTAATAAATTCAGGAGATGTCATTATGAATGGTGCTTGCAATCATAAAGAAACATATTAACTACTTAAGTTGTTACTTAAACAGGAAAAAACTATTAACAGTGAAAATAATAAAATAATCAAACTGATTTTTTCCTGTCATTTAAAAAGTTATATATTGAATTTCCTATATATTTCCAAGTAAAAAGGATTTTTATTTTTGTAAAACATGCATGCCTGTGTAAAATGTTCTTAAGGTGTTGCATATAACTAATTTTGATTTAAATGGGATCTGATTTATTCAAATTGATCCAATATACTTGTTTAAATTATCAGCACTTTTTAATTTATTGAAACTATATTCAGGGCATTTGGGACAGAATTAAAATATGAAAAAGACTACTCTTTATATGACATTGAAGGCAGTCCAACTTCTAAAAATGTCCGAAGAGATGTAGAAAAAAATATAAATATTTGAATCGGGTACACGCCTTAAGGCAAATGATCTTTGATGTTTTAATCCCATTACACTTCACCAATATTGTCTCAGAAATGTACTATTCAAATGTGACTCAGGCAAATTTAGAAAGGGATTTGAAGAAAGTCAGAAAAGGCTTCACTGCCAGGAAATCCAATACGTTAAATGCTTTCCTAACTTGTCATAATTGACAGTGATTCCTGACTTATAGAATTTACTCAATGAAAAACTAACAATAATGAATACTTTTAAGAAATAATAATTAGGAAGCTAACAGAAAAGATGTGCAAAGGCAATAATTTTCACCTAATTTAAAAGTATTTCTTTCAAAAACTAGTCTTTCAGGGTAACAAATCCTGACTCAGGGCTTCCCCAGATTCACTGGGCCATGGTTTTCTACTCCATGTTACCGATGACCCTTGACAAAGATCAACAAAGACTGATACTAGTTCGAGTGGTAAGAAAAGATTTTAATCAGTAATACCCTATTGTAATAGGAAACGGAGTTCAAGGTAAACTGAACTCAACTTCAATTTTTACAAAGATGGCAAAGAGTTTTAAAGGGAGAATGAGGGAATAAGAAGAGGGTTGATTGGGGGCTCAGTTGAGTCAGGAAAATGGAAAGTTATCACAAAGGGGAAGGGAGGTGTTGGTTCAGGTGAAAGCCCTCTGGGTTCGTTAACTGCTGCTTATGGAAGTTAAGCTCCTACCCTCTCACAGAGGCTGGGAGCTAAGGCCCCACTCTGTTGAGGTGTTTGCTGGAACAAACAGTAACTTCTTTTGGTAGCCTTGAGTTTTCTGGGGCAGGCAGTTTAAGGTCAAGGATCTTCTGAGGAATGTGGCTAGTAGAAACCAGGGTAGTGCTTTGTTCAAGTCTTTATATGCCAAGGTTAAGGCCTAGTCAAAAAGACAGTTCCGAGGAGCCTGGCTAGACTTTGGTGAAGGACCGAATCTTGGTAACCCTCCAGTAAGATCACCTGGCAGCCAAAAATATTTGCATAGGCCGTGGCAGAGACGGCTTCATGCCTGTCTCACCAGTGCAGTCAGACAGGGCTCTACGGTCAGCGTTCTGTGCCATTATGAAGTTCTTAATAATTTTTTCAACAAGAGGTCCACATTTTCATTTCACACTTGTCCCCACAAATTGCGTAGCCTTTCTTAGGCCATGAAGTGGAAGTTTGGATTTCCACTACAGAGAAGCTTATTGAGTTCTCTTACTGCCTTCAAACATCACGTGTTGTAGCTCTGCTCCCACCCTCAGAGCTTCTCTGTTTTCATGCAGGTGAACTTTGATTAACAGGAAACCAGTAAAAAGAATGGTGGATACATTCTTCTCCCTTCTTGGATGCTGAGGGAATGACCTCAGACATGGCGCTTCTGAACGATTCCTGCAGTGGATGTGTTTTCTGATGAAACTAAGCATCGGTAACACACTTCCTTTTGTTGTTTTCCTTCCGTCCCTGCCTAACTCCCTCTTTTCCCTCACTCTAGGATTAGACTGTGTGTCTGCCTCTTGCAATAAAGCAATTGCATGCATATTAGGCTCCAGGCTAGTTTTTTAAGGTACCCAAACTAAGATATTCAGGAATAGTGAAAATTTCCACATAATTTCTCTTCTTTTTAAATAAAATATTTAGGCATTAATGAAATTTATTAAAGAATGATAAAAGAATAATTTCTAGTCACTATTAGGATTTGGCTATGAGTTTCTCCCTCTCCCTCTCTCTCTCACTCTGAGTCTCCTCTCTCTTTCAAATAAATAAATCTTTTAAAAAATTAAAGAAAAATAAAAGTAGCTACAGTTTATCTACAACATTTAACAGAGAGTAGTTAAAAAAATAAAAATACAGTCTTCATTATACTCTTACTATATCACTTACCACAAAATAATTAACTTATAAACCACAATTTGGTCTCTACTCTCAAGATTCAAATAGATATTTTTCTTGAAGTTCTAAAATATGCATTAATCAATTATGTAATAAATTTTGAGATACTGTTAAAAATGCTTAAATTTTGCCATAGGCCAATGGTCACCATCCCTTACATATGTGCCAGAGCATGTCATAAAATGGCACTGTCTCTGGAAAACTCACAGGGCCCCTTGGTCTCCCTGTCATTCTCTTCCCATGTACTCTTCTCTCCCTGTAATCTTGTTGCCCTCTGTGCACCATAGTTAGGAACCTCTGTCCATCTGCTGCTAAATCCACTCTGATCTTTTCCTCTACTTGACCACCAGAGACTATGCAATGTCAGATAGCAAGCATTTCCTCCCAAGCATGCACAGATTCCACTATACCATGATGCCTTTCTTATTTTGGAGTGATTGTGATATTCTCAAGATAAAATCTTCACTATGTGAACAATGCTCTGTGACTTCATGAAAGAAATTTGAGTTTCTAACAAGAAGCATGTTGCTGGGCCTGGCTTCATTTCACTGGTTTTTCTTCTTATGCCTTGCTTGTTTTATGCTCTGTTTCTTTGGTTTGACATTCTTATTCAACCTTTAATCTCAATTAAATAGAAGGATTGAATAGATAATACTCTAGTCTGCATTTTTGGCTCATCTAGCAAAAGTGTACTTAAGTAATATAACCCATGGATTGGAGTAAAAACAGAATTTATTTCTCATTATATTTGTGACACCCTTCCAATTAATGAGTTTAATTAGGTAACTCATAAATCTCCTTCCAAATTGAATGCTGTGTCTATTGTCTGTGAATGCGAAACATCATGTGGTCTGCCTTTGGGGGAAAAAACTCAGAAACTTGTCAAGAACAGTAACATTATAGGAAAAAAATAGACTGAAAAAATTCGTGTGTCAAATTTGTTGACATTCTTATAAAGGGTGACAAGAAACAGATTATTGAGGTCAACAAGAGAGATTCATGACAGATAGAAAACTCTGATTGATTTAACTCCAGACTTTCTAATACAAGTATATTTCATAAACCTTACTAGATATGCCAGAAGACTTATGGTTTAAATATTCTTCTATTTAATTTCCTTTGGATTTTCAGCATTATTTATTTTTCAAAAGATGTGGGGTGCATCTAGTTGTATATATTTAAGTTTTTTTATGTTAGATTCAGCATTTTTCTTCTATTGGAACCACATCAAAATTTACCATCTACCAATACCAACTCTCTTTCCCTCTTTCTTTTGTAATACATAAATTGAGATACTAATGAAATTTGCATTCCTGAAATAGACTCATGAGATTATATAAAATGAAACTATTTTTCCTTCCTAGCCCACTACTGCTACCAAGTGTTTCTAATTTAAAGAAGTATGACACACTCTGAATTTCCTTGACTATTAGGTGTCAGGTAGATCTTTACGTTTAGCAGGTATATCTAGTAATCACATGCAAAACTTGACAGCACATTCAAAGAAATGTTAATCGAATGTTTTTACCGGTTTTATGGACTAACTATGAAATCAGAAAATTCATGCCTCATTTTCAGTCTTAGATTTAAAACAATGAAGCAAATGGATGAATAGAAAGGGTGGGATGGGAAGTAAGGACACGGCTCTCAGCATTGTTTGTGGTAAGTAACCGTTCACTAATGAGGAAAATTTGCCCCTAGAATTTATTCATTTTTTAAGGCAGTCACACTTGCTGGAAAAAAAAAAAAAAGTCATACGTTATTAAAAATATACAGTTAATATATCTGGCAATGAGCAACAATGAATATTGCACTTGGCAGAGTTCACTATTAATTAACAAAATTTTCCATCCCCCTCCTTGGTAATTGTGTTGGTACTTCGCACTTTGTACTGACATTGGAGTGGTTTTTCAGTACCTAAGATTTTTGAAAAGGCAGGGAAAAATCTAACTCACAAAAGAAAATAACAAGCCAAAAATCAGAATATATTTCTTATTAACTTTAACTGTGGAAGGAAAACAGATGGTTGGAAAATTAAGGCCTCATTCATATCTGTTCACTGGAAAAGCTCAAAGCAAATTCTAAGTAAGTGTGCTAGCATCCACGTCCATCAGTGTAATAACAGCTTTAGGAGAGTGATTCAGAGCACCTGAGGGAAGTGAACCAAAGATCCTCTTGACTTTTATTTATTGCACAGAAGAGAATGACCACAGATTGAAAAAGAGAAACAAGTCTTTCCTGCAGGGTAAAGAATGAAAAAGCCAGAGAATTTATTAATCTTTTGTGAGACCAATAGCTAGCACTTAAATTTGGCCAACATGATGGGCGCCTGGGTGGCTCAGTTGGTTAAGCGACTGCCTTCGGCTCAGGTCATGATCCTGGAGTCCTGGGATCGAGTCCCGCATCGGGCTCCCTGCTCGGCAGGGAGTCTGCTTCTCCCTCTGACCCTCCTCCCTCTCATGTGCTCTCTCTCTCAAATAAAAAAAAAAAAAATTTGGCCAACATGAATCTTATAAGAGAACAGAATTTATTCACTTAACAAAAGTGCACACATGCTTACATGTGTGCACATACACACACACACATACACTCCTCCCAAAACCAAGTAAGACCAAATGCTACTTTTCTATTCATAAAGCTCTATATTTTGGTAAAACTTGTTTTTGTTGACTTAATAAACTTTGGATAAATAACTACATTTATAAAGATAGAAAGGAAGATGCTTACGGTATAAAAGATCCAATTTTTATTTTTAAAGATCTCATGTGTAATAATTTTGTATTTCAGTTCCCAAATATAGGCATGATCTGCAATTTTTCATACATTTTTGTTTAAATCAACTTATACCTTACCCTGTGTTCCCAATGCACCAAGTTTATAGAGATTTTAAACTCAGACATTTTTAGACATTGCCAGCCCAGTATGACAAGCTTTTGGTCTTAATGACATTGTAAAGCAGTTGCGAAAAACCACTGATTATATTCCATTGCTCCACCCTAGTCTTATCTGAGAGAGCCATTCTTCTGCCATATATGTTCCATCAGACTAGGTGATCCTGTGTTGATTTGGGTTCGTTACAGGGACGTAAGACTCTATTTTAAGTCTGCAGTATTTTTTGCCTACACTACATTTTTCTTGGGTGTTAAAGTTAGCAAATACCCTCTGAGGACTTGGTATCTCCCATGACACTGACTACATGAACTGCCCGGGCTTCTGGTGCTGCTGGACTCACTATCTTCTGTCTTCCCAGTTTGAGACTTCTCTGAAAAGCTTTAACACTTCAGAGTATTTTTTAAATCACCGTTCCTAGCCATTTGTGCGCCATAAACCCTTTTGACATCCTGATGATGTGTATGGATCCATTCTCAGAATAATGTTATAAATGTATTTTAAAAAAATGAAAAAAAGACCAATTATATTGAAATACATTATCAAAATATTCTAAACAAATTTGTGATATGATAATATCTGAGTACTTTCATTAACATTTTAATAAATGTAATCAATATAAAGATAGTTCTTACAGTGATTTTTGACGTAGTGATAATCATCAAAATTATTTTGAGGTACCTGCAATAGGTATGACATGATAGAAAATATTTGTAATGTCTATTGATAACCAAGTCCCAGGTACCATTAGTATTGATCACATTTGTAATTGAAAAAAATGTTAAATTGTAGTTAGGGCTAATTGAGAAAAAAATGATGTAATCTTTACATTTACATTCACAGAACCCCTAAATTCTCATCTATGGGTCCCAGATTAAGGATTTCTTCTTAAAAAAAAAGAATTTCCTCTTTATATAATTTAGGCTTTTACAAAATGTATAAAGTATCAGAAACTTTCCGTTGTTTCATCTTGCTACTCTGAAAATAGTACCTGGGACAAGATATCACAAAGCCTGGCCTTCTGATTAATCAGTAAAAAGAGAATTCCAATGAAAACAAAATCAATTTAATGATTTGCTATTTAATTTTGCCATATATATTTTCATTGGCTTAAGATCCAATATGCTTTCTCCTCTCAAAAAAATAATCCTTCTGTTGTATAGCTCTAAATTCTGAGATATGCCAGCCTCAGTAGAGCAAAATAGATCTTTAGAAAAAGTCAAGGAAACAAGCAAAGTTCAGCACTGTTGCATAAATCCCCCAAAATCCCACGGCTCTCCAATTTCTCAAAGTGCCTATTTCTCACATGGCTTCACACATGGTTTTTGTAAGTTATACTTTGTCTCTGTTGCCAGAATCCTTGTCACCGGATCCATGTTATTTTCTCTGCCCCTATATGTCTCTTTGACTGGAGGAGTTACCAGAGGAAGACTTTAACCTCATTAGGGGTTTGGTACTAGCAGGGTCTAGGTATAGAAACAGGGAGGCTTTCCTTTTTAGTCTTCTAATTAATTACACCTCAACTGCCTGCAAATTCAGGCAAGTTTCTAAAATATATTGCAAGTTCCTGAAATACCAGTGGCCTTTGGAATTCAATTTGTATCTTGCATTATAAGCATGGTAATAGCTTTGAATATTCAGAAACTTCATTCCTATCTTGGTGTTCTATTTTCTCTGTAATAGTCAATTAAGCTCTGTTTCTTCATAGAACTAATCCCCACTTAGATATTTGGGGATGGGTTCAGAGTTGTCACTATCTGGCTTTAAATTTGTAGAGTCCCAGTGAGAGTTTTCCACATCCATTCCTCTATCCGAGGTGAAATGTTTTTCTAATTTTCTATTTAAATTAGCATTTCATGAGAGCCTGTATAATTTCATCTGAAATGTAGATGGGAGTTGGGTTTGATGTGAAGTAAAGTGGGTACTATGGATTGGGGTGAGAAAGACAGAATAAAGATGTCAGAACTAAGAATATTCAAGCAAAGTTTACTTTTCTCCACTAAATATAAATGTAAAGAAATAGAGAATTGATGTTGGGGATATTTTTTAGTGAGTCAGATGTTGACTCATTTCTTTTTATATTCATTGGCTTGAAACTATCACAAAATCAACAGCAAAGAAAATTTTTAAAAACATTTTAAGTGCTTTTTCCAATAGAAAATGGAAAATTTATCCAAAAATAATAGTAGAACCAAGGAATGTGCATGATAATTAACTGCCACTGAATGAAGAAAATGATTTGAATGTAGAAATACTAGATGTGAAAAAATAAAATAAATGAAGAGTTGGAATACTGATTGTTACTTTGTGATTTTCTACACAAAGTAAGCCAAGCTGAATATCTTAATCTTTAGAGACTTTCTTTCTTTTTATTTTCTATAGAATAATTTTCTTTTCTATCCTCTAGACTTACATTAGTTTTGACTTACTCAAGTGTAAAGGAACTTCGTTCTACCTATCAGTTTCATTAACTACAGTTAATGATGTATTTAAATACAGTTGTATTTGATGTTGTATTTGATGGTTGATTTAAGTCATGTCTCCATGATACATAGTAGTCCTCCCTTATCTGTCGTTTTACTTTCCATGGTTTCAGTTATCCATGGTCAGCTGTGGTCAGGAAGCATAGTATCATCCTTCTAACGTATCATCAAGTGGTTAGTAGTAGCCTAACAATTTGTCAAAATGCCTACATCATTCACCTCACTTCATCTTATCATGTAGGGCTTTATCATCTCACATCGTCACAAGAAGAAAGGTGAATACAACATAATAAGATATTTTGAGAGAGAGAGAGAGAGAGAGACCACATTCACATAACTTTTTTTTACAGTATATTGTTATAATAAATATAGTTTATTATTGGTTATTGCTGTTGATCTCCTCCTTTGCCTGATTTACAAATTAAACTCTATCATAGGGATATGTGTATAGGAATAAAACACAGTATATAATAGGTTTCAGTACTATCTTCAGTTTCAGGCATCCGCTGAGGGTCTTAAAACATATCCCTCGTGGATAAAGGGGACTACTATCTGTGAAGCACTACAACCAAACCTGCCAATGAAGCATAAAACAGTCTGCACTTTTTGCTTCATAAAACAGACATGATAGATGTGGACAATCTCATTCACAAACTGTGCCTTTGAGGTTTTTTTTAATATCAAAAAAATATTGAAAATAAAATAAAGGGAAGTGCAACAGAGCATTATTTGCAGGCAAATGTGGAATATTCTGAGGTGATTATGATTCAGCAGTCATAAAGCAGAGTGTCCAAGAAACTGTCACAACTAATAGCAACATCCTATGGAAACAGATCCCAGGAGGTCAAAGGCATGTCCTCTGACTCCAAGTTGTTTACTCCCTTCAGCATGTAATTGTTCCACCAATCAGTATAAAACCAAACATGTCTACAAAATGAAACTTTATAATGGCTACAGTTTATAGCTATTTAAATTGCTAGAAATAATGATATTTTAAATGATGACAGTGATCCTTCAACATTTTTTGTAGAATTTTTTTTTTTTAATTTCTACTTAGGTAAAGTGCCTAGAGCTAATACAAGGATATTAAGAACACTTTCATTATCAGTCAATGCAATGAAAGATAAAGACAACTAAAGAGAGTTACCAACATGAGGGGAAATGAAAAACTTCGAGTCCTACACAAGTTCCATTGGTTTAAATTAAAAGGAAAAACATAGAATGGATTAAAATCTCCATCTGTAGTTTTTAATAAGTTCTAGAAATCACATGCCTAATATTAATTTATAAATAGTGGCTATAGTACCTCCAAAATGGACATTTATAGTAGCAGAGCAATCTTAAAAGTATTTTACAAATATGGAAGTAAACAATTTTCACCTGTGATCTTCATCAGTAAAATGGGATCGAATGTGATAATTTTCAAAATATCGGCATGATATTTTGCAAATAAATCTGTAAGATTTGCTATGTAGAAACTAAGTACATATGACAATAGGATGATAGAGAATCTGATGTACATCCTATTTCTTTTCATTTCTTTCCACCTTCTTTCTTTCCTTCATTCTATTCTTCTTTCCTTCCATTTCCCCATTTCTTCTCGCTTTCTTTTTCTTTTTAACTCAGAATTCATAGATCACTTTTATTAGTCTAGGCGCTAGACTAGTGATTCAGAGCAACATAAGATATAGTGCCCAATTTTGAATAACTCAATATTGTGGTGGAGAAAGACTTACAGAAGAGTATTTGTATCTTGAAATCTGTATGCTATATTGAAGCTATCTGCAGGAAGCTATGGGACAGAGAAAATGAAAGAATGATGAAGTGTGAAAGGTTGAGAAAATTAGTATTTAATGGAATGATTAGAACCCTGGTTCAAGATGTCCCAAGTAGGTTTGAAGTAAGATTGCATTATTCATATAATTACAAAGAGTTCAGCATGTTGAAAGTATTATGTGAATAGGGACTGCTGATCAACAAAGATGTGAAGAGAGAGGTAGGCTGCACAATATCTGGAAGAGAACTGAATAAGTCTGAAGACTTTTAGAGAGGGAAATTCACCCATGGACTAAATTAAGTAAATGAGTCCATTAGAAACTCAATTTAGTCAAAATGATTATGTGTCCATTAGGTCATTTTCCCATCCTTCTTTTTTTTTTTTTTTTTCACAAAATGTGATTATATGTTCAATGTTTATCTGCTTATTAAGTGATAGACTATAATTGAGCTTATTTTTTTAGTAAAAATTGGAATATATTTATATTATGATTGCTATATCACCAATACCAATCACAGTACCTATCACAGGATAGGTGATCAATAAATATTTACTAAATGAATAAACAGATGGTTTTAGTCTGAGTCTATGAGGAATTTATAATTATATCCTTTATAGGTATTATTGTTAAATCAACTGTATCTAAAGTTTTGACTCTGGATGACAAGAATAATGTGGAAGGCAAAATTATAAAAATATCCCCAAGATTTTTGTTCTCTGATTATTCAGTCAAATGCTAATCTTAGTAAATCTGTGAATGGACTTTGCAGATATAATTAAGGCAACTAACCAGCTGACCTTAAGACAGATTATTCTGGGTTATTCAGGGGAGCTAAATGTAATCACATGGACTCTTAAAAGCAAAAGAGGAAGACAGAAAAGTCAACCAGAGAGATGTAGCCGAAGGAGAAGTCTTAGAAATTTAAAGCTTGAGGGGACTCAACCTACATGAACATGTAACATGTAGGGAAGCCACATGGAAAATATGATAAGTAATATGAGCACTTTCCAGGTGCAAAGGCTGTTCCCTGGCTGACAGCCTCCAAGGAAACAGAGACCTCAGTCCTACAATTGCCAAGAAACTAAATCAGGCCATCAACCTTAATGAGCTTGGAAAGAGATTCATCTCCGAGTCTGCAGAAAGGAACATCTTGATTTTAGTCTTATGAAATCCAGAATAAAGGAGCCAGCTACGTCATACTATGCCCAGACCTGTGACTCACAGAACTGTGAGATAATAAATGGGTGTTAATTTAAACTGTTAAATTTGTGGTAACTTGTTATAACTACTAAAACAAGCAATTATAATATTCTTAAAATAAATATTATGAGAAAGCAAACTTTGAATGATGCCTCTGATATTTAAATTTTACTTTATTTCAACACATATTAAATAAAAATCTATTATGTTTCTGACATGAAGATATTCAAAGTGAGAGAGAAGAAATATTTGAGTGAAAATTAGGCTGTCAGAACTCAGGGGACATTGCTACTATCCCTTTTAATCATTCCATCACGGGCTTACAAGTATCATGACTATTGAAAAGAAAGGGAGAGGGGTATCTATTTAATGTGAAGAGGAGGGTGAAAAGAGAGAGGGCTTGTCTGTTGGTCTCAGCGGTTTCAGTGAAGTACAAGATTTTCTGCTGAGTATGAAAGAGTCAGAATTAAATATAGGACTTAAGCAGAATCTGAGAAAATAATTGAACAATGACAAATAATAAAGGTTGCTGAGAGTTCCAAAGAATAAAATGATGACAAAGTATTTACCTGTTATCCTTATTGTACCTCTCTCATCCCAGAAAACTCAGGTCAGGTCATTTCAAGAATTTTCTGCAAAATAGCAGGGTTGTTTTGTTTTTTTTTTTAATTTCTGTTTTTGTTTTGGCAAAAGATGTATATACTCTTTTAAAAAAGAATTACTTAGATCTTCTATGTTTATCTAAATTGCTGAGACCAACAAATAGTCTGAACAAATACAAAACTAGGATTCAACTCCTAATGCTTAACATATTAAAAATGTGTGCTCTGGTATTGCGCAAGCCTGTTGAATCTCAGATCTGTACCTCTGAAACAAATAATGCAATATATGTTAAGAAAAAGAAAAGAAGAAGAAGAAGAAGGTAGCGGGAGGGGAAGAATGAAGCGGGGGAAATCGGAGGGGTAGACGAACCATGAGAGACGATAGACTCTGAAAAACAAACTGAGGGTTCTAGAGGGGAGGGGGGTGGGAAGATGGGTTAGCCTGGTGGTGGGTATTGAGGAGGGCACATTCTGCATGGAGCACTGGGTGTTGTGCACAAACAATGAATCATGGAACACTTCATCTAAAACTAATGATGTAATGTATGGGGATTAACATAAGAATAAAATAAAATAAAAAAAAAACAATTAAAAAAATATGGAACCAAATCCAATTCACAAAAATCTATAGATATTATATAAAACAAATACAATGTAAATTAATGGCAAGCTTAATGTGATTGATCATGTTGCTTTGCTGAATGGAACAATTTACCGTAAGATGAATTTGGCACCCATGGCTTTGAAGTTTTGGAGTTCATCCTGACATGCATTTCCATGTGTTCACTCATTCTTCACAGCTTTGCAAAAGCTATATAGGACTTGCCTTGACTGAAATATATTATTGACAATAACCTTGTCATTTTATTATTTTCTTATTATCCTATCATAATTAAATACAGACTGCTTTACCCTGACATATTTGTAAAGGCACAGGCATTGTATCACCTGCATATTCAAATTATGCTTATATTAATTTTAAATTCAAATGCTATATATTTTACTTCAAAATAAATTAATAACGAGTATATGTATGTGATTAAACAAATAAATGAGAAACAAATAAGCAGCATAAAGATTATAAAGTGACAGATAAGTCTGCCTCCTGCCACTGGTCCCCCAGTTCTTCATCCCCTACATTGAGGCAACCATTGTAACCATTTCTTATTATTCTAGAAATCATTTGTTTATATATATGCATGTGTGCAAGTGTGTGTATGTGTGATTAATAAATACACATTTCTTTATTATACAAGTGAAAATGGTTCTGAACCTTGTTATCTTCATATAATAAGAAGTCTTAAACATTTTTTTATCATTTCCTGAAGATTTACTTTATTGTTTTAGTGGCTACACATTTTTAATGATAATGTCATAATTTCTTTAATTCCCTACTGATGATTCTTTAGTTGTTTGCTACTACAAACAGTGCTACATTAGACATTTAACTGTTATATTTAAGACTCACATTTTCCTTTATCTGGTACCACTTTAAAAAAAATAGACTTTTTTTTTTTTAAACAATTTTAGGTTCACAGCAAAATTTAGCAGGTAGTATAGAAATTTCCCATGTACCCCTGACTCATGCATAGCCTCTTTACTATCAACATCCCCCACTAAAGTGGTACATTTGTTACAACTTATGAACACTTGACACATGATTATTACTCAAAGTCCATAGTTTTCATTACAGTTCACTAAATATTGTACATTCTATAGGTTTGAACAATTGTATGAGGACATGTATCCACTATTATAGTATTATACAGAATATTTTCACTGCCCTAAAAATCCTCTTGCTCCACCTATTCATCCTATATTAATTTTTACATCATCTATAGAATGAAAAATAGTACAAAACACTAAAATAGTGTCTTGGGAAGGAGTCTGTGAAAAATCTCTGTACAGGTTCCATAGTAGGTGAAGTAAAATCTCACTTTCAATGTAGGAGATGTAGATTGCTTCAGAGCAAAACGGTAATTATGGCGATCCCTTACTTAGCAGAGAAGGGGCAGAGAGAAACAGGTAGGCAGGACTGGCACTAAGACCCTGGGTTTCCCCAGAAACTGATGAACCCAGTTGAGATCTCCTGGTCCACAGTAATCAGGAAAAAAGAAAGAAAGTGTGTAAAACTGTTCTCTCCTGGAAAACACCAAAGACAGAAAAATTATTTATTTAGAGGCCTTTGTTTAATGTAAATGATTGAAGAAAGGAGACAGAAGAAGACTGAGTTAGAGGATGAAGAAAGGTCATTTTTTTTTTTTAAAGTAACAAATGCAGGAGAAAGGAGAAAGCTAAATAAAGAAATATAGAGGAGGGACACAAATGTTGGATAAGAAAATTAAATTCAGGGGCAGAGTCTTAGAATTTGGTGGTTATAAAAAAAGAAGCAATAGCAAAACATTGGCCAGATTTTAATAGTCAGACAGCATCAAAATAGTTTTCACCTACACTTTTCATAAAAGTTATGGTTTGAATTCAATATCTTCTATAATTTGGCTGCAACAGTTTGGAGTTTTTAAATTTCCATTTCATTTATAGGTTTTAAAGCTGGCTGTAAAAAATCTGTTCCCAAACAAAACTCAGACCTACCAAAAGAATTAAACATATTTTATGTACTCTCCAGACAGTTTTATCTCTCAAAAAAAATTAAAAATTAAAAGTACAATATTATCAGCCTCCTACTCTTCCACATGGTTAAGATGGGAAAAGATTTTGATATCAAGTATTATGTATGCCACTTACCCTTAAGTAAAATAAAATAAACATTTAACCAGATTGAGATACTGATGTTTATAAAGAGCTTCATATATGCTGGTATTTTTTAGATGTGTTTTATGATGTATTCATAAATAATGGATCTATAGAAAGCAAATATACTACTGAAGTGTAATTCTAACATGTTTGGAAAGAGATGCTGTGCTCTTAAAGCACTTATTTTGAATTTTATTAACTATAACACAACATGTATTATCTACTTTATAGAGGGAACTTACTAGAGATCTTTTATTCTTATTTTATACTTACATAGAAAAATTAAGTCCATGCACAAGAAATAGTCCAGCAAATTATCCTGTATTATTATGTCACGTTAAAATTATAATCAATATCACTATTCTTTTAGAAACAATAACAGAAAAAAAATAAAAAAAATAAAATAAAATAAAAAAGAAACAATAACAGAAGATATTGACTGGTAAATGATAGGCAGATAAAGATAATATAGATTTATTTAAGTATTGGTTAATATACACAATATATGGTTCAGATCAAACAAAATATACAGCAGTTGATTATGTTTAGTAATTTACATTCAAATTGATATTATGACTCAACAGTGCTTTATTAAAACAATTATGATTATTAAGTCAGAATTTCATTTACAATAAGGACCTTATCTACATCCTTGTGAAGCTTCTGAAGTATAATGAGAACTAAATAAGTAAATCTTTAAAAATTGAAATGATAAAATATATTCTAATAGTTAAGTCTCCCAAATTACACTATCCTTGCTAATGCATAAACCATTTATTATTAAAGACTGCAGTAGAGCCTAAATGCCTGGGAAATGAACTTTCATGAAACAGATAAACAGACAATTATAAAATAATGCATATTATTAAGTCAAGGTGTCCTTAATGCATACAGATCTACTAATAGATCTATTAATATTCTGTATTATTGTTCATTATACAAAATATATTTTAAATTGTAAAATATAAATTAATTAATTAAATTTCATATTTTCATTAATGTTTTATACTTTACTTCATTAAAGGGAACAATATTTTATAGGTAGTTTTTGATCATTGACTTAGCTAACCACAGTTATTATGTGTCATGGCTTGTATATAATTAAATGTATAGATTCAACAGAGTCAGTAAAGTACCAGAAAATTAGGGATCCTGATCAGCTGATTTTCATTGCTTTAAAAGTATTCTCATCTCTTCTTTTGTTTACTTAAGCAAAGGAGTATTTATTCCTCCAAAAAATAAGGAGTTTGAATTACCTCAAACATGGTGGAACTCTTCCATACCTGCTAAACTATGTGCACTGATCCAGTATCTCCCATGTAGTTATGTATCCTCTTCGGCAAATTAAATAATTTTTTGTTTTCTATGGATAAATATTCTGTTACAAATAATTATGTGTATATTTAATGTACTTTAAAATCTACAACCAGGGGCGCCTGGGTGGCTCAGTCATTAAGCATCTGCCTTTGGCTCAGGTCGTGATTCCAGAGTCCTGGGATCGAGCCCTGCATCAGGCTCCCTGCTCAGCAGGAGGCCTGCTTCTCCCTCTCCCACTCCCCCGCTTGTGTTTCCTCTCTCTCTATCAAATAAATAAATAAATTAAAATCTAAAAATAAAAAATAAAATCTACAACCAAATTCATCAAATTTTGAAAACCTCTGCTTTAATAATTCAAAGCAAACTAATGACCTATGTGATATTTGAAGGAGGCATTTTTCTTCATTTTTTGTTTTATGTAATCTATTGATAAATCAAATCTGTTCAAATATAACCAGTAATATATTTCAAAGATTACTTTTATTTATTTTCATTACAAAAAATATATATGTGTAGCATATAATTTATGTAAATTCCAAACAAAATCGAAAGAAAAAAAGTGATAGCCCACCGAAAACCAAATATAATTAACATTTTGGTTATATGTCATTCTTGATTATATGTTTCTGCATGCTTTTCAGTAAGGTTGAAGTCACACTACTTTTAACAATAATGTGTAAGTCTTTTGAATTATATAATGGAAACATAGAGGGCTTTTTCCAAAGATATCAAAATTAATGAAATATTTTTATTTAAAACATAAGTAGACATACTTAAAAGTAGAATATCTTACACTGTAATATTATACACTAAAGTTTAATGTGTGTCCATCTCCAGAATTAAGTAGGCTTACACATTTTAAGTTTTTCTCATTTGATCATTGAAAACTGTATCTTATTGCAATATCAAAATGATTTTTTTTGGTAATGACATGAATAAATTTCTTATGGATTTTAACCAGTGGTATTTATCTTATGTGGTTTATTTATCTTATGTGGCACATGGTTTGTGCCAAATTATTTTTTGAAAGAAAATGGATGAAGGAACTATATCAACCTAAAAAAGTGCTCAACATCACTAATCATCAGGGAAATGTAAATCAAAACTAAAGTAAGATATCACTTCATGCCCATAAAGATGGCTATTACCCCCCCAAAAAATAAAAAAAAAAAAGATAACAAGTGTTGGTGAGAATGTGAAGGAAAGGGAACTCCTGTACACTATTGGTGGGAATGTAAACTGGTGCAGTCACCATGGAAACAGTATGGAGACTCCTCAAAAAAAAAGAAAAAGAAAAAGAAAAACAGAATAGTATATGATCCAGCAAACCCACTTCTAGGCATAAATTTTTAGATTATTTTTATTTATAATATTTTCTTTAATTTTCCTGGGAATGTACATTAATTGAAGAAAAATACTATATTTTATAGATGTAAAATGAATAATTGAAAAATAACCCACTTATAACGTCATCCTAAACAACAAAATTATTATTTTTTAGTGAGGTCTTAGACTAATTTAAATTGTTGGTGGTATATGCCCACAAGATTATGTTTCTTAAAAAAATAATAATAATTAGGGGCTCCTGGGTGGCTCAGTTGATTAAGCGACCTACTCTTGATTTTCGGCTCAGGTCATGATCTCAGGTTTGTGGGATCAAGTCCCAAGCTGGGCTCTATGCTGGGCACAGAGCCTGCTTAAAATTCTCTCTTTCCCTCTCCCTCTACCACTCCCCCCACCTCTCACACACATATGGGTGCACACTCTCTCTCTCTCAAAAAAAAAAAAAATTAATTAGAGGGGCACCTAGGTGGTTCACTCATTTAAGCATCCAACTCTTGATCTCAGCTCAGGTCTTAATCTCAGGGTCATGAGTTCAAGCCCCCATGTTGGGCTCCATGCCCAGCATGGAGCTTACTTAAAATTAATCAATCAATCAATAAAATATACAGTTCTTAAAAATAATTAAGTAGAGATACTTGTTACATAGAATGCTATTTGATGCTTTCTCATCAACCTTAATTAAAAGTATAATGTTCTAAAGTACCTCAGCAATATTATTTTCTTAATTATTTGATGTATAATAATTTTGTTTTTGTGATTTTCATTATAAGTTTTAGCTGATTATCATCACCATATAGAAATACAATTAATTACAATTGATAGTAATTATTTATTTTGTACTTATTTATTTTGTAACCAGCCACTATACTGAACTTTCTTATCTTCAATATATCATGTCATTACCAAAAATGACAAAATTACCTCTTCCTTTCCATTATTTTATAATCCACAAGTAAATTTCTTAACTTACTGCCTTATCTAGAACTTCTATACAATTGTGAAATAACATTAATGATAAGGATATTTGTATTATCACTATATCCAAAGCTGATTACCTCTGGGTGTTCAACATTAAATAGTACTCTAGAGTTTGATTTTAAATAATATTTATCATGCTAAAGACATATCTTTTAGTTACTAATTTTCTTTAAAAAATTATCCTTTTCCAGGGTGCCTAAGAGGCTCAGTTGGTTAAACATCTGACTCC
Organism: Mirounga leonina; assembly: GCF_011800145.1. Classification (NCBI taxonomy): domain Eukaryota; kingdom Metazoa; phylum Chordata; class Mammalia; order Carnivora; family Phocidae; genus Mirounga; species Mirounga leonina. The sequence goes on along the minus strand of NW_023270807.1, from coordinate 28,185,108 downwards.
TGATTTCAACTCAGGTCATGATCTCAGTTCCCTGGGATCTAGCTCCATGTGGGTTCTGCACTTAGTGGGGAGTCTGCTTGAGGATTCTCTCCCTCTCCCTCTTCACTTCCTCCAGCTCATGCTCTCTTTCTCTCTCTCCCCCCTCTCTCTTTCTAAAATAAATAAATAAATCTTTAAAGAAATTATCTTTTTTCAAACCAGGAGAAAATACAAAATTTTTATTAAATACAGTGCGTGATATATTACAAATGACCAATTGGTTTTACTCATTTAACCAATTTGTGTAAAGTGTTAGATTATTAGATTCCCCAGTGCTTAATTTTGGGGTAAAATGTTTCCTCTCTGTTGTATTATTTCTGGTGTCTTACGCTTGCTGTTATTGCTGATGTATTATGTTGTTATTTTTCACATTAATTTTATATTTTATTTGAATTTTATTCATCTATATTCACAAATATTTTACTTATAAATGTATTTTCTTGCATTCTTCATACGCCATGTTACATCGGTGTCCTAAGTTTTTTAATATATAGCACTTAAATTACTAATATCATTGAGATTTCTAAATATTTTAATATATATATTTTATCTAGTACTTCACATTATCATTATCTATTAATATTTATATAAAATCTTATCATTCCTAATTTAGGTCTTTATGTTTTATTTATATTTCTCTATATTGTTATTATATTATTCTCTGCATTATTACATATTTTTACTCTTTATGAATGTGGCATATATTTATTACTATTATCTGAGAATGATAATGATCTATGATTCATATCCATATGATATCTTATATCTTACATTTAAGTGAATATTTATATTTTTGTGAAGTTTTTATTAGAAAAACTAATTGCAGTAAATTTGTCCTTATGTTTATTCCTAGATTATCATACTTATGTATTTATAAAGTCATTTGTTTGAATTTTTCAGAGGATTTATAATTTATTAAGATAGATAATTCTTGAATGAATAATAGTCTATATTAGTCTACTGTGAATTTATGATTTTTCTTTTGGATATATTAATGGAAGTATATAGATGACTTAATTATAATGATGAACACTTAAGGGTCTTGACACACATTCCAAACTGACTTCCAAATAAGTTAAATAATGCAAAGCAGGAGAGTTTCCCTTGGATCATTTTATTGCATTTTATTAACTTTACAAAAATGTCTGCAAATTGAAAATATCAATGAGAAATTTTTGTTCTAATTAGTATTACTTATCAATGAGATTAAAAATGGTTTCTTAAGACTTTCTATTTGTTCTTTTTTGAAAATTTATTCTGCACCTAATCTGTCCCTTTTTGAAAACTTATTCTGCACCTTAACTGGCCCTTTGTTGGTTAAATATGTGCAGTGTACTTTCTTTAGGAACTAGCCCATTCTTTTTAGCAGGGCATTCATACACATTTAAAGTAGATACATGCCTCAGTACTGCAAACATAGTACACCACCCTGTGTAGTGCAGAGTAGGAACCTGTTATGAAACAGGGTTAATCAAAACTGATCCCTGGTATTAATATAGTATTAATAATATAAGGACTTCCCAGAGGTTAGAAAGCCCAAAGGATTAAAACCCAGTACTTTTGATGGCCAAATTTCAAGGTAAAGTGGAGAAGGCTAAATGTACTATGAGAAAGTGAAGGCAACACAGAGAAGGAAACAAAGCTGAAAGAGGGCAAAGGAGAGGAAAATTCATCGTCATTTTTATCTCACTGCTGCCACACATAATCTCTTCCCTGGACCACATCATGATCCCTTTACTCATCTCTCTTCTTTTGCTTCGCCCTCCTACACTATTTACCCATTTTTCCAGAGTTATTTTTGCTTAAGCTCATCCAGTAACGTCATACCTAAAAAGCAACCAAACTGTATTTAACAATCCTTCCTGATATGGCCTCTTTGACCTCTATGGCCTCATATTTTATCACTTTTCTCACTCGCTGCCCTTGAAACACTGCTTGCTTTCTGTCTCCCAGCGCCTTGTACATTTTTTCCTTTACTTGAAATACCACCCCTTCTACCACCACTAAGCAACTATCCCTTCATCATCCATGTCAAATATCATTTCCAGAAAGAAGCTTCCTCTTACCTACTAATTAACCCCCTCTTTGCAATCTCATATCATATAATTAATTAAATCTGAAATTGACACATCCCTGTTACACCAAACTTTTTCTCACCAAGAACTGCCAAAAAAATTACCACCTCTTGCTACTCATTTGGCTAAAATTCACATTCATTAAAACTCCCAATAATTCTCATCCAATCCATTGTGACCTTGAATTTATCACATAGTACTCACACACAAACACACACACACATACATTAGGTTACCTGCAGACTAGGTTAACCTGTTCACTGTGATCACTGTATACCATATGTGTAACCAACTTATGTTCTATTTTAATTAATCAGCTTTTGTGTTTATATTTATATGCTACTTATTCCTTTATTTTTATCAACACATGATGTTTGAACATGGTGGTTGGTGGATGGATGAATGATCAGCTCTTTTTAACAAAGAATTAATGAACAGTGTTCTGGGTGCTAATATAAGTAATAATATAATAATTCCTTTCTCTTTTATGAGTTTTTAATTTATGCCACATTTTTTATCTCATTGGCCAGATAATTCAATCCCCTATATCTTATTTACTGTCTAACAATCTTTTTTTTAAGATTTTATTTATTTATTTTTTTAGAGAGAGAGAGAGACAGCAAGCAGGAGGAGGGGAGCAAAAAGGGAAGGAGAAAAAAAGAGGAGGGAGGGGGAAAGAATCTCAAGCAGACTCCACACTGAGTGTGAGGACCAACACGGGACTCCGTCTCACCGTCCTGAGATCATGACCTGAGCTGAAACCAAGAGTTGGATGCTTAACTGAATGAGCCACCCAGGCACCCCCTTTCTAATAATCTTTTATATACTGATAAACATTTATTCATTTATTCATTCACTCACAGCAGATGCCTTTGTGATGACTTTAGTTGTTTAAAAAATGTGCTATGGGGGGTGGGAAGGATGGGGTGTCTGGGTGATAGACACTGGGGAAGGTATGGGCTGTGGTGAGCCCTGTGAATTGTGTAAGACTAATGAATCACAGTCCTGTACCTCTGAAACAAATAATACATTATATGTTAAAAAAAAAAAAAAGAAGAAGAAGAAGAAGATAGTAGGAAGGGAAAAATGAAGGGGGGGGAATTGGAGGGGGAGATGAACCATGAGAGACAGTGGACTCTGAGAAACCAGCTGAGGGTTCTAGAGGGGAGGGTATTAAAGAGGGCACGTATTGAAATGAGCACTGGGTGCTACATGCAAACAATGAATCATGGAACACTACATCAAAAATAAATAAATAAATACATACATATATACATACATACATAAATATATAAATAAATAAAATGTGCTATACATAAACCTTAAACTCTCTGCAATAATTAACTCAAAATAGATCACCTAATTAAAATACAAAACTATAAAACTCCTAAAAGACAATATAAAGAAAGCTTAGACAATCTTCAGCAGGACAATGACTCTTTGATACAACACCAAAGGTATGATCCATGAAATAAATAATTGATAAGCTAGGCTTCATTAAAATTAAAAACTTCTGCTCTGTGAAAGGTAAGCTAAAGACTTGAAAAAAATAATATTTGCAAAATACAAGTCTGATAAAGGTGACAGAGTACTGTTTTCCAATATGTACAAAAAACTCTAAATGAAACAATAAGAACACAACCCTGGCAAGGAGCTTCACACTCATCCTACAGCTGCAGAGACTGGAAACTACTTTCAGGACCAGGCTGGACGTCTGCTGAGCAAGCCCACTGAGCCTCTGAAGCTCAGAGCTCCCACGCGCCCTCTCCTGCATGTTCTCAAGTCACGTGTCCAGTCTCTAAAGTCTGCATGAAGTCTGCAATTGACCTAGTTTGACTCACGCACAGTGATGAAAGCAAATTGACTCATTTGGACACCATTATTCATGAAATAAAACTAGCTATTGTCATGTGAGGAATAAACTTAGGAGTAGGTTATTTATATACTGTAGGGACAAAAAGGTTGGAACATAGGAAAATTGTTAGACTTTGATCTCTGGCCTTCCGTATACATTCTGGCACAAGAAAATGAGCTTTTATTTTAATGGAAAAAAAAGAAAAAGAAAACAACCCACTAAACAAGATACATAGATGGCAAGTAAATATACAAAAGTATGTTACACATCATATGTCATTAGGGAAAGCAAATTAAAATAACAATGAAATATCACTACACACCTTATTACAATGGTCAAAATCCCAAATGCTGACATTATCAAATGGTAATGTGGAGCAATGGGAATTCTCATCCCATCCAGTGGGAATGAAAAATGGTACAGCCATTTCAGAAGACAGGGTGGTAGTTTCTTACAAAACTAAACATACTCTTACCATATGATCCAGCAGTCACACTCCTTGGTATTTAACCAAAGGAGGTGAAAACTAACGTCTACACAAAACATGCACAAGCATGTTTATAGAAGCTTTATTCATAATTGCCAAAAGTTAAAGGCATGAAAATGTCCTTCAATGGGTGAATGAAAAAATAAACTGTAGTATATCAAGATAATGGAATCTTATTCAGCACTAAAATATATGACCTATCAAGCTATGGAAATACATGGAAGAATCTTAGATACCTATCACTAAGTGAAATAAGCCATTCTGAAAAGGGTACATACTGTATGATTCCAACTATATGTTATTTTGGAAAAGGCAAAATATGGAGAGAGTGAAAAGATCAATGGTTGCCAGGGGTTGAGGTGAAGAAGAATTAAAAGGTGGAGCACACAGGATTTTGAAGACAATGAAAATACTCTGTATGATACCATAATGATGGATACATGACATTAGACATTTGCTAAACCCATAGAATATACAACACCAAGAGTGAACTGTAGTGTAAACTATGGATGTTGTTTACATGGTTTAAGAGCATGTTTTTTAAAAGATAACTCAGTGGCAGTACAAAGAATATTGTGAAAAAAAATCATTTGGTAATATGTTTACAGCTCTGTTCATAGGATTGATTTCTTAAATTCCTAAAGCTAACCAAACAGTAAAGAGAAGTTTCTAGAGAAACTTGAGGATGTATCAACTATCTATTCTTGAAGACTATTAATCAACAAAGACTTGAACACTATGCCACTCAAGCACCTTGAATAGAGAATGTAAATATTATTTTCTCCAGACATAGATAGCTTCCAGCTTACATAGTAAAACTATGTTTAGGTCTCTGTGTGATTCCTGAAGAATTTGGTTAATTTCACTTCATTACCAAGTCCAGAAAACAGTATATTGAAATGTTTAAACACATGCATTTTGGTGTGATAAACCTTAGTTTTGAAACTCAGATACATATCTCATGAATTCTATTGCCATTCTATACTTGTTCATCCTTAAATGATGATAATAATGGTATCTACATTCTAGGAATACTTTTTAAAATGAAAGTCTCATGTTCTTAGCACAATGGCTGGCCCACAATAACATCTCCGTAATGGATGTTGGTTTCCATTACTTCTCAATTTATTGGCATAGTTAATATGTGACCTCTGTGGTACTGATATAGATAAAAACAAGGTCTATCAAGCTGAGGGTATAACCCTAGATTGTGGTAAATGTACAAAATAAGCAACTCTTGAAGTTCCTTTGGAGGACACTGATCTCTGAGGCTGCAAGTGTGTGTTTGAGGAATGTAAACACTGTTATATTCAAAATTCTGAATAATATCAAGTTCCTCTGAAAATAAAGCTGACCATTGATTTAGCACTTTGACAGTTAATATGGTAACTTATACTGACTATTCTTGTATAAAGAGGGAGCTTCTGGGTGCTAGTTCAATTTTACAGTCTTAGAAACAAAACCACCATTTCAGTAAGCATACCTAGGGAACTGAAGTGTAGAGAGATTAGCTAACTTGACTTAGTTAATAATGCTAATAAGACTGAGGAGGAAAAGATGGCAGAGGGGTAGGCGACCCTATTCCAACCAGTCCTGGGAATTGAGCTGGATATCTACCAGACCACACTGAACACCCATGAAATCAGACTGAGATGTAAGAAAATAGATCTGGATCCCTACAAACAGAATATTGTGGGCGGTTGGTTTCAAGGTACGAACTGGGAGCCGTGATTCCGCAGCCAGATATTGGAGGATAAACGGCAGCAGGAGGGAGCCTGACCATGGGGATCCTACACTGGCAGTGTAGGATCCCTCCTGCACTAGGGATGGGGCACAGACTCACAGACCGGTAGCAGTGGAGAAAGGATCCCAGGGCAGCCCCCTGGATGGAAACTGCAGTGGCGGGGCCCCATGTGTGAACTGGGTTGGCTGGTGGTTTTAGCAGCATAAAGGGCAAAGACATGCCCCCATGCCCTGACCTGGAGACAAGGACTGGGAGCCTTGCTGAGGGGCGCACAACCCAGGACGCTGCAGTTTATACCAGCACAGACAGAAATGGAGATAATGTGGCCTGGAGAGCTCACTGAAGAACAGACTGCAAACACTCTGCTCTGAGGCAGAGGGTTGGAAAAGGTATTTTCTGCTCTGACGCTTGGAAGAGACATGGAAAGACGCCAGGGAAAGCCACCAGAGAACAAAAGCCCCCAAAAATGGTTTCCACTGAGCCCATCCCCCACCACATGGGGCAGGGCAACTCTGCCCAAACAGGGTTGCCTGAGTAACAGCTCGGCAGGACCCTCCCCCTGAAGATAGACTGGGAAAATAAGAGGCCAGCAACCCTACAGTCCCTAGAAAACAGGTGCATCTTGCTTGGGTAGTGGTCAGGAATTTGGACTCTATACATTCCCTCAGCCACCCATCAACAGAATGACTAGGAGGAGGAACCACCAAAATAGGAAAGACTCAGAGATTATGACTTATGCCACAGATTTACAAATGGATTCAGATATAACCAAGATGTCAGAGATGGAATTCAGGCTAGCAATTGTGAAAACAATAGCTAGAATGGAGAAATCAATTAATGGCAACATAGTCTCTAAGGGCAGAAATGAAAGCTGAATTAACAGAACTTAAAAATGCTATCAATGAGATCCAATCTAACACCTAGGGTAAGTGAGGCAGAAGAATGAATTAGTGATCTGGAAGACCATTTAATAGATAAAAAGGGAAAAGAAGAGGCCAGGGAAAAACAACTCATAATCCATGAAAATAGAATCAGAGAAATAAGTGACACCATGAAGCATTCCAATGTCAGAATTATTGTAATCCTGGAGGGTGTGGAGAGAGAGGACTAGAAGGTATAATTGAGCAAATCATAGCTGAGAACTTCCCTAATCTGGGGAATGAAACAAACATTCATGTCCTAGAGGCAGAGAGGACCCCTCCCAAGATCAAGGAAAACAGGCCAACACCCCGGCATGTAATAGTAAAACTTGCAAATCTTAGAACCAAGGAAACCATCTTAAGGGCAGTTAGGGGGAAGAGATTCCTTACCTACAGAGGGAGGAACATCAGAATAACGTCAGACCTATCCACAGAGACGTGGCAAGCCAGAAAGCCCTGGTGAAACATATTCAGGGTACTAAATGAGAAGAACATGCAGCCAAGAATACTTTATCCGGCAAGGCTGTCATTTAGAATGGATGGAGACATGCAGAGTTTCCAAGACCGGCAGAAACTGAAAGAATATGTGACCACTAAGCCAGCCCTGTAAGAAATATTAAGGGGGGTTCTATTAAAGGAGAAAGACCCCAAGAGTGATATACAACAGAAACTTACAGGGACAATCTATAAAAACAACATCTTCACAGGCAACATGATGACAATTAATTCATATCTTTCAATAATCACTCTCAACGTGAATGGCCTAAATGCTCCCATAAAACGGCACAGGGTTGCAGATTGGATAAAAAGACAGGACCCATCCATATGCTGTGTACAAGAGACTAATTTTGAACCTAAAGGTACATCCAGGCTGAAAGTGAAGGGATGGAGATCCATCTTCCATGCCAGCGGACCTCAAAAGAAAGCTGGGGTAACAATTCTTATATCAGATAAATTAGATTTTAAACTAAAGACTGTAGTTAGAGATGCAGAAGGACACTATATCATTCTTAAAGGGTCTATCCAACAAGAAGATCTAAAAATTGTAAATATCTACACCCCCAACATGGAAGCAGCCATCTACATAAGCTAACTGTTAACCAAAATAAAGAGTCATATTGATAATAATACATTAACTGTAGGAGACCTCAATACTCCACTCTCAGCAATAGACAGATCATCTAAGCAGAAAACAAAGAAACAAGAGCTTTGAATAACACACTAGACCAGATGGACCTCATAGATATATACAGAACATTCCACCCTAAAAAAACAGAATACTCATTCTTCTTGAGCGCACATGGAACTTTCTCCAGAATAGACCACATACTGGGTCACAAATCAGGTCTCAACTGATGCCAAAAGACTGAGATTATTTCCTGTATATTATCAGACCACAAGGCTTTAAAACTGGAACTCAATCACAAGAAAAATATTTGGCAGAAATTCAAACACTTGGAAGCTAAAGACCACTCTGCTCAAGAATGTTTGGGTCAACCAGGAAATCAAAAAAGAACTTAAACAATTCATGGAAATCAATGAGAACTACAACACATCAGTCCAAAACCTATGGGATACTGCAAAGGCCGTCATAAGGGGGAAATACAGAGCTATCCAAGCCTCACTCAAAAAAATAGAAAAATCCCCGGGGCGCCTGGGTGGCTCAGTTGGTTAAGCAACTGCCTTCGGCTCAGGTCATGATCCTGGAGTCCCTGGATCGAGTCCCGCATCGGGCTTCCTGCTCGGCAGGGAGCCTGCTTCTCCCTCTGACCCTCCCCCGTCTCATGTGCTCTCTCTCTCTCTCATTCTGTCTCAAATAAATAAATAAAATCTTTAAAAAAAAAATAGAAAAATCCCAAATTCACCAACTAACTCTACACCTTAAAGAACTAGAGAAAAAGCAACAAACAATGCCTAAGCCACTCATTAGAAGAGAAATAATTAAGATTAGAGCAGAGAACAATGAATTAGAAACCAGAAACACAGTAGATCAGATGAACAAAACTAGAAGCTGGTTCTTTGAAAGAACTAATAAGATTGATAAACCACTGGCCAGACTTATCTAAAAGAAAAGAGAAAGGACCCAAATTAATAAAATTATGAATGAAAGGGGAGAGGTCATGACTAACACCAAAGAAATAGAAACAATTATTAGAAATTATTATCAACAAATATATGCCAATAAACTGAGCAGTCTGGATGAAATGGATGCCTTCCTGGAAACCTATAAACTGCCAAGACTGAAACAGGAAATTGACAACCTGAATAGGCCAATAACCAGTAAGGAGATTGAAGCAGTGATCAAAAACCTTCCAAAAAACAAGAGTCCAGGGCCTGATGGATTCCCTGGGGAATTCTACCAAACATTCAAAGAAGAAATAATACCTATTCTCCTAAAGCTGTTTCAAAAAATAGAGACAGAAGGAAAGCTTCCAGACTCATTCTATGAGGCCAAGATTACCTTAATCCCCAAACCAGGCAAAGACCCCATCAAAAAGGAGAATTTCAGGGCATCTGGGTGGCTCAGTCATTAAGTACCTGCCTTCAGCTCAGGTCATGATCCCAGGGTCCTGGGATCAAGCCCCACATCGGGCTCTCTACTCCTTGGGAAGCCTGCTTCTCCCTCTCCCACTTCCCATGCTTGTGATCCCTCTCTCACTGTGTTTCTGTCTGTCAAATAAATAAATAAAATCTTAAAAAAAAAAAAGAATTTCAGACTGATATCCCTGATGAATATGGATTCCAAAATCCTCAACAAAATCCTAGCTAATAGAATCCAACAGTACATTAAATGGATCATCCACCATGACCAAGTGGGATTTATCCCCGGGATGCAAGGTGGTTCAAAATTCACAAATCAATCAATGTGATAGAACACATTTATAAGAGGAGAGAAAAAACCATATGTTCCTCTCAATTGATGCAGAAAAAGCATTTGACACAATACAGCATCCATTTCTGATTAAAACTCTTCAGAGTATAGGGATAGAGGGAACATTCCTCAAGTTCATAAAATCCGTCTTTGAAAAACCCACAGTGAATATCATCCTCAGTGGGGAAAAGCTGAGAGCCTTTCCCTTAAGATCAGGAACACATCAAGGATGCTTACTCTCGCCACTATTGTTCAACATAGTCCTAGAAGTCCTAGCAACAGCAATCAGACAACAAAAAGAAATAAAAGTTATTCAGATTGGCAAAGAAGAAGTCAAACTCTCTCTTTTTGCAGATGACATGATATTTTATGTGGAAAACCCAAAATACTCCACCCCCAAATTACTAGAACTCAAACAGCAATTCAGGAATGTGGTAGTATAAAAAACCAATGCACAGAAATCAGTTGCTTTCTTATACACTAACAATGCAACTGTAGAAAGAGAAATTAGAGAAACAATTCCATTTACAATAGCACCAAAAACCATAAGATACCTTGGAATAAACCTAACCAAAGAGGTAAAGAATCTATACTCTAGGAACTACAGAACACTCATGAAAGAAATTGAAGATGACACAAAAAGATGGAAAAACATTCCATGCTCGTGGATCAGAAGAATAAACATTGTTAAAATGTCTATGCTACCCAGAGCAATCTATACCTTCAACGCCATCCCGATCAAAATTCCAATGACATTTTTCAAAGTGCTGGAACAAAGAATCCTAAAACTTGTATGGAATCAGAAAAGATCCTGAATCACCAAGGAAATTTTGAAAAAGAAAAACAAAGCTGGGGACATCACGTTGCCTGATTTCAAGCTATATTAAAAAGCAGTGATCACCAAGACAGCATGGTACTGGTACAAAAACAGACATAGACCAATGGAACAGAATAGAGTGCCCCGATATGAACCCTCAACTCTATGGAAAAATAATCTTCGACAAAGCAGGAAAAATATGCAATGGAAAAAAGACAGTCTCTTCAATAAATGGTGCTGGGAAAATTGGACAACCACATGCAGAAGAATGAAACTTGACCATTCTCTAACACCATACACAAAGATAAACTCAAAATGGATGAAAGACCTCAATGTGAGACAGGAATCCATCAAAATCCTAGAGGAGAACATAGGCAATAACCTCTTTGACATCGCCCACAGCAACTTCTTTCAAGATACATCTCCAAAGTCTAGTGAAACAAAAGCAAAAATGAACTTTTGGGACTTCATCAAGATAAAAAGCTTCTGCACAGCAAAGAAAACAGTCAACAAAACAAAGAGGTAACCTACAGAATGGGAGAAGATATATGTAAATGCCACTACATGTAAAGGGCTGGTATCCAAGATCTATAAAGAACTTCTAAAACTCAACACCCAAAAAACAAATAATCAAGTCCAAAAATGGGCAGAAGACATGAACAGACACTTCTCTGAAGAAAACATACAAATGGCTAACAGACACATGAAAAAATGTTCATCATCATTAGTCATCAGGGAAATTCAAATCAAAACCACATTGAGATACCACCTTAAGCCAGTTAGAATGGCAAAAATTGACAAGGCAAGAAACAACAAATGTTGGAGAGGTTGTGGAGAAAGGGGAGCCCTCTTACACTGTTGGTGGGAATGCAAGTTGGTACAGCCACTTTGGAAAACAGTGTGGAGGTTCCTCACAAAATTAAAGATAGAGCTACCCTATGACCCAGCAATTATACTCCTAGGTATTTACCCCAAAGACACAGATGTAGTGAAAAGAAGGGCCATATGCACCCCAATATTCATAGCAGCAATATCCACAATAGCCAAACTGTGGAAAGAGCTGAGATGTCCTTCAACAGATGAATGGATAAAGAAGATGTGGTCCATATATACAATGGAATATTACTCAGTCTTCAGAAAGGATGAATACCCAACTTTTACATCAACATGGATGGAACTGGAGGAGATTATGCTAAGTGAAATAAGTCAAGCAGAGAAAGTCAATTATACAGTTTCACTTATTTGTGGAACATAAGGAATAGCATGAAGGACATTAGGAGAAGGGAGGGAAAAATGAAGGGGTGAAATCAGAGGGAGAGATGAACCATGAGAGACTACGGACTCTGAGAAACAAACCGAGGGTTTTAGAGGGGAGGGGGCTGGGGGATGGGTTTGCCCGGTGATGGGTATTAAGGAGGGCACGTACTGCATGGAGCACTGGATGTTATATGAAAACAATGAATCATGGATCACCACATCAAAAACTAATGATGTATTGTATGGTGACTAACATAACATAATAAAATAAAATTTTAAAAAATAAAAGATAACCATTGAAAAGTAATAATGCAGAAAAAAATGCAATGTATTTCTGCATTAAAGAAGACTTTATTTTTTTAAAAGCTTTTCTTGTTTTAAGATTTTATTGATCTATTTGAGACAAATTCACCTTGCACTAATAAAATTTGTTTTAAAAGAAAAAAATAATGCTCTTAAGACTTATTTTTTGTTTTCATAGAAAGAAAATAGACAGCCATATATTTCTTATTTATTTTCAAATGAAACCTACTTGAGCTAAAAAGATAGATTTGTTGCTTCATTTTATTTCACTAAAAGGCATGTTAAACATCATAAAGTATTGGAATCATAATTAGTACAGCTATTGTTTATTTATATTACTTTTTGTCATAGGATTAAACTATTTGTCACCTGAGATTTAAAAAAAAAGTATCTCTTCAAATTGCTGTATGATTAAAAACAATATGCTTTGATTGTGCCTATCAAATCTCTGCAGAAAAAATTTTAATCTATCACCATTAATGGCATTTTAAAATACATAACATTGTCTTCTGTACTGTACTTGTCTACTGTACCAACAGATAAAAAGTTTCTACCTATAAGAAGCCTATTTTTGGTTGCATTACAAATAAATGTTAAACTTCATACTGAAACAACAATAATGTCTCTGAAAATGGGAATGTCATCTTTTTTGGCCCTGCAGGAATATTATCACTACATAACTTTTGAATTTGGGCCTTATTCCTTATGAGTGGTTGTGACTTCACTGAAGAATGCCAAGTGGCAGGACAGTTCAAATAAAAATAATCAGCAGGTTTGATCTGAGTCAATGGTCAATTAAACTAAAGTTTGCTCTTAGGTATATCTCAGCTCATACACACATGTTTTCTTTATAAATATATATATATATATTCAGATTTAATCATATAACAAAACATTTATATTAGGAAAATATAAATATTAGGAAAATAATTATTGGATAAAATTATTAAGGCTTGAACTTTATTTAGTAACCATCTGAAAGAATTTTTTTAAAGCATACTATTTTGATGAGAATTGGGAATCTGGGATGTAGATCAGGATTCAGCCTAAATAATAAATTTTGTTTACTAACTTGTACAACCTCTGAATTACAAGAAATAGAAAATGGGAAGGAGCAGTTCTTGCTTTCAAAAATTTTGATATATAAGGGAAATGAGTTCACAAATGATTATAACTTAACCAGTGCCAGAAGATAATTTCAACTAAAGTCCTATTCACATTGAAATTCTATTAAATTGACAGTCGCTGGGGAAGTTTTCTATGAATGAAGTAATATTTGAAAAGGAGACTGTGAGCCAGATTAAGAAAGAAAATGATGGAGTGAGAAAGAATCAGAGGTAGAAGGAAGAGGAAAAGCAAGAGAATTAGGTCTATAGGAAGAGAACCAACATAGCAAGAGTGATTGAAATGAAAAAGGAGGAGATTAAAAGAATCAAATGGGAGAGAAGCTAAATTGCAGGGAAAGCCCTGCTAAGTGTGAAGAGAATGGCTTTTACTCATCCCACTTATCTCATTCATATTTGCTAAAATATCTTGCTAACTAAATCCACAAGAGATTTTCTGATAAACTCAAATGTCCATCCATTAAATCTGTTAAATAGATCTAAATATTTAACCTGCTTGAAAAATACATATCATCACTTCTAAAAATTCTTTTTAGGAAATCAAATTAATTTATAAATATTATTGGTAACTTAAAATTAAATTAAATAATGGAACTTAGACATTTGAAAAGACCATTAAGTAACATCAAAACAGATACATGGGCCTCATTGCAAGATAAACTTCTGGACTGAAATGCTGTTATTGGTATATCACTAGCGTCCTGTCTCTTGGTAGTTTCAAGAATTGCCTTTTAAAATTCTAATTTTCGACCCTTTATTGGGGCTTGAAAATTTCTTTCTTCCCTACTCATTTCATATATTATTACTTCAGAAAAGTGATTATTGAATACCAACTTATCTCACTTTTATTAAATTCCTATTTTTCTATAACATTTTATATACAAAAACATAATCAATTAACAGATAATGAAGAAATGCAGGAGAATATGTTTATATGGTACAAACTGAAAATAACATAGTAGTACCATTGGAGCTCCTGGGTTTGCTACTCCAATCGAAAAACACTCTGTCCTCATGCCAGGAGTATTTACTAGTCTGTATTTTCTACTCATTTTCCCCGTCTTTCCAATATGGTTTTATATGTCTTTATACACATGTTTCTATAAACAATGCATTATGAAGTTTTTAGTACTTTGGAAATTCATTCATGATATTATAATGCACATGTTCCTCTGAAACTTATTTGCTTACTTAATGTCATGTTTGTGAATTTTGCTACATAACTATATTTCATTCACTTCCATCTCTGACAAATATTTCTTCAAAATATACTATAGTTTATGCATACATTCTTCTATCAAGGCATGTAGAGTTATTTTTAACTCGTTATATTTTTCTATTTGAAAGCAAGCTGCTATAAACATTCTAATATGCATCTCCACAACATCTGAGGTTGCTGGGAAAATAATTTTTCTAGGACATTGGCCCAAGATTGGAATTTGTGGGATTATATCTTTATATGTAATTTGAATTTAATATTTTCTGGATTTTATGCATTACCAAAAGCTTTTCCCAGTGTATGATTTATTGTTAATAGTTTCTTTTGATGATAAGCACAAGTTTTACGTTTTAACATAGTAGAATTTATTATTTTTTGTTTTGTTTTTTAGTTTGAGGTTTTTTCTTTTTAAAGAAATACTTCCTTAGTATAAGGTCATAAAGATAACTTCATATTTTCTTCCAATCATTTAAAGTTTTATTCTTATTGAACACTATATCTGAAACTAATGATGTACTATAAGTTGGCTAATTGAATTTAAATTAAAAAATAAAGTTTTATTCTTATTAATTTTGTAATAGTCATCAAATTGTTTTTAAAAATGAGGAAGATATGGGGCCCCTGGGTGGCACAGTCAGTTAATTGTCCGACTCTTGGTTTCAGCTCAGGTCATGATCTCAGGGTCCTGGAATCAAGCCCTGTGTCAGGCTCTAAGCTCAGCTTGGAGTCTGCTTGAGATTCTCTCCCTCTCCCTCTTCCCCTCCCATTCTTGTTGTCTCTCTATCTCTCTAAAATAAATAAATAAAATCTTTAAAAAATGAGGAAGATATAAGATTTATTTTTTAACTGGTGATTGCCAGTGAAATCACTAATTAAATAATATATCCATGCTTTTCCCATAAGTTTCAGTGACAATTCAAGTTGTATACCAATGTCTATATTCAATTGTGTCTCATTATTTGCATATTATCCATTTGTAAATTTGCCTACTCACAAAAATTTATTTGTAACCCCCAAATCAATACTCTTGGCACTTTCATGACCATTCATGGGCATATGAAGAGCAACCGAAAAAAAGTACCCTATTGAGGTACCCTATATGCAAGTTCCCAGCTGAAGTTGGGTCAGGTGACACTTTGCCTTCTCACTTCAACTCTCATACTATAAATTAGAGTCCCTTTTAAACTTTTTAGAGAGATCTATTTTGAATTTGGGTGGGGGTTCATGTTAATTTTGCTGTTTAATATAGCCCCAAGCATAGGGCTGAAGTGCTGTCCAATATTACAAAGTGTAAGAAGTCTGGGATGTGCCTTATGGAAAAACGCACATATATATACAAAGAAGAGAGCTGATCTATACATACAGATAAAACAGAGCTGATCTACATATAAATAAATATATATATCTTTTATCTCAGATAAAACAGAGCTGATCTATATAGCTGATATATTCTATCTTTATGTGTATATATATATATATACACACACAAACATAGCTGATATATATAGCTGATATGATATATAGCTGATATGTTCTATCTTTATATATATATACACACATAAAGATAGAACGGAGCTGATATATACGTATACATAAAGAAACTCAGGAATGAGTTCTGGTGGTTCTGGCCATGAGTTAAATGTTAATAAGTCAACAGTGTATATTAAGTGAGGTGTCTTTAAGCAGAAACACACCTAAAACAAGGTTATGTGTTGATGGATTGATGAAATGTGATCAGAGGCCTTCAGGAACCTAGTCTTCTAATTCCCCTAGGAGCAATGGTTTAGCATTTGCTGAGTGTTTCCAGATTCTTTATTAGAACATTACTGTGAATAATGTGAATCAACTTTAGGTTTTGCTTTTTTTTCCATACTCTCTATTATAATATCTTGGTCTATTTTCCTATTCCTATATCAACTTTACACATTGCTTATAATTGCTTTGAAATAGATCTAGAAAATTCATAGATCAGGTCCCTCTCTGTGTTCCTCTTCTTCAGTAATATGTTATCTGTGGTCCTTTGTATTTCTATGTACATTTAATATTCTACTTTTCGAGTCTAAAGCATCTATCCAATTGATGGCATGATATTGAATAGACTTACCTGGGGAGATATTTTTTTGTATCTTAATGATATTAATCCTTCCAGTTAATAATTATGACTTATCTCTTTATTTTTGTCTTTCTTAATGAATCCTCAATAAAACTTTCAATATATACATCTTACACATTTTTGCTAGACTTAATCTAAAATGACATTTTTTATTTCAATTTTCAGTTTTGATCTTTTACAAACACATGATTTTAGCTTTGCTGACATTTAGGTTTATAATTGATTTTTAGATGTTGGTTTTACAGTTTTTCTATACTCTTTTTTCTAATATTTTGATCCTAGATTCTTTGGGGTTACCTATGGATACAAATATATTATCTCTGAAAGATGAGCGTTTTCTTCCTTTCACTATTTTTTTAATTACCCAATTCTTACACTTTTTTTTTCTTTTCTTACTGTATCATCTTACATTACAGTGATAGTGATATTTATCATACCTACTTATGTTCTGATATTTATAAAATTATTTCTAATATTTACTCTTATTATGAAGCAAGTTACAGATTGTTTTTAGATACATTTAATCAACTTTAGAAAGTTATCCTTAATACTTAATTTACAACTTTTGTCATGAATGGTTGTTGAATTTTATCAAAGCCTTGTTTTTGCAGTTAAGTAAACCCCATAGTTTGCTCCTTTCTTATTTAAACATTATAAATTCCATTTTGCTCCACTAAACATACACACATTTAGCTTTATGAGTACCTTTTTCTCTGCTCTTTTGACTTATTATTTGTGTATTGAGCATTTTTAAATATCTTGCATAAATATGAAATTATGAGGATAATATGCTCATGTTTGTTATTGATATTTATCATTAATTTCCTTTTAAGTAGTAGATTTGGGCTAGTCTCTTAATTCTCTCTCTCCCTTTTTTTTTTCCTGAAACTTTGATTAGATATATGCTAGGGCCTTAATAGTCTATCTTCCATATCCTTATCCTACCTCATATTTTCTATTTCCTTTCTTTCTGTAATATATTCCAGATAATTTCCTCAGCAATTTCCTGCATTTTGCTTTACTTTTATTTATCTGGGTAAAAATGATATGATTAATCTTTTTTTTTTTTTTTTTTAAGATTTATTTACTTATTTTAGACAGAGAAAGAGAAAAAGAGTGGGAGGGTCAGAAGGAGAGGGAGAGAGAATCTCAAGCGACTTACTGAACATAGAGCACAATGTGGGGCTTAATCCCATGACCCTGAGATCACAGCCTGAGTCAAAATCAAGAGTCAGATGCTCAACTGACCATGCCACCCAGACACCCTGATATAACTAATCGTTTTAGTATTGTTTCTAGTTATTCTTTTAATTATTAGGGTGTTTTTTGTTTTGGCTTGTTTGTTTATTTGTTTTCATTTCCAGAAGTCCTATCTGGTTCTTTCATATCTGCTTTATAATTTTTATTTTTTATTTTCTGTTTAAGCATTGAAAGTACAATCATTTTATATTTCCTATATGTTCATTTCATATGTTCCTTGAGATTTAAATCTGTTGCTTCTTATTTCAGCTAATTCATGTTCATGGTGTCTTGCTTTTTTCTGTATATGGTAATCTTTATTAGGAGCTCATATTTGACTGAATTTACATTTGAGAACCCTTTAAGTGTCTATATTTCAGAAGCTTATCTCCAGACATGATTTATCAATATAGATGCTTATAATTTCCACAATTATCAAGTATCAGTTCCTTTATACTTATCACTTTTTCTCTCCATCAATTTTCTATATTTCCCTTCACATTTCACAATAAGTAGCAAGAAGGAACTAGGCTACACCTTCACCAATTTCCTTGGAAATCCCATCAGTTAAATATTCCCTAGAAATTTTCCTTTCCTTGCAATTGTAGGAAACAAGACATTGGTAGTTAAAGTCTATGCTATCTTGAAGAATAGATATAGTCATTGGAATAGGAACATTAAAGGCATGTCAGGGAGGGCGGAGAAGTAATTGAGAAAGTGTTCTTGGAAACTGAAGGAATGATGATCCTTATGTGAGACTAATTTAAAATGGTTGTTTTCAAGATTATACTTATTTATTTGGGAGAGAGAGAGAGAAAGAACATGCGTGCACAAGCAGGGGGGAAGGGCAGAGAAAGAAGCCGACTCGCGGCTGAGCAGAAAACCCAATGCAGACTCAACCACAAGACCCTGGGATCATGACCTGGGTGGAAGGCAGATGCTTAACCGACTGAGCCACCCAGGCGCCCAAAATGGTTCTTCTTTATTATTCCGTTTAGTGTTACCAAACAAAACTATTTCAAGTAAAGTGCTGGAATACGGTCTGCTAAGAAATGAACTTTTGTTACATAAAAGTGAGCTAATTTAAGGATTACTTATAAAAATGTCTCTAATTAATCTTGCTATGCAAGTAGAAAATGAAACAGAAATGTTATGTACCATGCTATGTTATGTACATTTCAGGGATACTGTGGCAAATAAGATACATTATCTTAGTCAAGGAGTTTACAGTTAAATTTAGCTATCTCAAATTTTCCTTTCACATTTCACATAAGTAGGCTGGAATTCAGATCTCTGAGTACGACTACAGGCTTGGCACAGTTCAGTACCTGTAATTCCACACCTTTCTGTCTCACTCAGAGATTGCTGGAATGTAACAGAATGAGAGTGAAGTTATATTTGAGATATAATTGAATACCACATTATAATGACAAAATTACAAAATAGCATAGACACATAATTATTAGTATTAACGATGAATTGGGAATGCTTTATGGTAATCACAACCTACTGGTGAGTTATAGCCCTACACTTGAGAATTTCTAGTATATGCATTAAATTTAAAATAGTAATTAGTGGTAAAATTATTAAAGAATTAGAGACTTTAAGTATTGTAAGCATGTTATATATATGATATATATTTATTTATATGTATTCTAAAGAATATTATTTAGCACAATATGGCTCTGACTTGCTTGTCATAGAATTTTAGAGCTGCTAGATCAACTCTGTCTCTTTAGAAATAAAGAAACCAAGGATCAGAGATGCATATCTGAAATTCAGTTTTGTCCTGTACAATTGTTATCCAAACAATTTTGATTAAAATAAGGAAGATATATTTATCAATTTTGTAGATGGCAAAAAGCAGAAGAAGATATAATATGATAGATGGCAAAATTAAGATTCAGAAAGTTTCTGACAGAATAGATTGATGTATAGAATTCAAGGGACTTGTGTTCAACAAGAAGAAATGTAAATTAATGCATTTAGATTAAGAAGTTATGCAAGTACAAGAATTGCTATGAATTGGATCCACTGCAGTACTTGTTAAAGACTTAAAAAAAAGTATTTTTCTGAATATGAACCAGTAATGTTATGTGGCTTTTAAATAGTAAATGTATTTATTGAACATGGCATCCAATAGAAGAAAGATAATTCGTGAAATTGGTCCTATGTAATCCATGTAAGATAGTGTGCATTTCTTGACCCATACCAGCAGCTCCGATATACTGGTTTCTTTTCTGAGAAGTGTATCAAGAATCTTGAGAAATCAGGTAATTTAAAGATATTTAGATAATTAAAGGAGAAATGCACACTTGGTCTTGAAAACCTGAATGGTAAAGTTATCATGAGGGATGTGTCAATCAAGGAGATTCATGTACTAAAGATCTTTAATATACTCTTTTTATTATTAAAAAAAAAGATGCTGAAAAGGTTAATGGGGAATTTGGCTGTAGGGTGTGGGGTAAAATGAATCCTATTAGAAATCAGAATGCCTGGGGGTATGTCTCAGCTCCCAATTATTGGATATAACATTTTGAAAAAGCTACAACCTTTCTCAACCATGATTTCATCTATAAGCTGGTGATAGTAATATCCACCTTGTCTATTTCATAGGTCATGATGAAAGTAAAATAAAATTATGGATAGAGGTGTTTTTTAAGTAATAATGCCTATATGCATACCAAGTTTGTAGTAATTTTGGTTCAACAAAGGGGAAATGAGAATGGTTGTCTTCAATAAAACAACATGGTGACCTCTGGATGCTTTAAGGCAGAAGCCAAAAAGTCACATGTCCAGGATTTTTATAAAGGGAATCTTCTTCAGATAATACAATGTGTTAGGGGCTATCTGAGATCATTGCTAAGTCTAAGATTCTAATTTCTGAAGGGAAGAATTATACCTTCTACAAGGTAAAGATATTTGATTCTGGATGAGTAATTTTTTTCAATAAATGATCCTAGGTATCTACCCAGAATTCTCATCAAATAAATTTGATTGTTCTCCACTTCTTTTGGCCACATAGTAGTTCATAGTAGTTCATAATTTTCTTTTTATTTTTAAAGACTGGTATTCATATAAATCCAACCGTTAACCCTGGTAATAAGACGAATATGGAGAGAGAGACTTTTTCTTTGAAATGGTGGCTCTTAGCTACCAAAAACATTTGGATTGAGAGTAGATGATCAAGTTGGGAGTTGTCAATTACTTGCCATGTAAATAGTTGACTCATATTCTTATTCAGAAACAATCAGACATAGTAGTTTCTAAAAATGTTTCTGTGCATCTTCAAATACTTCAAGGACGGTCTGTGTTGTTGTTTATTGTTTGCATATTTTGAAATCATGAGACCTATTTTCTAAGAAATGTCACAGTCTATTGCATTCAGAACTATAAGCAGAAAGTTCACCAGTATGTCTCTATGTATTTCCATAGTAGGTTTGTCATTGCTGTTATCTTACAGCAGATGTGCATCTATAACTGATATACTTAAAATTTTGTTTACCATTCTTTGAAAGACATGACATGTGTCTCAGCTGAAATAATGTGCATTTATACCTTATAAATTACTAGTCACAATGTACTAAATTTTAATAGAAATTGAATATTCAACTTTGCAGAAAAATAAAATATAGTTAAAAAGTTAAAAAAACAAACTGTGAAGCAGCCTTAGTATGGATTCAATGAGCCATACAAATGAATTACACTGATCCTTTTACTGAAATGTACTGGCCTTCTTTAATTATTGAGATCAACAATGTATTCAATATGAATTTCAAAAAAATAACTTCATGATCAATAAAAACCAGTGTAAAGCCATTTGGCTCTAATAATAGTTAGATTATTAGTGCAATTTAAAGTGTGGCTTACTATAAGTCTCATTAGGGACATTTTCATATTTTTTGGTCTTTTTTAATGATGAAGGTTACATTTTTATAAGGAAAATATAGTATTATATTAAAATTGCCTATTCTGACTCCATTTTCCCTGCCACTATATGCTGTATATATGCTCTTTCTTCTCTTTCTTTCCTTCCTTCTTTCTTTGCTTTCTGCCTTCCTTCTTCCCTCCCTTCCTTTCTTCCTTATTGCTTCCTTCCCTTTCTTTCTTTCTTTCTTTCTTTCTTTCTTTCTTTCTTTCTTTCTTTCTTTCTTTCTTTCTTTC